>NC_133024.1:112228750-112540000 GCF_048771995.1 Taeniopygia guttata | reverse complement strand
ATCTGGAAGCAAATACCCCAAAGAAAGAAGAGGAAGGAATAGGAAACATCCCCCAGCATGGGGGAACCATCGGGTGAAGAGTCAAGGAGAGATTTTTAAATGCTGGCTGTATTTCATATCAAACCATAAAAAAACCCTGAGGTAATGAGAAGGGCTGGCTGAGACTTCTCCCATAAATCAATTGTCTTGGGGAAGGGGGGGAAGAAAAAAAGCCCCCCTCCACAAAAAAATACAAAAATAACAAGAGATCAAGATTTTTCCCACACTTCATAATGTTTTACACAGTTATAATAAAGGATCTCCAGGGAGTGCAGCTGCTTTGTAGAGCCAAGACATGAACTTGGAAAAAAAACAGCTAAATTGTAATAGAGGTCTAGATGTTGTACTCTGGGAAAAAAAATTTCCACAAATACATACATATATATATACATAAATAAAGCTGTTAAAGAAACTCCTTTAAAGAAAGAATGATGAAAAACAAACAGAAAGGAAATGTATTTTCAAGCGTCAACACCAACCTGCTGAGAAGGCTGCTACAGAATTACCTTAGTTATTTAGATTATTGTTTAGTTCAAAGAGCTGTAGGTCTTCATGGTGGGATTTTTTTGGTGAAATATATAAAATTTTATCCAGGAAAAAAAGAGAAAATATTAAATGACTGGACAAGGCTCCTTGTTCAGACATGCAGGGACCAAACACCTGCCTGTAGTGGATGGAGTTGAGAAGAAGCTGTGGAAGTCAGGCAGCTCCAGACTTCAGAAGTTTGTACCAGTCCAAGCAAAGACTTAAATTTAGGGACCCAAACGTTAATCACAGTTATGAGAAGCAACTGACTGACTTTTTGAGTAAATCAGATTTCAGTTTTACAGGTGCTTAAGACATAATTGTGGTTAATAAAATCTGAATTACAGTAGAACTGGAAAGGGATTTTTCTTTCAGTTCCTGGCTGACACAGACTTTTTGAGCCACCACTGCCTCAGAGGCTTGCTTCAGTCTGCTAAAGTGGTGATCATAATGTTTCTTTTGTCTGTTTAGCTCTTCAACTTTTTTTTCAAGTGCTTTCTCCATGTGACGCCCTCGTGACACCGAGCTCTGCAAATACAGACTCGCCAACGGTGTGGAATCCTTCTGACTAATGGCAACTCATTAAATGCACTCCAGGCACATTCTGCACTGTTATTTAGGCATTAAACAATAATATTAACCATTAAGAGGTGAGCTGGAAGTGTTCAGGGCCAGGCTGGATGGCGCTCTGGGTTCTGGTGGAAGAAGCTGAAGCTCAGGAGAGTTGTCCCAACATCCCTCCATGCCCAGAGGAGAAGCATGGGGAGGAAATTTCCAGGTGAAATCCCACAGCAGCTGAAGCATTCAGAGAGAGAACTCAGCACTCCTTACACTTCAGCTGAAGAGCAAACAGAAACCTGGGCTGAACTTTGAGCCCCTGTCCTGGTTTCTAAAGCTGGGAGTGGAAGCTGGGTTTGAGCTCCACTCTGTAATTGTGTTTAATGGCAGAGCACCTTGCAGACACTCCAGAAGAGGGGAATTGCATCTTATTTGCATTTATTTCTCTGCTGTAAAAGGGTTTAAGGGTGACTGGTTCAGAGGAATCCTGCCTGATAACTCTCCTGGTGCTGCTCCCTGGAAACACAGAGCACCCTCGTCTGCAAAAGAATTAGCAGGTTGCTGGCTCCATGAGAGAAGAGAATTTAAATTAAAAAAAAACCCAAAGCACAGCACCCCAACTTACACAGTGCTAGGATGTGATGCCTTGATCCCTAATTTCTATTTCTAAGACACCAGGAGCACACAGAGTCACAGCACACATGGGAAACTTCACTCTGGGCTGCTCTCCTGCAAGGAGGGAAACACAGAAGTGTCATTAAACTGAACCAACTGAAAGGCCATCTTATACTATGTAAACAAACAGCTTTTAGTCCCAGAACAAGAGGTCGTTGTGCAAGATTGTGCATCAGCACTGCCTCAGACACCACTGACCTGGTGTGACTGAGAAAGAAGCAAAGGCCTGGTAGCACTGGTTCGTGTGAAAACAAAAATAAAATTAGCCTGATTCTGATAAAGATCTCCACTGCTGGTGGAATGTGAGATCTTGTAGTGTTTCCCAGGGGTGGGCCATGAGAAAGGGATTCAGGTTTGAGCCCCTTCCCATTCCTTCAGCTGTCTGTTGGGTACCAGTGCCTGGCCTTGGCTTACACCTTGGTGCTCTCACATGCTGTGACCTCCAGCCAAGTCCTACCCATTTTTCAGAGGGATTCTTTGGTTTATCCTTTAAATGGGTTTAACCTTTTTGTTGGAGTGAGCTGCTACTCCTCAGAATGAACTGGGGGACAGGAGGGAGGCGACAGCACTGATGCCCACCCTGACAGTGACAGTGACAGTGACAGTGACTGACAGTGAGGTGCTGCAGCTTTCCTGGAGGCAGCAGGAGAAGAGCTGTAGCTTCCCCAGGCTTCCCACAGAGCCACTGGCACCGGCTGTGCAGGAAGACCTGCCAGGGAATTGTCACCCCTGGGTGTCCCAGCCAGCTCTCTCCACCTCGGGGCTGCAGCTCAGCTCCTGGGCACAGCCAAATAAAGGCTGCTCCAGGTGCCAGCAGATTCCAGGCAATGAACAGAGTCTCTACAGAGGGCTGCCTTCACCCACCAGCTGGAGAGAAACACAGCAGCCATTGAAACTTATTTTAAAATATGTAGAATTTACCCAGAAAGCCTTTATGGCCTTTTTGCTCAAACACTTGTGCTATTTGGGCTCAGGATAATGCACAGAGAGATACAGGTCTCTTGAGGCTTGTGCATAATTTAAAGTTGCTGGCTTGGATTTTTCTTTCTAAAACACAGGAGTCCTCTGATTCACCCTGGGGACAAGTGTCTGGGCTTTGAATACAAAAGGCAAATTGCCTTTTGGTCTCCAGCAGCAGCATCTGGCACTGCTGCCAGGTGGGGAGGGGGTGGCTGTCCCCACTGGAGAGGCTTCCAGTTGGGAATTCAGAACTTCAGAGGTTGGTTAGGTACTGGGGAGGAAGACAGAGGAGCTAAGGGACATTCATTGGGGATGAGAGATTTCAGGACTGCAGGGAACTGCCCAGAATGCACTCATTGCCAGGCCCCTCATGGATGCCTTCAGCTCTCTCCAGAAATGCAGCTCTGCACAGTGGTCCTCTTGTTTTCACTCTCATTTCAGAGGTCACATCCCCACTCCTTCATCCCTCACCCTTGTTCCAGTCCTGGCCCTCCATCTCCACCCTGCCCTCTGTCTCCTCCATCTCCCATCACCCTCACCCTGCTGCTGGCTGTACTCTCCCATTTGCCCCAAGGCTGGTCACTCCACTTTGCCCTTTCCCAGATCAGAACTTTCCATCTGCTTCCCACTTTCCCTGTGCATCATCTCCCAATCCTTGTCTTCACACCCAGTCACTGTACATATGTGTTTTTAC
Source organism: Taeniopygia guttata (assembly GCF_048771995.1). Lineage (NCBI taxonomy): Eukaryota > Metazoa > Chordata > Aves > Passeriformes > Estrildidae > Taeniopygia > Taeniopygia guttata. Next base: position 112,536,549 of record NC_133024.1, on the reverse strand, counting down.
ACTTTCCAACCTGTCACCACTGACAACTTTTGTTTTGCTGGGACCCACTCCGAGCTCCTTCCTCCCTCCAAGTCAGTGGCACAGCTCTGATTCCTTCTCACATGCCTCCAAGTCCCTCCTGCTGGCTCCTGCTTCCCAACACCAGGTCTGCCCTGGCCACTGGCAGCCCTTGTCACATCTGACACCTCTTTTCTCTGTCTCTTCCTTACACTACTGATGCCTTTTGCTCCATGACTCCACTGACTTCCCTCCAGCATTACCCTGTCCCGCTTTCCAGCTCTCCTGAGGGATTCCTACCCAGGAATCTACTCTGGATCCTAAACCAGAAAGCCCAGCCTTCTTCTCATCACCTCTCACTCATCACCACACTTTTCCATCTGTCTCCACTTCTCCAGAGAGGTTTCCCAGTTCCACATGGCAGAGGATGAACAAGGAGCCCACAGACCCTTCTGTCACTTTTGGTCCCTCTCCTTCTGTGACTGCACCATGGGACTGAGCACAAAGGAGATGAGATTTGGGGGTGATTTATCTGCATGTGATCCCTCTCTTAAATTACCTGCTGATTTCCCTTGGAAGGAACAGCCACGCCTCTTCCAAACATTTTTCTTTTCACATTATAAATGCTTTTGATTCTTTCTGAAATTACTAATTTTTTTAAACCCTCTCCAGCTGTAGACTGGTCTTTTTTTCTTCTCTCTCCAAGTCAATTCACCATTTTGAGTGGCTCCTTTCTTCCTTTCTCATTCTAGGCCCTCTTCTAACAATTTCCTGCCATGGAGACACACTGGAAACACACTCAGTCTCATTAAAGGAGCTCATTAAAGGAGCTTTTCCAAGTCTTCACCCAGCCAATGTTTTTGCTTATACCACCCTTTACCCTGAGCTGCAGTTGCCTGCTGATTCTGTCCCTAGATTTTAAACTTCTTTTAGCACGTGAAAGGCGAACTCTTCCCATGTGTAGCCTTGCCTTTAATCCTTTATGTTAATTCCTGTGGGCAACCTCATCTTCAGGGAGAATCTTCAGGGCTGGGAGAGACTTCCTGGGGATGTCAGGCCCATCCCTGGGAATAAGAGGCCCAGCCATCCTTAATGAACCATTTTTGGCTACCTAGGTTGAAACAACCTCCATTGACAGAGACTGCAGAACTTCTCCAGCCACTTTAAACCTGATTTTGCTATTTAGACTGGTAGAAAGTTTTTTTCCCTGATGTCTGACTTATTCCTGCTATAATTTAAGCTTGGCACTTCTTGCCCTAATCACCACAGAGAAGCAGAATGGATTCGTATTTTATAACCCTTTCATATTACAATATTGTGTCCCATCCCTCACGTTTCTAGACCAAACCACCCCAATTCCTACATAACCATGCCCATCTAATCCCTGTTCTCCTTGCTCTCCATTCCAGCTGTGGATCTTTCCTGCAGCACAGTTCATTCACATCTTTATTAGTGCTCACTACAGCAAACAGATGAGTTCAAATGTCCTGCAGACTCTCTTTTGCTCCACACAGCTCAGAGTTGAAGAACTGGCTTTTTTCCTGAAGAAATTCCAGACCTTGTTGAACATAATCCCATTTTTCACCTGGTTTCTCCGACACCTTTGCATCATTTGGGATTTAACCATCAAGATCAAAGGTCCCTGTGGTTGCTTTGTCCAGCTTACACAAACTCCCTCTGTCATCTCTCTGAATGATGTGGTCTCCCACCCATCCAGGCAGCTAAAAACCCCCTCTGTGGCCTTTCAATCCCTTACATCTGTGCTCAGACAGCACATTTTTTCTTTAGCCTTAATAAGTTAAAGTCCCTTCTGCTTCCACACATCTCAAATACTGCAGAGAGATGGTTTCCCTCACCAGTTTCCTTCACCCTCAGAACCACACCAACCATCAGCATCTCATCACCCCTTCACACATCATCCCCCTTGCATGCTGGGCTTCCAACCTGCACCCAGTTTGGTCAGCAGTGCCCCTTCCATCTTCAGTTTGCCACTTCACAAGCACCTCTGGGGTTTCTCCCAAGTTCCTCCTATGTGCCAGGGCAGATCTGTGGAAAGAATTCTCAGGAATTTTGTTACCCTCTTTAAAGTCTTCTTAAAACTTATGTCTTTGCCAGGAGAGCTGCAAAAAATAAATTCAGGAAGGAATACAACAGTGAATGCTGAGAACACCAAATTCCCTCCTGATTATTGTCCCCTCATATCACTCCTTCACCTGCCAGCTGCTGCCCTGCACTTCTATTCCTAAATGTTTTGGGAAGGAGCTTCTCTCTCCAGTATCTGACTGTACTAGACCCATTCCAATGGTGTCCCAGTTTCTGACTGGTGCCCTAGACACAATCTAACAACAAATACCCCAAAGCCATGGCAGACCATACTAGAAAGTTGAATTTCATAGAGAGTTGCTGCAAGTGGTTTGCAGTTGACCACAACCTGGCCCTCCCTGGATGGTCATGGTGATGATATCAGCTCATTTCCCAGCAAGAAAAGGTGTTAAAAATACACCAAAATTAGCTTCAAATTAAGCTTGATGGCATTTTCCACATGGCCCTCATGTGAAAAGAAAACTCATCTTCTAAGGTGGCTCCTTTGGTTTAGAAGTAAAATACCCATGGAGGGGAAGGAGCCCTCCAGCCATAAAGATTTCAAGGAATAAAGAGAAAACCTCAGTTTTCAAAGCCCTTGGACATGGTGCTGCTAAGTAGAAAGGCCATAAGGAAATCCAGCAGTAAATAAAACTTCACCCTTTCCTGGTTTCAGCCTGAAACAGCCTACACTGGTCAGCAACTTAAAAAGGTCAGGATGTGTGAGCACCTCCCCTTGTTTTGCAGGAGCTGCAGTGTCCCTGCAGACCTGTGCATGTAAATAAAGGACAAAAAGCAGCTCTGAAGAAGGACACAGCCACTAAGAAAAAGCCCTCTGTGTGTAGCACCAGTAGCAGCACTGGAGCTGCTCAGAAGGCAATGCTCTGTATTTGTGTTTACATATTGATTGTTTTGAAGCTTCTTTCAGTTCCAGGAATGGGAGACTATAAAAAAATGATATATATATTTGTGGTTTGGCACCCAAAGAGAGCTTCAACTCATGCATCATCGCTGTCTGCCAACAGCTGCAAATTATTACATGTTGGTTTGGTTTGGGGTATTTTTTTTAAGCCTCAAACTACAAAACTAACGTCACTCGGTGGTTGCACCTACTGCCGAGGAACAGGGTGGGACTTTGGAAAGGGATTTTCACCAGGGCAGGTCACTGAGTTTACTAATAAACAGGATTTTATGGTAATGCCTGCTGCACTAGGCAGCAAATTCTAGCTAAATAAAACTCAGAAAGAAACTTCAGTTGGTTTTCCAAAATGACTGGCGAGTGAAGAACATTTACTTTTGACACCACCTTCCAGTGAAAACGCAACTGCAGCGTGGCGTGAAGACACCTCACCCTGTCAGAGGAGGGAAATGATCTGCACAGAAGGTTTTGGAACCATCTGTGTGAGCGGTGGGGAGCTGGCAGAGCCTGGAGCCCGAAACACTTGGCGGTGATCCGTGCGCAGAAAAACCCGGTGCCAGAAGAGCTCACCACAGGCTTGCACAAGCCCAGCAGATCTCGTGACCAGCACACAGCAGAGCAGATGTTGTGCACAGGGAACCATCCCTAACCAGAATCTGCCTCAGGCACAGCTAGGGAAGGAAGCACCATCCTGGAAAATTAAGCCACAGCTGCCAGGCAGCAGCAAATTCTTGCTCGAAACGGATCAGGTGGCATCGAGGTGTCAAAGTCAAACCTCATCAGCCTCAGCAAAAGTAGCACAGAATTTTTTTTTTTGCTACGAACAAACAGAGATAGGCAAACAGGAACATCGTGGCATGAACTTCTTGCTGGTCTAGTTTCAAGATCACAACAGCAAACCCCACTTCTGCATGGAAAAATGGTGCTTCATGAGGCTGGGTGTGTGTTTGCAGAGAGAATAGGCATGGTACCAGCACAGATGGGTAGCCAGAGCTTATTTGGATTGGAGTAGAAAAGAAGATTTAAAAACTACTGATTAACAAACTCAAGTTCAGTCTCTTTTCCTTTAACTGTTACATTTCAGGCTCCTTTGTCTTCATTGCCATTTTAGCTTTACTTTGAATGGAATCTGTCTGCAGCATAGGCTCAGTGTTAGCCTGGCATGGAACTAAATCATCCCCTGGTTGATCTTGCAACTGCTTCCCAGGACAAATTTATCCTGAAGCTTCAGCGGGCCCACAGCACTGCAGGTTGTTGTTCTGCTTGCTGCAGGCAGCAGGCCCGTGGGAAACACCCAAGCCACAACAAAAGGTCTGCAAAGAGAAAAATTGGAAATGCAAGTTTGCAAAGCCCACGCTTTGTAAGCCACAGTGAAACAGCTGAATCTGCTGTAGGGGAAGATGTAGAGGCCAGAAACAAATATTTCTTCATGGCCATGACTCCACCAGCAGGAGCCATAAAAGGTTTGCACAGATTTCCCAGAGAAGCTGTGGATGCCCCATCCCTAGAAGTGTCCAAAGCCAGGTTGGATGGGGCTGTGAGCAACCTGGGATAGTGGAAGGTGTCCTTGCTCATGGCAGGGGGTGGAATTGGATGATCTTTAAGGCCTATTCCAACCCAAACCATTCCATGATTCCATGATAAATATCAAGAAGCAGCTCTCCTCTTCAGGAATATTAATTAATTAAACCTAGACCAGGACAGTGATCCTCCCCTCACTTGCCCTGGACTGCTATTTTGTCCATCCAGTTTCAGCAAGGTTTCCTCTTTCACTCACAAGATGAATCCCAGGTCAGCACAGACACCTTCAAATCCTCCAATTTCTGGCTGCTCTTTTTAAAAGCTAACACAGTGATTTTTCCATGCCAAAAATATGGAAATCCAAGCTACTTTCCCCAGCTCCTGCTGAAGGTGAGGAGGTTTTTCTTAGTCCACAAGTCGCTGTGTAAATGGCCAGGTTTCCAAATGCCACCCCTGTAACAGAGCTGGCAAACACGTGCTGCATCTCAGCTGTCACAGCTCAAAGTCCAGCTTATTATTTAATAAATAATCTTGAATGGGTGAGTCATAAACCAGCCTGCTTTTCTGCTATGGGAATAGCAGGTTTTGGAGAAGGAGCAACCAATTTTCAACCTCCTCAGCAGGGCTGGATGGAGCCCTTCACATTTTAAACCTGAAATCCCATGTGGGAAGGGCTGAGGGCACTGTGTAACTCCAGTCATCTCACTCCCTTCAAAGAGAAATCAGAATAAAATTAAAATCTCTCAGACCTGCTCTAACAGTCATGTTTCTCAGTGCACTTGCTCATCATCTGCAGCCTTGTGGTTCCTATCCCTTTTTTGTTTGTATTTTTTTTTTGAGTTCTCCCTGAGATCTGCAATCTCAGCTTTAAAAAGTCACAGGAATTTCCCCTCCGCACCCCCTTAAAACTCCCCATTGTTTAAATTCTCCCTCCCACACAACCTGACTGTAAACAGATGGCAAAATTTTGTGTGATGCTTTGTACAGTAAAATCACCTGTTTGCTGCACAGGCATTGTCAGTGATTTTCCACAGGATTCCCAGGAAATGCAGCCTGTGTTTGCTGTGTGGCAGGGGGGACAGAGCAGGGCACTGGGACACAGGGTGAGCACGAGCACTGATGGGTGACAACCCAGGCCAAAGGGGAATGGGGAGGGCTGTGGGAGAGCTCCTGCATGGCCACGGGGTGGGGAGAGGGTGTTGTGGCTGCCCTGAGCATGGAACTGCTCCTCAGGATGGTGGAGAGGGGCCTGGGCAAGAGCTGGCTGTGCCCACTGGCCCTTCTGCCCTGGTCAGGGGTTGCTACTTCTGTCTTTCAGTAAGGGATGGGGGGGGAAAGTATCTGGAAAGCCCAAGAGAAGCAGAATGGATTCATCTTTTATAACCCTTTCATATTACAATATTGTGTCCCATCCCTCACTTTTCTAGACCAAACCACCCCAGTTCCTACACAACCATGCCCATCTAATCCCTGTTCTCCTTGCTCTCCATTCCAGCTGTGGATCTTTCCTGCAGCACAGTTCATTCACATCTTTATTAGTGCTCACTACAGCAAACACATGAGTTCAAATGTCCTGCAGACTCTCTTTTGCTCCACACAGCCCAGAGTTGAAGAATTGGCTTTTTTTCCTGAAGGAATTCCAGAGAGCAGGCAGAGCTGCATGCTTGTTTTCTTCTCAGCTAAGCCCAATACTTTACACAAAACCTTGTTGAACATAATCCCATTTTTCACCTGGTTTCTCCAACACCTTTGCATCATTTGGGATTTAACCATCAAGATCAAAGGTCCCTGTGGTTGCTTTGTCCAGCTTACACAAACTCCCTCTGTCATCTCTCGGAATGATGTGGTCTCCCACCCATCCAGGCAGCTAAAAACCCCCTCTGTGGCCTTTCAATCCCTTACATCTGTGCTCTGGAAAGCCCAAGAGATCTGGAAAATCCTGATTCCCCTGCTGACACCACTTGGAGCTGGGTCAGGATGCGGCCAAAGACAAAGCAGAAAGAAGCAAATGAAGAGTTAAGCGAAACTAAACAACAGATGAACAAAAATAGTCCTACACCTCTGATACACCATAAATCCTGTTCTTCAGGGAAACACAAGTGCTTGGCAAGCCTGAAGCATCTGTTAAGACCTTTCCCCAGCTGGATCTGGAGGCCAGGCTTGCTCACACAGTGTCCATCAAGATAAAACCCCTCTCAGCCTGGGTCACTGGGGCTCAAGCCTGGAGCCTGGGCACAAGGAAGGAGCCCAAGCACACGTCCCCAAGCTCTGCAGGGTGCAGGCAGCCACTGACCCAGGTGACAGCAGCACCCACACAGTGACCTGACTCCCTGACACCTAATGAGGGCCAAGCTGTAATTTAGACAAAGCTGGTGATTTTCTATCAGCTCCAGCGAGCTGAAGGGGTTGAACCCATGAGCTCACACGGCTTGGCGTCATCTAACTCAGAATGAATGAGCTCCTGCTGCCCTGTGCTTCAGCCATGGCAAAGAAAGCTGAGAAATAGCACAGCAGCACTGTCCTGTGGGCAGGGTGAGGGTCAGCCTCTATTCCCAAAAGGAAATGGCCTCAAGTTCCACCAGGGAAGGTCCAGGTTGAAACTCAGGAGGAATTTCTTCACTGAAAGCGTTGTCAGGTGTTGGAAGGAGTTATCCAGGGAGGTGTTCAAGGAACAACTGGACCAGTATTCTAATTTGGTTGAAAAGGTGGTGATCCATGGTTTGCACAAGATAATTCTGGAGTCTTCCAATTTTAACCATTCTATGAGTCTGTGTTACCTGTTCAAGAAAGGTGCTGCTGGGACCAGGTAGGACAATCCTATTCTCAGGTCTGCCTCTGCCAGGCGTGCCTGTTCTCATTCTTCAGTTCAGTGCATCTCCTCCAAGCCAGGACAAAAAAAAAAAAAAAATCCAATTTTCCCCCACGCCACTTTTACACACACACTCCATTCCACGCTTCCCATGGGGCGTTTCCCACTGGATCTGCTCTGTTGTAAACTCCAACAGATGGTTGCCAAAAATAATTACATCCAAGACAAACAAACAAAATATCCCCAACAGCATGGCTGGAGCTGGTGTGGTGCAATTGTCGTGCAATGTGGTTCACTGACCGCTCCATCGCTCCCCTGTCATTACTGGTAAATTATTCAATCTTTTATCAAGGAAAATGCTTTAAACATGCAATCATCTATTGTTTATCTTGTGTTCTAAAAGTGTGTGTGGCTGTGCCAGATATGTCCTAAATTCTTTCATTTTATCTGCCCAGTTGTACACAGACGCCAACGTAAATAAGTACCAGGTACACACACACACGCCCACGAGTCAGGTAATGGATCCAATCCTCTTCTGATCTTTCTCTTTCATCTCCAAGGAAAGAGAAAGGCAAAAAAAAACACTGTTCCACCTCCACTGTGCTCACACAATCTCATCACCAGCAGCTTGCCCTGCTCCAATTCCAGTGGGGATTTTCCTGAGCAGTGTGGGACTGGGATGGTTTTTAGCACAGATTTACCGAGTGACCTCAGTGACCGGCTGGCACCAAGGTTTTGAGGGGTGAGTTCCCAACTGGGAAGGTTTGCAAGGGAATTATCTGTATAAATGCATCACTAAACTGGAAAATACGAGATGTGGATATCTTGGAGCTGAAATGTGTAGCAACATTGCTGGAGATGGGGATTCCTGGCTGGAGTAAAAAACAGTTTTCTGCTGGTTACTCAGGAGGGCAGAGCAGGTGGCACTGGACCCTCTGTGCCCAGACATAAACATCAGAGGTTTATGTCCAAAAAGGAGGCAGAGGTGAAACATAAACTTTAAGGCATTTAGAGATTTTGAGGAGTTAAGATTTTAGCTAGAAATAAGCCTTACTAGAGTTAATTAAAATAAGAATAATAAATGAGTAGGCCTTAATGAAGTTAGGAGTTAGTAGTTAACTAATAATTAATTGCTTGTCAGCACAATGTTTGGTTAGCTGGGTTTATAATGAAGAATATAGAAACTGATAAATAGCTTTTAGGAACATAAGACAATTGTGGGCCTCCTCTGTTCTGAAACCAATTGAAGACAAGGAATGGGAGTTCTACCAAGAGTTCATTTGTCACATTTGCATTGAAAAGGTAGAAAGGTCAGAACGAGGAAGACTTCATTTACTTCCTCATTTTGGGACCCCTCCCCATAAAAGGGACCACCGACCCATTTCAAGGGACAAACTACGCATGCTTAATAGCTTTTGGAGTGATTAGCATACGAAGCGGGGAATGGGATGTACCAAAATTATGAATATGCATTTGTATTTTGTATATTCAATACTTGTATGGATAAAAAGACTCTGTAATTACCTGGAAGGTGCGGTGTGTATTTGGGAGCTATCCCGCACGCTGCCCGGCGTCGAATAAACATTCACTTTCTAACTTTAAACTGTTAGAGAGTTTTTGTCCGTCACAGTTGGATATCGATACTAGATCAATATCCATATTTCTTTAATAAATCATTTTGGCGAGCCAGGCAGGAGGACTGCTCTCTCTGGCCGTGGGGCCGGTGGGGTCCAGGACCCCTCTGGGCGCCCACCCAGAAATTTCTGGGAAGAGGGATCCTGCGATCTCGCTGACTACCCGGGGAAAGACCAGAACCTGCTGGACTACGGACAAGAGGTATGTTTATATTTGAGGGAAGGTACCTTATTATATAGGCAGTTAAAAAGACACGAGAGACGTCTCGTATTCAAGGTTGGTAGTCTGTGCCTTGTAGAGGAGGCAGCAGCACCAGAAGTTTTGTAGTCTGTGCCTCGTAGAGGAGGCAGCAGCACCAGAAGGTTGGTAGTCTGTGCCTCGTAGAGGAGGCAGCAGCACCAGTTTTATAGTCTGTGTCTCGTAGAGGAGGCAGCAGCAAGGTTGGTAGTCTGTGCCTCGTAGAGGAGGCAGCAGTACCAGAGGTTTAGCAGTCTGTGCCTCGTAGAGGAGGCAGCGGCTGTGGTGTTGTGGATTTAGATTGGAGCAGGAGTGGCTCTGATCTCAGTTTGTAATTTGAAAGGTGCACCTTAGTAATCCATAATTTGGGTGGTTAGTCTGAACCTTGGGACGTGAAGCGTCCTGTTGTGACAATTTGGGTTGTGGCCCCAAGCGCTGTATGTGTGTGTTGTAACCGGATCCGTGTTTGTTTAGTGAGTTTGTGATTTTGTGTGTTTAGGCTGTGAAAAACTATTTGAGCATTGTAATTGTTGCGGTTTGTAAGAGCTAGTGCTGTGAGCATTATAATTTGTGTGATTTGGCGTGTGTTATTAATTTTTGTAAGTGTTTTTAGGAGCTTTGTGAACCTGAAGTTGTAAGAAGTTTGTGAAATTGTTATTTGCTTTGCAAAGAAATACTGACCTTTGGGAGTGCAGACTGCTTTAAAATATTTGCATGGTGCTTAGATTGTGTGTATTTGTGTGAATTTGGGCAGCGTGTGCTTTTTGACTGTGAAAATTTTATTTGATATGTTGTTGGATGAAAAGCTTTGTAAGTTGAATTTTTGTTTTATAGCTAGAGGGTGAAGTGAAAAACCTAAACTACTTTTAAGATAGTCCTGGTGATTAAGAGGTCATTTGTCTCCCAGATAACTAGAAGAGAATTCAGGCTCTGTGACCTCAGGATACATTTTTCAACTGCCTAAAAAAACCCCAAGTTTAGTGAGTGAGTGTTTGCTAGTAGTTTATCTTTTTCCCCCCTCCACTTTTTGTTGAAAGATTTGTGTTGTGTTTTGACTGAAGTTTGTGTGATTTTAGCAAGACCTTGTTCGAACATTTGTTGAATGTGTTTGGAGTTGTGAAAAACTCCAGAGTGTTTTTTCGTGAGCCTAAACTATTAGAATTTAGGTCCTTTTGGAAAAAGAGAAACCTGGTTTTGCAGCTGCGAATACGCAACCGAACTTTGCATTTTGTAACATTTTCAATCAAAGGGTGAGAGAAATCTGGTCAGCAATCCAAAAATTCTTAGAACAGGCTATAGTAGCAGTTCACACAGCTCTCAGTGTAGTGTGGAATCGCGAAATTTCGGTCGAAACTGGACTGATAGTTTGTCAAATTTCCATTTGTCCTTGGTTTACAGTGCGACAGGAGATACGCTTGGCTTTTAACTGCAAACTTGCTACAGTGTATGAAAGTTTGTTTACAGTTTTTAAACAAATTTTAACAGTAATATACCCAGAGCAAAACATAACAGAGGATTTGATTTAATGAGTGATTAATAACTTGCAATTTTTGGTTTTTTCTTTGTTTTTTCTTTTTCCCTTTTCTTTTGTATAACAAGTTTTCCTCAACAGCTGCTGCTCTGAACCTTGTTTTGAAGGGAGAAAAGGTGAAAATTAACTAACAAATTGTTTTGTCCCTTTTGTTTGCTAGCATAGCTATATGACCAGGACCGGGAGAAACAGGAATCGAAAGCCTGGGTCAGAAGTATTCCCCTGCCCAAATAAAGATTGTTATTGTAATCCGTGGATTGTATTTCGGTGTGTAGTCTGTCAGGATTTGTGGGTCCGAAAAGGGTACAGGTGGCTAATACCTAAGACTGGAATTTGTGCTTTTTGTCGTTCAAAAGAACAAAAGGCCACCCAGAAAGTTATACAAGTTTTGTTGGTGACTGGTCAAGAGGTTCCTGGTAGCAGTAAAATATTTGAATTGTTAGAAAACGGAGTTTCAGGAACTTTGAAGAAACCAGTGGAAATACTTAGAGTTGAGTGTGGCCAGCATATTTTTGTACCAGAAGAATACCAGGTAAAGCTTAAGAACTGGGATAAGATCAAAAGACGTTTTGAAAAGAAAAACCCTGAACATGGGGGCAAATGAGAGCAAAGAGATTCCTAAGGGAACCCCTTTAGGGTGTATCTTAACACACTGGAAAGCGCTGGTGGGCTATGGTGGTAGTGAAACTAAAAGGGAACTTGTTAAATTTTCTACACAGTGGTGGCCACTCTATAGACTTGATGGGGGGTTGAAATGGCCAGCAAATGGTACTTTAGACTATGAGACTTTATTACAGTTAATGCTTTTCCTTAGGCGTGAACAAAAGTGGCAAGAAGTAACTTATGCTGATATGTTTTTCAGTCTTCGAAATCACCCTGAGTGGCAAAGGGATTGTGGGATTAGGCCACCGTCTGATCCACTGGTACTGGCTCTTGAAAAGGATAATAAGGCTAACAAGGAAAAGCTCAAACGGTGTTGCAGCACATGTTCAATAAATCAAAGATGCTCGCACCCAAGTAAAGTGTATGCAACAGAGATCTTAGAACAAGGGACAGTGGAGACACTTTTACCACCACCTAGAAACCAGGAAGGGAGGGGAGTAGAGGAGGGGGTGAGGGAACGAGTGAAATCAGAACCCTCACCAACTTCAGCCTCCCCTAACCTATCCTCTGATTCGTCTACCCTGGAAAAAACAGTAATTAAAGCAAGAGTTTCCCCACCAACTCCTAGATCAGGGGAACCCTCGAGGTTTTACCCCACAGCCACTTATCCCAGAAGTAGAAGAGCAGCCTATAGCTCCTACGATTACTAAAATTGGGCCGTATGCTATTAAGAAAACGGGAATCCAAAGACTGCTGGTAAATCCGGAATGGTCTCTGAAGCGAGTAGAAATGGGAATACAGGTAAATGCTTCAGATGTCCGGCCAGAGTGCGCCCCATTTCTCAGAAATCCTTTCATGGATTGGGCCACCTGGCTTCAAAAACAAATGCCCTCCAACTTTAAGAGTAAAAGAGATCTCACTGGGCTGCTAGGGACTGGACTAGGAGTGCTAAATACCATAGATTCAGAAGTACTGATGAATAAACTAACAACAGTAGGGAACGACTTAGTTAAATTACAGCAACCTTTGCAATCTTCCCTACTAGCACTGGGAGACAACCATTGGAAGTTATCCAAAGTATTACCAGAATGGGAGAATACTGAAGAGCGAGACCATAAATTAATAATTAATGCATTAGGCACAGCTAGCGAAAATGTTTCACTAGCTCTTGGGTGTACCCAAGCACAACTATGGATGCAGTCAGTAGCTGCTGCAGTGATCAGAGAAGGCGGGGAGGGAATATTCCCTGCTGAACTCCGTAAAATTGTTTGGGATAGTGCATCTGATATAGAAAGGGAACTACAAGCTTGGTGGACTTTAGTCAATTTCACTTATAACCCTATGACAAGTAAAGTAACAGCCTTTGTCTTAACAATACATAATGCATCAGTGAGCTTAATACATCCTATAGTGCCCCTAGGATTAAACCATGAGGGGACTGTGTTATATCCTTCTGAACATAGAACATGGGCGCGAAAAATCAGAGGAAAGTGGCAAACCATCAATCTAGAGCCCTGTTCTATGAGGAGACAACTTGGGTACATATGTGAGGGGACATTAGAAAGTAATAAAGATACATGTTTAGATACGGACCAAAGCATTTGCCACTTTGAAACGCATTCAGGTAACCGAACAACTTTGCTTGTATATGTAGGACAAGGTTGTGTCTGTCTCAGAACAGCATGCCCCACCATAATGATAGACAATCTAAGCATGAATGAGACTCAGTTCAATTTATGTGTCTGTAACTTTGTTAAAATTGAGGGATGTGACTTCTCATATCAGGCACCTGTAGTATCACACCAGTATATAAAAGCCAATTTAATCACTGTACAAGAGATAGTGCCCGTGCCCATAGGAATGAATTTGACTTTAGTTGCTCAATTGTTAGAACATCAAGAACTGAGAGAAATTTTAAAAGAGATTAGAGACGCAGGGAAAAAGACTTTAATTACTATACACCATGACACAGAAACCATCAAAGGAGTTTTTAAACGATTTGAAGAACATTTGTCTCATCATTGGTGGGATGTGCTTTTTGGATGGTCACCAACAGCAACCGGCATACTTAATACTTTAATTCATCCTATTATTGTGTTGCTTATTTTAGTTAGTATAAGCTTGATTTTGTCTGTTGTAATACTTGTTTGGAATTGGAAAATGATACGACGAATGACAGCCCTAACTTCACTATCAAAAGCATATGGCTTAGTTTTGAAAGAAACTAGACACATGTCTTGGGCAGATGAAGAAAGGTCTATATATTGAGTAAAAGAATTTACTCATTCCAAAGAAGAAGTGGGGAATGAAACATAAACTTTAAGGCATTTAGAGATTTTGAGGAGTTAAGATTTTAGCTAGAAATAAGCCTTACTAGAGTTAATTAAAATAAGAATAATAAATGAGTAGGCCTTAATGAAGTTAGGAGTTAGTAGTTAACTAATAATTAATTGCTTGTCAGCACAATGTTTGGTTAGCTGGGTTTATAATGAAGAATATAGAAACTGATAAATAGCTTTTAGGAACATAAGACAATTGTGGGCCTCCTCTGTTCTGAAACCAATTGAAGACAAGGAATGGGAGTTCTACCAAGAGTTCATTTGTCACATTTGCATTGAAAAGGTAGAAAGGTCAGAACGAGGAAGACTTCATTTACTTCCTCATTTTGGGACCCCTCCCCATAAAAGGGACCACCGACCCATTTCAAGGGACAAACTACGCATGCTTAATAGCTTTTGGAGTGATTAGCATACGAAGCGGGGAATGGGATGTACCAAAATTATGAATATGCATTTGTATTTTGTATATTCAATACTTGTATGGATAAAAAGACTCTGTAATTACCTGGAAGGTGCGGTGTGTATTTGGGAGCTATCCCGCACGCTGCCCGGCGTCGAATAAACATACACTTTCTAACTTTAAACTGTTAGAGAGTTTTTGTCCGTCACAGTTGGATATCGATACTAGATCAATATCCATATTTCTTTAATAAATCAGAGGAGTCCTGGCTGCTTTGAGCTGCCCAGGAGTGATGTCCCCTGGAGCAGCAGGCATTGCTCTCCCCTGGGAACAGCTCCCAAACACTCCAGCAGCTGGAATCATTGCCCTGCTTGCAGAGGTTAATGGGACGGGCGGATTTCCAAGTGGGAAGCTTTGCCCAAAAGTGGGTTAGCAAGAGGGCGGGGAGGAGAGAGGCCCTTGCAAAAACAAAAATTCACTTACCCAGCACTTGTGACTGGGCAAGGCCACTCAGAGTGTGACAGAGGCAAAGCCCAGCGTGACAGATGTTATCTAATATGGGGAATTGGACCAGGTCACTCCTCTCCAGGGAGGACCTGCTGCCCTGGCACGGTGCTGGTGGGAATCCTGCAGTGAGGGGTGGCCTGTTCAGGGCTGGGTGTTGTACCAAGGAGCAGGCTGTCCCCCAGCAGGAATGTGAAATCATAGCATGGTTTGGGTTGGAAGGGACCTTAAAGATCATCAGGTTCCAAGATGTAGGCAGGGACAGCTTCCACTTGAACAGGTTGTTCCAAGTCCCATCCAACCTGGCCTTGGGCACTGCCAGGGATCCAGGGGCAGCCACAGCTGCTCTGGGCTCCGCTCTCACAGGGAAGAATTTTTCCCCAATATCTAATCTAACCCTTTCCTCTTTCAGCTTAAGGTCATTCCCTGTGTGCTGTCCCTCCATGCCCTGGAAATTGTCTCTCTCCAGCTTTCCTGGGGCTCCTCCAGGCCCTGCAAGGCCACCCTGAGCTCAGCCCAAAGCTTCTCCTGTGCAGGGGAACAATCCCAGCTGTGCCAGCCTTTCCTCCCAGCAGAGCTGCTCCATCCCTCTGCTCATCCTGGAGCCTCCTCTGGGCTCTCTGCAGCAGCTCCAGCTCCTCCTGGGCTGGGACAGGGCTGGGGCAGCTCTGCAGGTCTCAGGGCTCTCACCTGTGGGGTACAGGGACAATCCCAATCCCTTTCCTGCTGGTCACGTTGTGGGATCAGTCCAGGGCAGGGTTGGTTTCTGATCCCAGCACACACAGACAGGGCATGTCCAGCTCTCACCCACCAGCACCCCAAGTCCATCTTTTTTTGCAGTCCAGGGCTCAACTTTTATTTCTGCCTGGTGTGAATAAACTCACCTCATCTACTTCCATCCCATTCCTAACTGTGCTTCCCCACCCCAAGACACCGTCCCACAGCCCCTTTTATTCCTCCTCACTCAAATTCATCAGAACATCCAGGATGGGGAAGCACCACCACGACCTCTCTGCAGGCCACTCACACCAACAGAAGGGGAAAAAAACCCCACCAGTTCTTGGAAAACAAGGACTGAACCTTCTCTTCCAGCACGAGCTGGCTGCAGCTGACACTGAACAGAAAAATGAAACACAAAGTGCTTTTCTCTCCCTTGACAAACGCTGCTGCTCATGTCTGCTCACATCTATTTCAGGCTCTGCTGCTTATTCCAAGCAAATCTCAGCTCTGTGTAGGTGGGGCAGGATGATTCAGCACAGGAACCTGCATGGCTAGAAATGCTCCATGCCTATGGAAAATAGAAGTTTTGTGGACCCCTTGCTGGCCAGATGAGAGAAATCTCCCTTTTTGTCCTCGCAAGGTGGTTCTGCTGTAACCAGCTGCTCCTCCCAGCAGTGCAGGGGGTCTGCAGTCTGGATTAAATAAAAATCCTGCAGTCTGGATTAAATAAAAAATGCCACATGACATGAAAATACTGATGTCTGTGTGGTATTTTACTTTTGTGGGGCAGCACTGAAGCTTTCCACACCTAAGAGTCAGGGATCACAGCACTTTGGTGATAGATCCATAATGTTTCTTTTGGTGTATCCGTATATTTACATAAATAATATTTAATAGAAGTAGGAAAACCTACTTATGTAATGCCTTTTGTACCAGGAAACCAATTTATGAGTTTGATCAATATGTTAGATTTTTCCAGCTTGATTATTAAACCAAATTAACTGCCACTGTTACACACAGCTCTTGCATGAGGCACATCACACACACCCACAGATATACAAATATTTACTCCTGAGAAGAGCTGACCTCTATTAATGCACAAAGATTCTGTGCTAGTCTCATTACCCAAAATGGAGTTATGTTTAAAAGTGTCTTGTTTATTTAAAGCCCAAATCCTAGAAATAAATTCCACATTTCTCATTCTCTTCAGATAAATACTCAATTACTTAACATGTTTATGGCACTGGAATGAATACTGGAGTGTTCTGTTGTTTTTAAAAAATAAAAGTAATTTTTTTTTAAAGTGTTGCAATGACAACCAAAGATTTAGTAGCCATTTTATTTGCTTGAGTTGACCTCATAGGATGTGATCTTGAAGACAAGCTTCTAGCAGAGCAATGATTTAAGACATTGAATTCATTGCAAGATAAATAAGCAGGAGTCACCCTATTTTCAAATCTGCATTTGTGCCTATGTGAGGTCTCCACAAGGAATAAAATTAGATGGATGCAGAGGCACACAGCTGACTTGTCAGGGGGCACTGCAGGAGAAACTCTCCCCCAGCTCAGTTCTCACTAGCTGTGAAGGGCGATGCCTGCAGTTTTGGGATGGAGTTGCAAAAGAGTTGCTTTTGCCATTAATGTCACAGGGTCCAGATGTGAGGAGATGAGGAGCAGACTCCTCACCACGCTGCAGCTCTGGCAGAGGCTTCCAGCTGACAAAAAAAAAGCCTGAAAGCACAGGGTGATGCTTCCAGCATTTCAGGTCTTACACATCAGGAATTCCACCAGACTGCTCTGAGGGTCTTCTGGCCACACTGGCAGGGAAGTTATTCTGTGTTTTCCACCAGATCCTTTTCTGCAGCACTTTGTCAGGATTAGAAAAGTGATTCTCCCCTTAGATACTGACATGCTGTAGCTATTTACCTTCCATAATAAAGATCAGAGAATCAGAGGATGCTGGAATCCCTGAGGCTGGAAAAGCCCTCCCAGCCCAGGGAGTCCCAGCTGGGCCCCATGCCCACCTTGTCCCCAGCCCAGAGCACTCAGTGCCACCTCCAGGGGACACCTGCAGGGATGGGCACTCCAAACCCCCCTGGGCAGCCCCTGCCAGGACCTGAGCATCATTTCCATGGGGAAATTCCTGCTGCTGTCCCAGCTGAACCTCTGCTGGCCCAGCCTGAGGCCATTTCCCCTTGTCCTGTCCCTGTTCCCTGGGAGCAGAGCCTGACCCCTACCTTGCTAGAGCCTCTTTTCAAGTAGTTTTAGAGACTCAGAAGGTCCTCCCTGAGACTTTTCTCCAGGCTGAGCCCCTTTCCAGCTCCCTCAGCCCCTCCTTGTAGACCCTTTCTCTAAATATCTCAGTAGATCCAGCACTTCCCCTCAGGAAATCACAGAACAGAGGATCAAACACACCTGTGCCAACCTGGGCTCTGGAGCAGAGCATTCTCAAAAGCACTGAGGTATTTGAAATCCCTCTTATGGCTCATGCCTAAATGTGATGTCAACATCTCTGGGAAAATATGTCTACTATGAAACTGTCGTGGTTTTGTGAATTTACTTTAAAAAAAAAACAAAACCAAGATGGGCAAAATCAGATTAAAAAAAAAAAACCAAAAAAAGAAAAAAAAAACAATAAAAAAACACAATAAAACCATTTCACCTTAGCCTTACACTCAGGAAGGGAACTTGCCACCTTAAGACTCAGCAGCAGCCCTAAAAATGTGTGCAGAAGACAGGACACCAGAGGAGCCATCGCTGGCCGTGTCCCCAGCTGCTGGAGGAAGCAGCCAGCGAGCACAAACCCTCTCCAGTCAGCCCTTCCCCTCACTTAAAATTCCAGAATAATGAACACTTTGCACAGAAGGGAAGATTTTCATCTCTGACTCACGGGATTATTACTTTTTGTTTATAAGACCCACCCACTAATTTGACGTTGGGTGCACGAGGGATCCATCACGAAGCGCGGGCACGTGAGGGGCGCTGGGAGCACAGCTGGATTCACCCATCCTGCCTTTCCTTGGAGTCTCCTCGTGTGGCAGCCACAGCCTTCTCTCTCTCTCTCTGGGCTTTTTTTCATAGAGGAGCACAGAGGAAAGAAAGAGAAAATTATTTCTGTTTCTGCTCCTTGTTTTTCCCATGTGGAATGTGTTTGGAGAATTGTTTAGAGAGGGTCGCGAAGTGGGAGTTGGATATGGTAGTTAGAAAAAGTAGGTTTGTAGTCCTTTAAACAGTATATTAATGTATTATAGTATAGTTATAATAAAGAAATCATTCACCCTTCTGAACTGGAGTCAGACATCAGCATTTCTGCCCACCAGGTTCACCTGCATTTACAGTATCCTTGGAGCTCGGGGACAGACCCTTAGCATGCCATCAGCCTGTTCCTCTCTGCTAGAGACAGAGCTGTGTTAGGAAAATTAATCCACAAACATCAGAGGTTTGTGTCCAAAAAGGAGACAGAGGAGTTCTTTTACTTTATTCCAATAAAGGGGAGCCCATGGGGCTCCCTGGGGTCTCTCCAATTTTTGAAGGATGCAGCCTCCCTTTATCCTAATTTCTTGGCTCAATTTCCCTTCTCTCTTTCCCCACTGGCTGAGGTACTTGAGAGATACAGACTTCCTGATACACCTGATACCAGAGATTTCCTTCTAATGTATAACCCTCCCTTTTAATTTTTAATTCTTATGGAATTTAGGGGTTTTCCCCATTGTTTCTTTCATCTTTCAATGTCCAGTTTAATTTATCAGCAAACCTAAAGCTTATTTGTAAATGCATATATATTTTTCCATTCATCAATCAGTGGAATCTTTCCCGTTGTTTCTTCTATCCCTCAGTGCTAGTTTTATTTACCAGCAGACCCACAGCTTGTTTGTAAAGAAAAATCCACTATTTCTCTCAGCTGGCAGCACATGGGACATGAAACACAGGGAAATTTAAGTTTTGCAGCAGCTCCAATGCAGGAACTGCAATCTGACTGTTCCTGCTCCAATGCAGGAGCTGCTTCCCTCATCCCCAGCACCTCTTGGATCAGTGGGAGGCTCAGCAGCCCCAAGGCTCCACGGACTGCAGAAACAAATCCCAGCTGACATCTTGCTCCTGGTTTTCCATGCAGCAGGATCACAGAGGATGCTGCAAGCTGACTCAAACCAGAGGAATTGTGTAACATGCAGCCCCATGCCATGACAGGGATGGCTCCCTCCTGCATCCAAATACTCCTTCCAACACTCAGGAAGAAGAAAAGGACCCTCAAGTGGGTGTGAAGCTTTGTGCTGCCAGAGTGTAAATGAGAATCAGGCCTGACAGCCTTTAAACAGCACACAGCAGTGCACAACCAGAGGGGAAGGCTGTCCAACTGAAATACCAGGGATTTAGGCAACCAGAAATTTGGAAGCAACAAAAAAACCGGTGGGACCGAGGTGAGGATTGATGCTAGCATATCTGCCAGCCCCAAAAATAAGTAGTAATAATGAAAAAACCATGACCCACAGTTGAAACTTCAAGTTTCTAAACCTTTATCCTGACAAGTTAATTTGGTTTATTAACTCTGCAGGCATACTCTGGTCAGTAGTTTGAGCTTTGCTCCAAAAATATGAGCTGTAGAACCAGGCTTTGTTGGGACTAGGGGCTCCTGGACAGTCAGTCACCTGCCTGAAGTCCCAAAATACAAACCATGGCTCCCAGGATGACCAGGAGTGTTTGGTCCTTTGTGGGAATAAGATTCTTGTGGGAAGCCACTCCTGTGACAGGCACATTCTTCTCTTTCAGGATTTTTCATAGAGGAGCATGGGGAGAAGAAAGAGAAAATTTATATTTCTGCTCCTTGTTCTCCCCATGTGGAATGTGTTTGGAGAATTGTTTCCCTGGGGTGATTGCTTGGCTGGATTCTGGTGAGGATTGTTTGAGCTGATGGCCAATCCAACCCACCTGGGGCTGGGCTCTCAGAGAGGGTCACCAGTTGTGAGTTAGATATGGTAGTTAGAAAAGTAGGTTTGTAGTTTTAGTATCTCCTTTAAATAGTATATTAATGTATTATAGTATGGTTATAATAAAGCAATCATTCATCCTTCTGAACTGGAGTCAGACATCAGCATTTCTTCCCACTGGGTTCACCTGCATTTACAATACACTCCCACTTTCCAACCCCACTTCCCAAGTTCCCACCTGCAATCAGAGGGCAGAATGCCACCTAGTGAGCTGCTCTTCCTCATCCTCATCCTCTTCCTCCTCCTCCTCCCTGCAGCCCCTCAAGCCTCCCAACCCTGCCCCACTGCAGGGGGACCCACAGCAACTATCCTGCCCCCTCATTTCTGTGACAGTTCTGGCAGCAGCTCCCCAATCTTCCTGCTCACTTCCAGGCTTCCATCACTGCAGGAGTCACTGCTGCTTGCCTGGGAGCTGCTCCCAGCCCAGGATGCCCTGATTTTGGATCAGCTTGTGCCACAGAGCAGGGCACCCCAGACATCCAGGACACAAGCACAGCAGAGCAATGGGAACCCTTGAAAGTTGCATCCCTGCTGATCCCATTTCCATAGGAAGGTTTTGGCAGGCAGAAACAAGGTTATGGAAGGGACATGAGCTGCTTTGTGAGGTCTTATCTGATGTAACCGCTGCATTCTTGATATGGATTTTTGGTGCTGATCACAGTTGGCAGTAGTTGGAAGGGAGGTTTGCCCACTCTCCCCAAAACCAAATTCCTGCAGGCATGTCAGGAATCTCCCTATTTTTATTTTTTTCCCCTAAACTCAACATAAAGAGAACAGGTCTAACTGTATTTTATTTCTGGAAGCTGGAGAAATTATTGAAGCCATCCTTCACAAGGAAGAATCAACCTCAGCAAAATTAAAGAGATCCCTCCTTTCCTGAGAGGCCTGAGTATAACAGAGATGCAAAAAATGCCTCAGTGCATATGTCTGCAAAGAACAAACATTTTTAACCAGACATTCACCCTTGGCCATGATGTGGCATCGTAACAGAGCAAAGATGGAGCAGCAGGGCAGTAAAATCAGCATTTAACAGGGTCTTATTCCCAGGAAATATGCTGGACAAGCAGGGAAAAGAGGCAGGGGTGGAAGATGCTTGGAAACCCAAGCACAGCCAAGGCAGCAGATCCAGGCTCAGCTGACCTTGCTGTTGTTGTAAAATAGGAATGACACCTTGCACAGGTAATTACAAGCACTTAAACCCTCATCTGCATTCCACACAATGCAGCCAAGGAATAAACATAATTACCTCCTTGTCTGGAGCTGCTGCCCGGGTTAACCTCCCACTAGCCCCAGTTAAAATGACTAATGTTTAAAAACCTTAAATCCACTGCTAAATCCAGGGTTTAGAAAGTCCCCAGTGGATCCCTACCATGCCCAGTTTTGTTGAGGGGGACCAGCAAAACATCCCAAAGCCCAAACATCCAAACAATCAAATTTACAAGAACATGTAGGACACAGGACAAAGGGGAATGGCTTCAAACTGACAGAGAGCAGGGTCAGTGTGGATATTAGGAAAAATTTTTTTACTTTGAGGGTGGTGAGACCCTGGCTGCCTAGAGATGTTGTGGCTACCCCATCCCTGGAAGTGTCCAAGGTCAGGCTGGGGCTCTGAGGAACCTGGGATAGTGGAAAGTGTCCCTGCCCATAGCAGGGAGTAAAACAGGGCATCCTTTAAGGTCCTTTTTAACCCAAACCATTCTGGGATTCTATGAAAGAGGGAAGTCAAAACCGAGAGAAAAGCAAGGTAAAAAAAAAGAAGAAGATGGATATAAGAGAAAGCTTCCTGGGGGGAAACCAACCTCTACCTTCTGTTGACTAAGAAAAAGGGAGTTTTGCAATTTGTTTGGGATAATTTTCTGCCTGTTCCTAAGCCCAGCCAGGACTGATGTACAGCAAGAGCCCAGCTGGCAGTGGCTGGGGCAGAGCAAAGTGCTGGGAACTTTCCACCCCATGACTTTCTTGTGCTGATGCAAGTTGGTGCAAGACCACTGGAGCTGGTGGAGGTTGTGTCTATTTATATCCCTGGAGGATCTGGCTGATGAATCAGCCCCTTGCTGTGGCTGGAAAATACTACCTCACTGGGAAAATCCCACTGCCAGCCACACGAAATCTCGATGGTGAGGGCAAAGAGCTTCTCTTCCAGCTCCTGAGCAAATTCACTTCTAGTCCCTCAACAATGGGAGCTCACTCCAGCCCTTCCACCCTGCTCAGCTCAATTGAGGCTGTCAAAACATTTCTTATGGGGTCTTTCCTACCGGTGTTTCTTTTGTCTCTGCCTCTCCTTCCTCCAGGCTCTTATCTGCCTGCACATGTTCTGCCTCACCAGAGGAGCACCATAACAAACCCTGATTTATGGCCTCTTGGAAAACACGATGACGTCCAGGGCTCCCTTTGAATTCCTTCACGTTTGCAAAGTTTAGATGTTGTCCCAGGAGCTGCCAAGGAGTCCAGAGCAGGAAATCAGCAGGAAAAAAAAAAAAAAAAAGAAAAAAAAAAGGAAGATAAAGATAAGGGGGCTGCTGGGGCTGGGACAAATCCCCTACCATGTGTTTTGTTTTCATGCCTTCTCATGGTTTAAAACTGGAGTAGAAATGTTCTTCTTCAGCTTCTTGTTCCCCTTTTCCTTATCCCAAAAAAAGGCAGCCTCGAGCAGAAGTGATTGCTTTCCTAATGAAAATTAGGCTAAGGGAAGGAAGGCACCTGAAGCACAGTTTGCATTTGATATTAAGTCTGTTTTTAAATTAAGTTGGTAATGATTCCAGAGCCCTGGTTACATCACATCCCCAGCCAGGCTGAAAAATCCCAGGGACTGGGAGCTGTATCTGCCCATGCAGTGGGGACCTTTGGGGAAATCCCTGCACAAAATTCCTCCCTCCCCACAAGGGGAGAGCTGACACATGGGGCACATGCACCCCACAGATCCCTCAAGCTCTGCCTCACCAGGCCAGGAAAAAAAAGACATCCCTTGCAGTCATCACAAAATAAAATCAGGGTGATGATATCAGCTCATTCCCCAGCGAGCAAAGCTGTTAGAAAGACACCAAAATTAGCCCTGAAAGTAAGTTTTGTGGAATTTATTGCATGACCCTCATGTGACAGGAAAACTCATCTTTTGTCTCTATTTTGCACTCAAATTGCAAAACTGCAGCTGTGCACTCAGCAGTAACTTGGTCTGGGCCGTTCTGCCAGGCTGGGACAGTCGAGGGTCTCTGCTTTCACCTGGTGCTTGGGGTTTTTTAGAAGGTGGAAGGGTCTTTTCTCAGAAATGACACAGTGCAAAGCAAATGATAACTTGACCTGGAGCTGGCATATCCAGTGCACTCACACTGAGGCATTTATGTCTCTGTGACCAGGCCATAAAACACAGAATTTTCCCCATTTGCCCTGCTCTCCCAGCCCTGCAGGGCCACAACCCCAGCAGTGCTGCAGCCTCTGCCCCACTCACCTCACCAGGAGCAAACCTGAGATCCCTCAGGACACTCTGCAGCAAGAAAAATTAATGGATCCCCCAGGGAAGGACCGTGTGGCTGAAGCTGGAGAGCTTGTGATGCCTTTTTGGGCTACCTAAAAACAGAGGCCAGACAAAACTGAGGGAATAAAAAGCAGATTGGTTTATTGAAGGGCCTTCAGGTACATTTAGGGCAGACAAAGCCCCCACAGGGGCTACACCCAAAGTGGATATGGGTTTTCACACTTTTATAGGTTTGGTCTATTTGCATATTGGGGGTAAAAGCCAGGGAATCTCAAGAAAACGGAAAGCTGGACAAGGCAAACGCAGATCTGAACCAATGGGGTTAATCAAACGTTCTCCCTTTATTCAAGATAAGGTGGTAGTTTATATAAGCTTCTACATAGTTTACAGAAACAAAGACACTCTGATTGGCAAACTAATATTGTTTACCTTTTCCTTAAAACAGCCTACACCTTACACTATAAAACCTATACTAATTCACACCCAAAAAGCCCAGTGGTCCCCATCACACCTTAATACTATTTCTATCTGCGCCACAAGCTCTGAATTTCTAACTGCATCAGAGGCTTGAAGGCCTCACAAGGCCCAAATCTGAGGCCTAGACTGGAGTAGCTCAAATTTCATAACTCATGTCCTCTTTCAAAAATGCTACAACAAGGGGTTAATCTTCCAATTACAGCTTCAGGTAATGAAGTCATTTACCCCAAGTTTGCTCCCCATAAAGTCACTTTTGTTTACATTTCTCAGGGCCTGAGACATTGAGGTGCCCTGGATTCCAAGGCCTGGAGAGGAATTGTGTTGTCTGACCAAAATGAGACAGAAAGAGCTCACACTGTATATGGAATTTAGAGCTATACACTGAAGAATTGCAGGATTACAAATACATGAAAACCAGAAAAGCTAAAATCCTGAAGCACCCACTGTCACATCCACTTGGTGGCCGCTTGCCACTTTGCCTGATGTCAGAGATCCCCTGACCGATACAACCGCTCTCAAGAACTTTTCCCCTCAGAAAATCAGAGGGAAGTACAAAAGAAGTGAAGCACGAAGCGCTTTTTCGGCACAGAGTTTTCTTTGGAGAGCAGCTTGTTTGCAGAGAGATGAAAAGCATGGCAAGCACTGCTGCCAATTTGTGAATATGCATCCCTACACATATTTCCAGCCCTGCTCACGCAGCCTTCCCCTTCCAGCTCCCTTGCAGCTCCGATGAATCACAGCCTGCAAACAGCCCCACTCAGGCAATAGTCACGCTGAGTGGCTCATGACTAACCCCCGAGCAGGAGTTTATTCACAAAGTCTATGCAAATGGCAAACACATCTGTAAGCAGCAGCAGCAGCAGCAGCGCTTTACTCCAGGATAATTTGCAAACAAGAAAAGGGGTTAAGTCTGTCACGCTGATTGCTTACAGAAAGTAGATCACTCAGCCTTAGTCATTTGCATCTCTTTCTGGATTGCAAATCCTCCTGGCACGGAACACAGCAGGCCCTTTCATTTGTTTGCCTGCTCCTCATCCTCCAGATGTTCAAGTCAGACTTGTTTTCTGCAGTTGTTGGGTTTTTAAAATTTTTTTAGGAGTTCTCAGCCAGATAATAAAACCTACTGCAGTCAATACTTTGCAATATTCAACTCAAATATATACTTGATTTATTACTTGCAGTAGTCAGTCACATACATGCATTAAGCTTTTCCAAAGAAGAAATTCATAGAAACATATCACAGAATGGCTTGGGCTGGAAGGGACATTAAAAATCATCTCATTTCACTCTTTCCACTATCCCAGGTTGCTCCAAGTTCCATCCAGCCTCACCTTGAACGCTTCCATGGATGGGGCATCCACAATTTCCGTGGACAACTTGTTCCAGGGCCTCACCACCCCCATGGGAAAGCATTTCATCCTAATTTCTAATCTAAATCTACCCTGATTCCATTTGAGTTTGTCACATTAATATTCTGCTTCAGCAGCAACACAGGGTAAATACTGGAATCCATCTGCAGAAAGAAACAGCAAAGTAAATGATTTGTTTCTCAGCAGCACAATTAATTATTCAGTAGGCTCATGTTCAGTGGGCCCTGTGAAAAGGCCTATGTTCAGACTCTAAAAAAGCAACTATACCCCAAAAATACCTTCCAACAGGTCAGAATCAAAACTCAAAATATCTATTCCCAATGCCTCTTGAGTGAATAAGTGCTTAAATATCTCATTTGATGGACTACTGCCCACAGCACTCCACCACTGGACCCCCAAATTTCAGAAACACCAGTTCAAACATCACCTCATGCAAAGGCAAGCTCTTGAAACTCCTTTCCTGTGGGTCTGGAACGGTAACAGCAGCAGTGCATCAATAATGGGTTAATTTAGGCAGGGATTTACCTCAGAGCTGCTGTGCTGAGCTCCTGGAAAACAGAAAGTGTAGGAGGATCCTCCACCCCCGGCAGGAGCAGGTGAGTGAGTAGCAGACACTAAATTTGTGCTAGGTGTGGGTAAAATCAGTAAGTCACCAAGCTGGAAGGCCGAGTGCATCCCCATTCCTTTGGCTCCTCTTGTGACTGCTGGGGTGCCACCTCTTGTTTTACAGCTTATGCAACATCCTCAGATTCTGTCAGACAGTGTCTGACTGCTGAGCCTGCTCCTGCTGCTGCCCCAGGACACCTTTCCCAATGTTTTCTCAGTGCTTGACTTCAGCATTTTTGGATTACAGGCTACCTGTGCATGTGCTAAACAAATTCAGTCTCCGTGTTCTCCTGTACTGTGAAAAGTTCATTTTTAGGAGCACATTTGCACTTTTTGATTGATATCTTCTGTCCAGAACATTTGTAGACAAAGAATGCCTCTACACACTGCTGTTCATACCATGATTTATTTTGCAGGAAGTTGCTCCTTCCCCTGGATTTGAGATGTTACCAGGAATAAGAAGTGAGCTGCTCCAAAGAGTTGCAGTGAATATTCTGTATATCTTTCAATTCAAGTCCCTCACCTTGCCAATGTCACAAATGAATAGCTGTGATCTTCCTTTGATGCTGACTTGGTCAACAATCCCAAAGGCTGGATGAGATAAATAATTCCCATAAAATTCCCACCACATTTTACCCCATCCTCAACATCAAAACTGATGCCCTGTGAAGGCTGCCCTAGAGAAGAGGCTGGGCAGTGCTACAGAATAAATTCGGGATTTATTAAAGGATCTCCTCCATGGACCCACCTTGGGCAGCACCAGAGCCCAGCCAGGGCTGCACCCAAATGACCCAAAATGGCCCCAAAATGCACGAGCGCTCCCGGGGGCTCTCCCTGGGATCAGTTCTGCTCCATTGGCACCTTGGAGTTCATTGTCCCATTCCAGCTTTAGCCCAGGCAGTCCCACCCTGCTTGTTTTTCTCTCTCCAGCCCACGCTGTTTGTGCTCCTGGGCTGAGATTTGGATTATTTGTCCTTGGTGCCCAGCTGGAGCAGGAATTGTTTTGTCTCCCTGCTCTGTGCACAGAGCTCACCATCCCATAAGGTGAAGCCCAGACCCACACACTAAAGCAGCACAGAATCTGAAAAACATAAAAGCTAAAACCTGAGGCATCACAAAGGCTTGGAGTGGCAGAGGATGAGGTTTTCAGGTAGCAGATCATGGAAAGCCTGTACTCCTGATCCCCCTCACTGGATGTAATTTCAGATGTTTGGCAATAGTAGGTTAATGCCTGGTAGCTACAGCAGGCAGCTGGCAGCTTTTCTGGCTTTAGAGAGCAGGGATGAAGGCTACATCCAACTTTCAGGATCCCCTAAAAATGTTCAGGCAGGTGTGAGCAAGAGCTGCTGCCTCATCTCACTGACTCTTCCCTAGTAGCATCCTCAAAGATAATAAATTGTGCTCCAGGTGAGCCTCCTTCTCTTTAAGGACTCACTTTTAATTACCAACTACTAAATAAAGCCATTTTCACTCATTTCAGCCACCAGAACACGTAGATAATGTAACACATAAATAATCTGGCAATATAGACACAAGGAGATGGAGATGCTGACTTAGACATGGGTGTATTCTTTTGGAAAAGGTGCTACATCCTTACCATGAGGATAAAAACACATATAGGATTTATGTGACCCAAAAGTGGCAATAAAAGAACTGTATATGTTCTAAACCTTTTGTGTATGACAGGTGGATAAAAAATCAGAAGTAATATGAGCAGGGTGTTTATTTTCTGCTTCTCCAAAAATGTAACTGTTGATACTCCTGATCCACTGACATTAACAGCTTTTCCTACTTCTCTTTGTTCCTGACTGGTTTGAATATTTGGAAATTATTTTGGAATTGTGTGATGTAGCCAGTTAGACCTGATGATTTTATTCCTAACTAAATCAGACAGCACTGGAACACCCAGTGCCCCCCCTGCCATGGCAGGGGCACCTCCCACTGTCCCAGGCTGCTCCAAGCCCCAAATCCAACCTGGCCTTGGGCACTGCCAGGGATCCAGGGGCAGCCACAGCTGCTCTGGGCTCCACCCTCACAGGGAAGAATTTTTCCCCAATATCCCATCTAACCCTTTCCTCTTTCAGCTTAAGGTCATTCCCTGTGTCCTGTCTCTCCATGCCCTGGAAATTGTCTCTCTCCAGCTTTCCTGGGGCTCCTTCAGGCCCTGCAAGGCCACCCTGAGCTCAGCCCAAAGCTTCTCCTCTCCAGGTGTGTTGTTGCAGGCCCTCAGCTGTGGACTATCTAAATATCTAAATAAATATCTAAATAATTATTTAAATATCTAAATTAGCATTGACTCCATGATTGCAGAAGGCTGATCAATTGCTTTATTATATCATCTTATACTATATTATACTATTCTTATTAAAAAACTCAGTAACTCTTACAGCCAGTGTAGCTTTGACCTAATTGGTCAATCAATCCAAACACCATCTATTGTCTAATTAAGAAATCACTTTTTGGCAAGCACATCTCCATGACACATTCCACAACAGCAGGTGCAGCAAGTGGAGATAAGAATTATTTCTCATTCTTTTCTCTGATCTTCTCACAGCCTTCCCCAGGAAAATGTCTGGTGTGAAAAACACCAATCACTTTGGTTTTTTAAATCTTAAAAGTTTATTAGCAATAAAATAGTTATAAAAAATAGTGATAAAATTAGAGCAATAAAAATTTAGACAATGAGGATTAGGACACGACAAGACAATAAAAAGCAAAGAAAGAGATCCAGATGTCTTTGGGCACTGAGCTGCCAAAACCATGCCTTGTGAACAAAGGAATAAACCTTAAAAGCAACAACCTGTTGCATATTCATATATCTCATACATGATGCAGAAATTCCTTGCAAATTAAGAACTTTCTGGTTTTTGTCAACTTCTTCCCCTTAATCCTGGTGGTTCCATAAAGACAGAGAGAAGGTGGAAGAATGTTTGACTTTTCTGATGAGGAGGCTGTAACTCTTCAGGTTTTGTGTTGCTGTTATCTCTGTGCAAAGTTTCTAGATTATCTTATCCCTTTCTTGAGCTAGTAAAAAATATCTTACATTGCAGAGTTTCTATTTGAACATTATGTTGTAACCTAAAACTATATTTAACACACTACTTAAAAATTATTAATACAGTACTACAAAATAACCCTCCATTCAATTTAATATTTGCGAAGAGCCAATGATAAAATACACATTTTTCACACCTGGGAAAGTCTGTGCCTGCTCTCTGTGGCCAGAGCTGCTGCCACCCAGGTGAAAAACCTCAGCTCTCCCAGCAGAGCTGCTCCATCCCTCTGAAGGTCCAGATTAAATCCTTGCTCAGAAGGAAGGCTGCAGCCACGCCGTGTGTCGGGGTGGTGCTGTGGAGATGGGATGGAAAATGCAGCACCCTCAGAATCACAGAATAATGAGGTTGGAAAAGACCTCTAAGATCAAGTCCAACCTATGCCCTAACACCTCAATTATAGCACCAAGTGCCATGTCCAATCTTTTTTTAAACACATCCAGAGATGGTGATTCCACCACCTCACTGGGAAGACAATTCCAGTACTTTATTATTCTTTTGTTGGAATCTGTGATATTTAAATGATCCCAAGATTGTAGAAAGTCTCTGTCTGTCAGCCCCGCTGCCAAAGAAGAACTCATAATTCGTCTGTGCTGGTTTCAAGGTTGTTTATTCTGTTTATCTCTAACATGTTCTGCTGCCCTGCCGCAGCTCTGTCCTGCAGGGCAGCGTGTGGGGCTCTGCCCTCAGTGGGATGGTACAAACATTAAATACCAGAAACTACCTGTGCTGGATTTACAATAACGTGCCAATATCTGTCACCTACGTTGGACAGTGTGTCCCCAGCCTAAACCAACAGAAAAATGCCAACACTGCAGTGTTGGCATTTTCTTCCCTATGAGGGTGGTGCTCAGAGCAGCTGTGGCTGCCCCTGGATCCCTGGCAGTGCCCAAGGGACTGGGGCTGGAGCAGCCTGGGGCAGTGGGAGGTGTCCCTGCCATGGCAGGGGTGGCACTGGGTGGTCCAGTGCTGTTTGATTTAGTTAGGAATAAAATCATCAGGTCAAACTGGCTACATGGAGGGCATGAAGAAGGAGAAAAAGGACAAGACACACCCAATTTCCTTCATCTTGTCCCCTTTGGACCCCTATTCTAGAATCCTAAAATTTTACTTTTGCACCCGTGCCACACTTAATTATTACTGATATCAAACACTCAGAGCTTGTAATTCATCCTGTAAGATTGAAAACTCTTTTCCATGGTCAGAGATCACAGACAGTGTCTCTGGGGGCTCTGTACAGGGGGTTCCTGACCCCTGCCAGGGTCCCAGACCTTCCAGGGCAGCCAGAGGGATGCTCTGGATTCCCACATTCTTTTCGGTGAAATTTTTTTTTCCTAACATCCAACTTATACCTTCCCTGACATAGCTTGAGACTGCATCCTCTTGCTACAACCCAACAACTCCAAAGCTCCCTGTGGTCCCTGCCAGGCTGTGTGCCAGGGAATTGGCTGGAGCAGCCGGGCTGGATGGGGACAGGCACAGCCCCAACCTGGGCTCTGTTCTGCATCTGCTCCTGCAGACCAACAGCCCGGGACTGTCACCGAGCAACGGGGACACGCCGGTCATTTAGGAAATGACCAAGCATTCCTGTGTGTCTGCAGGCTGGAAAACGCATCCGGGAAAGGTTAAATCTGCCTTTGCAGCAGCACAAAAGAAACGGGAGCGAACAACGAGCTGGGTGTGGTGCTGGAAAGGGACGTGTGCCCCTGCTATGGTGAAAGATGCTGTGGAGTTTTAACTTTTTTTTTTTTTTTTTTTTTTTTTTTCCCCTAAGGTAGGGATTAAATGTGTGAGAGGATATTTATTGTTTGGACTCAGATGTTTATCAGTTCTTATTTATATTACAGTCTCACAAACCCTGAGTTCTGCAGCACTTCACTCGTACAAACGGAAAATGGAGCCGTGTCTCTCTCTCTCTACAAGGCTTTTTAAGGATAAACTGTCTAATCAAGAAATGACGCTTAAATTATTTTTATTTTTAACTTAATAATCAACTGCCCGTGGTTCGTAATGTGGACTTTTTTATCTGATTACACAATACTACCTAAACCCATGAAGAAGAAAGTGAAGGACTAGCTTCAGCTTTAAAACTTTTATCTTGTTTTTTATATATTACTATATTCTAAAGCTTTAAACTCTATGTTTGATATTATGTGATATTACACATTTCTATTCATACTACACACTTATAATCTTAGTTCTGTCATTCAATTTTGGAAACCTTTTCTACAGCTTCAGTTCAAATGCAGTGTTCTCCTGAGATTCATTGCCTGTCAACACAAAAAGTCTAAAACTGTCAACAATCAAAGCTCTAACAAGATGCTGCCATGTAAAATCTCGTGTCACATCCTGCAATGCACCTACCATGCTACATTAAAATCTGGAGGTTGGGTTTTGTTTGTTTGTTTTTAAATTTAAATCAAATTAATTCTGGAAGTAAATCTCTTCAGATTCCTCACTTGATGGATTGTCTGGCAGTTGATACAGAAATAAAACACCGTGCTGGATGCTACCTT
Organism: Taeniopygia guttata; assembly: GCF_048771995.1. NCBI lineage: Eukaryota > Metazoa > Chordata > Aves > Passeriformes > Estrildidae > Taeniopygia > Taeniopygia guttata. The sequence goes on along the minus strand of NC_133024.1, from coordinate 112,504,774 downwards.
TTCAGAACTCAAAATGTCCCTCAGACATTTTTGGAGGTTCCAGGCCTTGGTCAGAAGCATTTGAGACCCTGGCAGGCAGCTGGAAACAGCTGTGATTTTGGGTTTGAACCATGGAACGATTTACCAACCTTGCAGGAAGGACAAGAAGTCACAAAATTTAGATATTAGAGTAGAAGTAGTCACAAAGTAAAGGGAAGAATTTTTGAGTGCTGTACTGGGAGGTTTTGGTTTTGTACATGGGGGTCAGAAGTTTTAAGATGGAGGGATTTAGGCCTGCCCTGTCCTCCCTCTTTCTTCTTCCTTATCTCCATGTTCTTGGTGATGTTGGCACTCACAGGTTGGTTTAGAGTAGAAAAGCACCATTTAATATAGGTAATAGGCATTGGGGAAAAACTGTAACCATGTAACACGTAATGTACCATATAAAAGACAGCACAGCCCTGGGCGGGGAGAGAAGAAGCAGTCGGGAGTCAGAGAGGATGTCAGGGTGTGTGTGTGCCTCTGCCTGAGCTGTGAGCAAACCACAGCAGCCCCAGAAGAAAATCTTTTAGATAACTTGCAATAAACTGCCTTGAGACCAAACAACAGGAGAATACTGAGCCTTTCTTTGGAAGCACGGGTTGGAGGAGAAGTTTTTCCACCACACTGAACTACCCCTGACCTAGGGTGAGCTCCGACACTACCTGAAAAAGTGGTGGCTCTCTGTTTTATGCGTGTTCAGGGGCTAAACTGGCAGTCACTCATCTCATGCTTGTTTTTAAAAGGATAAATATCATCTCTGACCTGAAGTTTTCATCAAAGACTCACCAGTGAGGGGGGACCAGTGCAGCTTTTACTGTTTAAGGCACCAGCAAAGCACAGTTGATACAGGCACTGCTTAAACCGTGGTTCTGTTCCCACTGGAGTTCCCTGCATGCCCATCTAGCCAGGGATGGAGATGGATCATTAAACAGCTGAAGTCATCTCTGGAGGACAGGGAAAAGGGATTTGTGCAGCTGCAGGGCAGGATCTCTGTGTGCCCACAGCCCAGAGCAGAGCCAAGCTCACACCTGGGCTGTTCCCCAGGTAAAAACACACATGTGTCCAGCTGTGAGCCTGCTGGACTCGCCTCCTGGCAAGCAATGTATTTTAAAGGAGGAAATAAAACATGCAGCTGAAGGCAGGGAGGTGGATGTGGCAAGATGCAAGGCGGGTTCACCTCGGGGCAGATTATTCCTGTCAAACCTGGTATCTGATTTTCTAGAGATCAGATTTGCCATAAACTTTTCCTCTCTCAGTTCCAAAAACGCTGCAGGGCAAGGTATGGGTTTACCTGGAGAAGGAGGAGGCTGAGATGGGCAAAAGTAAAGGGATGGAGCCTCAGGCAGTGGGGAGAAGAGTCAGCAACAGAGGCTCCTTCTCCAGGAGTGTTTCCAAGGCTGATCTGACTCAATAATTTTCCTGATAGCCTTGGCTCAGAACGTCAGCATGTGCTAATAAAATTTGCTGATGTCAAAAACTGGGAAGCAGCTTCAATTCAATGTTAGAGCATGTTACAGTAAGGGCACATGACCCAAAGTAGCAGAAAAGGGAGGAAATTCAGTAGTGCAAGGTCATGCCTTTGGGAATTACTGATTTTTTAGCTCCAAGCAAGGAATTCATCACCAGGTAGTGACAGAGCTTTCTCCCCTGAGGAAAGGGCAGTTAGGAATGATAACAGGATGCAGATGTGAAGAGGGAACTTCAGCCTTCAAATGCTTCCAAAGAGGTGCCTCTGTTAGGGATGCCCCAGGGAGGGTTGAATAATGCCACCGTACAAGCTTTTGGTCAGATTTCCTTTGCAACTGCAGGTACAATTCTTGCTTCCAATTCCCAGCATGAACTCCCAAGGGGCATAAAATAGGGGTGGAGAAGGGCTACCAGGATAATCAGAAGACAAAAGGCTGCATCACCTGGATACTTTTGCTAAAAGCTTTGCCTTGGGAAAAGATCAGGATAAAAGCCCAAAAGGGTTTAGGGTGGAGATCAGGGAAAGGTTCTTCCCCTTCCCCCAGAGGTGCTGGCACTGCCCAGGGAATGGGCACGGCCCCGAGGCTGCCAGAGCTGCAGGAGCCTTTGCCCAGCTCTGCCAGGGATGCCCAGGCTGGGATTTTTGGGGGTCTGGGCAGGGCAGGGCTGGCACTGGATGGGATCCCTGTGGGTCCCTTCCAGCACAGGACATTCTGTGATCCTATAATTCTGTAAATTAGGTGTTCCCTATAAGAGTGCTGGGCAGAAACACTTGGGAAGAGCTGCCAGGATAATTTCCTCATAAGAACATATGGATGCACACTGGCCATCCATTTATTTAGGCTGTAAATTAGATGGAGTGTTTGAATCACTGGGATAGCCAGGTCTAGGAAAAGGCTTCCTATGGGATCACAGAGTCAAATAATCCACCGACTCTTTGATGAGTTAGAAAAGGGAAGGATATACCTGAAGCATGTGATGCAACAATTCTTTTTTTCAATCCCTTCCACTGTCCTAGCTGACTCTTCCTCAGTGCTATCCATCAATAACATAACTGATAAAACATGGAGCTTTGAAGCTCCAACTTTTTCTCTGCTTTCAAAAGATAATTGAAGGCAGTTGCAAGCCTTACCCTGCCTGCAGAGGATTGCAGAGTGTGGACTCAGGTTTCTGAGTATAAATTAGCACATAAAGTATGAAAGTGTGATTTCAAAGGCAGGTCCAAACCGCTTATACTGAAGAAAAAAAAAAAAAGTCTGACTACAGCAAGGTCTTTAAAAAACCCTGTTGAAAGAACTGGGAGTAGTAAAGACTTCAAATACTTTTATTTTGCATGCTGCCCTTGGTCTTTTTCCGCAACAAATTTTGAGCACAACAGATTTTTCCCGTTCACCACTGAGTCACCTGCAAGAGGTTCAGAAGTTGTTTCTCATCTGTCTGCTTGCATTGCTCTGGTTCCACAGAGCCCTACAGGTGTATGGTGGTGATAATAGTTATATAAATAATTTTTAGATATTTTTCCCCATGGGCTCACAAAAGCTTGAGTGTCTTGGCCTGGCAGGTTTGGCAGGAAAGGCATTTTTCCTTGTGCAGCATTCTTTTTTTTTTTTTTTTTTTTGATGTCCACAGCACTGTCCAACAAGAGGGAATTGCAGCGGTTTTCATTCTTTGGAAATGTTCTATTTAAAATAATTACACTCAATTATTATCACTCAACAACTGGGACTTCCTGCCCTAAAAGCTCTTTGTTTGTAAGTCATCACCCACCTCTCTATTAATAAATTCTCCAGTAATCCAATGTATTTGAGGACTACATGGAATGGCATGATTAATGCCTCCTGCTCATATTTTCCCACTTTCCTGGTAAATCAGGAATGAGAAACAGCCAGAGCATCTCCACCTGAGCACAGTCCAGCTCAGGGCTCCTCTTTTTTTATCACATTTTCTGCATCCAGCCCTGCTTTCCTCACACCCAGCCCCACCCAGCCCCTCTGGAGACTTGCGAAAATCGAGAAGAAGCCAGTTTTCAGTTTTCCTTCCCTCCCCCAAAATTCCCTCTCTTTCATCCTGGGTTGAGTCATCTCAGAAGATTTTCCTACACCCCTCCAGCAGCCTCCAGGCCCGCTCTCCTCACACCTTGCCAGCCCTTCAGCACTCCAGAGACTCCTTGAACATTCCCATCCACGCTCCTCACCTCTCCTGGAAGCAAGCCCTGCCTTATCCCAGTGGATCTTGTTGCTGGAGATCAGAGCCCAGAACAAGCAGCAGTCAACCAAGTCCCCAGGGAACACCTCAGGTGTGTTTTCACACCGAGCCTTAATCACCTCCCAGCAAGCCAGCACACGTTCCTGACTCCAATTCCAAGCTCAAAGACAAGCTTTCCCAAAAGGTTTTAATACAGAACCTTTTTTTTAGTTGTTGTTGTTGTTGCTGTGCCTCATCAACGTCACATGCAATCCCCACTTTGTTGATAGTGTTGATTTTAAGGAAAAAAAAAATGTTGTTTTATGTTATGCTGAGAGCCAGGGCTTGTGTGGGTAGGCAGACAGAGAGATCTATCACTTCTCAGATACTAAACCACTTTTTTTTCTACTCATTTCAGCTCTCCACAGTGCTGCAAGGAAGTCCTTGCTGCTTTTCTCCCTCTGAAACATGTCTCAGTCTCCCTGTCACTGAAGTGAAGAGGATTTAGCCCCAGGTGAGAGCAGCCAGGAGAGCAGGAGTGCAGTGACAGTGCCAACAGGAACATGGCCAGAGGGGAAAAGTTGTCTCATCCTTTGTGATCCTCAGCACAGACAGCTTTTGAGGTAGCAAAACAACACTTCTCATGTCCCTGAAGTGGTGTGAAGAGGGTGGAGGGCAGACTTTTCTTCAAGGGTTCTTCAGCTGGCCTTTGAAGGAGACCTGTCTTATTAATACTTTTCCTTAAATGCTCTGCAGCAGCACCGAAAAGAAAAAAACGCTTTTTATTCCACACATAGCTGCCTTCAAAGAAAGATGGTTTGTGGAAAGAGGAAATGGCTTTTCTTAGGTTCCCTAACACAGCTGGAAAACACAGGTGAGGTTTTGGGCACAGAGCCCTTTTTATGGCTTCTTTCTCCTATAATTGCTTTAGGATGTGTAACGGATGTACAGCACACCTACAGCCAAAAAGAAAATAAATTCCCTCTGAGCATATCGGCGTGGCTGTGAGCTTTTCAGCAGGACCACCCTTTCCATTTCTCTGCTAGTCTTGTGCTGAAGTGAGGAACTGCTGAATTACAGCCTGCTGGAAGGGTGCAGGTCAGTGCCAGGGGAGTGCAGCCACTGCCCAGCCTGGCCTACAAAGCAAAGAGTAATGGGCAGAAAGGGATGGCTTTCCCCATCCAACCACCTCAGCCTCTTTGTAGACACTCTAGGTTGAAATCATTAATAAATCATTCTCAGACACCTCTTACAATGCAAAAAAGGAGCCTCAAAATTTTCCAGAGGTGGTTCCTCATGCAAGCAGAGAAACAGAATTAACATCTTGGCTTTCTCCTCGAATGTTTCATCTGATATATTCTGAAAACAAGTAAATCTGTTGAATTAAGCTGAAGAACACACTGAAGCCCTTCAAAAACACTCTGGGAAAACAATGGCACTTGCAGTGACTTTCCTCCAGCACATCAAGGAGGAGAGAACAAAGGGCCGATTTATGGGGCGCCTGAAGAACGGGGTTATTGTTCCTTTATTTCCTACACATCCCCACCCAAACAGCACCGAGCCCTTCCTCCAAACACCACCAGGCCCTGGATGTCTCAGCTGATGTGTCTGTGCCACCAGGCAGGAACACAAGGTGCTTTACCCGATTGCTTAACAAGCACTGAGCCAGGGCTGTAACCCCTTGGCAAATATGCAGGGGTGGGGGGGTTAAGCCAAATTTGCATTTAGGTGTAGAGACGTGGCTCTGACTTGTCTCCACTGTTTGAAACCTCATTAATTTTCCCTTTGATTCATTCATTCAGTCGGTTACCTGTTGGCATGTACCTCTCTGCGTGCTGAAACTTGACCTCCAAGGGTGTTCAAAGCCCGGGCAGGAGCACTGGTTTGATCAACATCTCCTTAAACAACAAATTTCCAGTAAGAGGAGAGATTTCTGCCAGATGACTGTGGCAGGAGCTGCACTGGTGTCCTCCAGTGACGGCTGGACAGCTTGGCCATAAATCACCACCCCACAAAGGCTCCTTTCCAGGTCAGGGCTTCACCTCTGGCCCCAGTGGCTGCTCACTGAAGCTGCTCCATCCTCCAGGAGTTTCCAGGAGGAAAACATCAAACGTGTGATCACCACCAGCAAATGCTGCTGCTTTGGTGATGGATTGGGACAGGAACTGTCTGCGTGCTGCCTGACACAGTGGTGGCCTAACCCAAACCCAGCCGATAACAAACTGCAGCTGCAGCTCCAGGAATCCTGGATACCCTCACTTCTGCACTCTGCCCATGGTTTCCAGCCTGGTGGGAAAGCAAAAGCAAATGAAGGCAGAAAAAAGACAGCTACATCTGAAGTAATTCCTTCACTTCCCTCCGTGTTATTGCTGTGAAACGCTTTCCACCAAAATGCTCAAAGAACCTTTTAACAGAAAAATCAGATGAATGGGAGGGAGCATGGCAGCACTGGCTTCCTCACAGCTGGGCTTTGGTTTCTGAGCCACTGACTTGTTCTCTCTTCATACTAAAATAAAAAATAAGTTGTCACAACTCAGGGATCTTTACAGGCTTTCTTGCAGCATGAGCAAAGCCAACTGAGGTTATGTTTGCCCAGGTTAGGGGTGGGCACATGGGCAGCTAACACTCAGTAACTAACGTGGGATGGCCATTCATCAGCCCACTGGAATCATCAATTTATCTGAGCTAATGTCCCTTATCAGCCAACAGAAAGGAGGAGAAAATCCAGAGGAATTCACCTTACCCTAAGACAGAAAGCAAAATCAGGCCAGTTGACTCATGCCCAAAACACACCCATTTCTCCTGCTGCCAGGAAAGGGAGTCTTGGGTGATGGAGACAGCCCAGGTAGGTGAGTCAAACCCACCCCCACCTGGGAGCCCTCAGCCACCAGAGCCTGGCCCAACCCCTGCCCCCGAGCTGGCTGTGGAAGGAGAACGTTCTCATCCCTTCTCACGCTTCATGAAGAGCTGCAGAGGGTCTCCATTTCCCAAAGGGAACATTCCCACACCTCCAGGAGTTGTGTGGAGAGACTTCCTTCCCAGCTCTTGCCCCTCTGCCACCCCCACTGCCTATGCCCACACTTGGCCACTGGGAGAAGCCCCCAAGGAGCAGAGACATCCGAGGTGGCACCTGGTGGCACGGAGCCACCAGGATCCCCTGCAGGCTGTCCCCAGCCCTTGGAGGGATGCGGCAACTCGGAGAGGGTGTCCACACTCCCTGCATGCACATCCCAGCTCTGCCAGGGAGGTGTTTGGGTGTGCACACTCACACTGCGAATTAACACTGGGGAACAAGCGCTGTGCATGAGCCAGGGACCCACCAAGGTGAAACTTGTCGGACAAATCGCTGAGACTTCAGCTCAGAGCACGCAGGGGAAGGAGGGGGGATATCACCCATCACACCACCGCGGCCACTCAGCACGGAAAAGGAAAAAATAGCTGCTGCTGCTGCGTAGTTCGGAAATATAAAAATAGTTTGGCTGTTCCCTTACCCTTTCCCTTCAGTCATCGCTGCAGCCCCGGGGTTTGTTTGTCTCCGTTGCTATGGGGAGGCTCTGGCTGCCTGGCCCTGCTGGGGAGCAGTGTCCTGCTGGTCCTTGAGCCCAGGGAAGTGGCTCTGTGACAGCCCCAAGTCTGGGCCCTGTGACAGCCCCAAGTCTGGGCTCTGTGACAGCCCCAAGTCTGGGCCCTGTGACAGCCCCAAGTCTGGTTTTCTGCTGATGCCTGACCCGCTGCCTCCCGGTGCCGTGAGGCATCAGCGCATCTCCCCTTCCCTCAAAGCATTTTCTGCCCTTCCAGGAGAGCTGTGGTGCCTGGGCACGAGGCTGCCCCTTGCCAAGAGTGCCACCCACCCCATGAAATCCCTGTCACCACCGTGTGATACCTGTGGCCATGGTGTCTGTAATAAATAAAAAGGTCTTTGTTCATCAAAACGAGCATTGAAGGAGATAAGAATTTGAACTGAGTAGGGAATCTCAAGATGTGGGAGGAGAAGGAGAAAAGGGGGGAAACAGCAAGTATTCTGCTTAAGAATTGTGCAGATGCAATTAGCATCAATTATAATTAGCATCAATTAGCATAGAAGACTGTGTAACTAATTATATACAAGTTAACTTTTAGGCCAAGGACAATCTGCAAGGACGATGAGGAGCCTTCATTCCTATGACCACCAAGGGCAGAAAAAAAAAGACCCCCTAGCAACCAACTGCACCGGCACAGAGTGCATCGAGAGAAAATACATCAACTGGGAAAAAAACCCCAAAAAAACAAACAAACAAACAAAAAAAAAACCAAAAAAGAAAAAAAAACTAAAAAAAGGACTATAAAAACAAAAAGGTCAAAGGGGGAAGGTGCACCGTGGCAGAGCAGAGACTCCCTGGCCGCCCAGCACTGTTCTTTTGCTTAATTCCACTTGCTTAATAAATTCTTGTTAATTGATTTATCTATAATTAGCCTCCCCAATTGAATTTTGTCCATAACAGTGTCCAACCCGGGTGTCAGACACAGGTTTTGGACAGATGGCTGCAGCCCTGCCCATAAAAACCAAAGAGGGGATAATACACCCAAGTGCACTAGAAAGTTTCTCAGGAATTCTGGTGGATCAGGAGAAATTAGATCACATATCTCTGCCACAGATATCACCACCATGGCCACCCAGTGACCATGTCCCACTGGGTACTACCCCAGCCTGGACCAAATTCTGCAGCCTGGGGCTGAGTGTGTTGGGACAGTGAGCCTGCAGAGCCAGGGAAAGCAGAGCAGGGAATGGCTCCTGTCCCCCTCCTCACACCCAGGGCGGGCTGGGGGCTCAGCACAGCAGTCTGCATGTCCCCAGCAGCAGTGGCAGCTCTGCAGGCTGCTGAAGTGGTGGCACTTGCAGCCCTCACCAGCCCTGCAGGAGCACAAACACCTCTCACAGGTCCCTGATAAGGAGTGTCTGCAGGCAAGGGCTTGTGGCACCCACTTTTCTGCTCTGGCTCTGCTCGGAGGTGACTCCCAGGACACATCAGCCTCCTTTCCACACTGCTCAGCCTTGCCCAGCCCCCTGGCAGGGTGACAGATGTGACAGCCCGCTCAGGTCAGCACCCAGCTCTCCCCCAGTGGCACTGGTCGGCAGGGCTGTGCTTTATGGAGTGCCTGCAGTCCATCACCTCCTCATAAACCCATTCTGGCACCACCTGCATTTGTGAGTTTAAACATTCCTGCCTGCAATAAACCTGTCGTGCTCACCCCTCAAGTGTCTGAGCACCCTATTTCCCTTTCCTGCAACGTTCAAATACGCTGCTGGGAACCTACAGGCTCCACATTTTTCTAGCACCTTCTATGTTTGCAGCACTGTGCAGACATTCATTGCCATCTCCCAACAGCCCAGCGAGGGAGGTGAGCAAATATTATTCTCTTTTCTTGGGTGGGAAGACTGGAACAAAGTGGAAGCAGCTTGTCTGGGAGCACAGGGCTGAGCCTGGCAGCTCCTGAGCCTCCTGTCCCTGTGCTTGCTCACAGCCCAGGATCCCTCTCACACCTGGAGCCCATCCCTGCTGCTGGCAGAGGTGTTTGCTCTCCGTGAGCTTGGCTGCCAGGGTAGAGTAACTTTTGAGTAGAGCATGAGTAAGAAGTGTTTCCTGCCAGGGACTTGTGTTAGGGCTGCTTTTTCACAAGCCATGGGGTGGAAACACCCAGCTTTTGAGAGCAGCCTCGACCTCCTCTGCTGGAAGTGCTGGAGCTCAGCTCTAGAAAAAGCGAGTGTGAAAAAGGGGAGAGCACTCTGCAGAGCTCCTGGGGGATTTTCAACCTTCCCATCTCCAGACCTGTGCTCCTCCAGCCCTGCCTCAAGTGGATCTAGCCCCAAAAGCCATGTCTTTGCTTGCTTATTCACAGAATAAATGGGGTTTTGTTGAGTTGACTGCCCGCTTGAATTTTTAATTGACGTTGCCTAAGGATAAAGTACCAGCTGGCTCAAGGAAAAAAGAAAGCTGCAGTTGCTCTTCTTACACACTTCCAGTCCTTTCTGAGCTCTGTGATCTCAATCACCAAACCCTGAGTATCCCCAGCTTGGCAGAGCTGTGCTGATAAGGAAGGTGGCCATCAAAGGGAAGCCTGGCTGTAAAAGGACTGCTCTGACTTTCCCTAATGGCTCCCAGGCAGGGAAAAAGAACAACTTCATCATTTTTCTGTCGGGAACAGCATTTATACAAGCTGGCAAAAGACCTGAGCTCCCATTCCTGCCAAACCCCTGGCAGCTGGGCTGGCATAGGTGAGCAGAGCCCAGCTGGCACAAGGTGTGGCCTCCAGCAGCACCAAGGCTTCCCTGCCAGGCTCAGAATTCCAAGCACTTTACAGCTGGAAATTCTGAACAGGCCACACTTCCATGGCTTTCTAGGTATTTTTTGTCTTCACTCTTTTTCAATTCAAAAGCTTGGTTTGAATGTACGGTCAAGGGACTTTTTATTTTTTTTAATGAGCAACAATCCCACTTTTTCTCATGTCACTCTCCTGGAGCTCCCACTCAGGTGTCAGACACAGGTTTTGGACAGATGGCTGCAGCTCTGCCCACAAAAACCAAAGAGGGGATAATACACACAAGTACACTAGAAAGTTTCTCAGGAATTCTGGTGGATCAGCAGAAATTTGATCGCATATCTCTGCCACAGGTATCAAATGTACCTGTGCTGGAGTTCAGGGTTTCAGATTCTAGAGCACATTATCTAGGCTGGGGCACTAGTTCAGCTTATTGGTTTTACAGCCTGCCTGTAACTATGGAGAGCAATTTAAATTATTATATCCTCACCACAATGAGCTGGAAAATTCAGGTGGCTGGGAGAAAGGGGAATGGGAAGGTGTGACAACACTGCTGGAAAAGAGATTAACTGGGGAAATGGGCCAGAAGTGACTGGGAGACACCCGTGGCTGCTCAGGGATCTTTGCTGACTGAGCACCTCAAATACCTCACCCTGGGCAGCCTCAGCACTGAGTGGGCACCTCAGCTGTGCTGCCCATCCATTATCCCTTTACCCACCTGGTTCCTCTCTGGGAATTGTTTGGTGAGAGCTCAGGCAGGCCTCTGTCCACCCTTCCCCCTCCAAGGCTGGGACTTGAGAAGCATTAAGCTATTTATGGAAAAGTGAAGAAATAAGTTTAAAAAAAAAGGGAAGTAGGAGGTGGATGTTGAAGAAACCTGGGGTAAAACCTAGCTAAGGTGGCACTGAAGCCCTTCCCCTCCCTCTTCCAGTCTCTCCAGCTGGATGGATCTCCTGCTCTGCACCACTTGGTTTCCAAAAAAACCACAGGAGTGTGCTGTAGCACCATCCCCCTGGGCAGCCACTGAGCAGGGAGGGGAGCAGTAAATCACCCATGGAGAGAAGTGCTTGGGCTTGCAGTCCTGCTGTCCCAGGCCAGGAGAGCTTTCCTTGCCTGCCCATTTCCCCTGCAGTGCCAGGGATGAGAGGGAGGGGACACTGGCCTGGCCAAGGTCACCTGAGTTACAACTCTGGGCAGTGCCAGCCCCTCATCTGCCACCAGGAAGGCACTAGGCCCATTCAGTGAGGGTTTATAGTAGAAATCTCTGTTTAAAGCAGCATTAGTCATCTGCTGTGGGTGTGATTCAAGGCCAGAATTAGCTGACCAAATTCCCTATATAGTCAAGAGAGAGACCAAGAAGGAGGGTGGTATGATCCAGGGTGCCTCTGTTACACACCTCAAGTCAAACAGAGTCAATCCTGCCATTGTGGGCAGAGTGGTATTTTAGTTTCTGGCTGCAGTGAGGTTTTTTTGTGGAATCTGTAAAAGTAAACCAACCTTTTAAGAGTTCATCAAAGTGGTTTTCCTTTTGTTTTCAGCCACCAGCAGGAGGTATGACACGTGTTTTGCTGGCATGCACTGCCCCACCAATAAACTGCACTGTTTAGGCTACACTTGCCAGGTGCTCTTGAAGCTTTCGTTGAGAATCAGTCCAAAAAAACACCTCAGGAGAAGCATTTCTGTCCCCCAGGCTGGCAAGGAGTGCTGCAGGGCAGATCACAGAGAAGTGTTTTTCAAAGGCCTTAGAAATCCAATAGAAATACTGAGAAATTAAAGTATAGGAGTGAGGAGAGAGAAAAAAAGCACAAGAGGCCTCTTAAGAATTCGGGGCATGGCAAACTAGTGGAATGAGGGTAACCATGGGCAGTCACACTGCTGGGAGATAATAGGATTAGTGAAATAAATGATGGAATAACCAAACCAAAAATATATCTGCAGGGACCAGGGTCATTCACTGCCAGCTGCCAAGGAACCGTGGAGGAAAGAGTTCATATCTTTAGTCACCCATCGTCTGAGGAGGCAGGAAAATGATGCAGTGAGGCAGCAGTGCTGGAGAGGAGTAAACACCATAAAAAGCTCATCCATGAGGGAGGAAGGGGCAGGCCAGCTATCCTCACTCTGGTGAAACAACAGGCTGTCCAATCCCTGAGCACTCCTACACTTACAAAGAGCACAGCCACAAGTGTGATGCCAGTTTTCTTACCAGATTTCCAAATTCCCTTGTTTTGTCCCCCCCATCAATCATTCTGCCTTCACAATATCCTTCAAATTCTGATTTTTCTTCCCTCCACATCACCATTAACCCCATTTCCTCCCAGCTGAAGGTGTTTGCCTGTTTTTTGTCAGCTTAAACAGTGACACCATGACTTTCTATCCTTGGAATAACCAACAACAGGTCTATTTCCATCCATGCTTTCGTGACTCAAAGTGATGCAATCTCCCAGTTAGCATCCATCAATTGTTCTCAAGCTGTTCCCTGGGACTCTTTGCTGTTGGCAACAAAGTTTTGTCGGTCACATAAAGTTGTGTGCCATTGTTTCCATTTCCTGGCTGGAGGAAAAGGCAAGTAGACTCAGTGCTAATATTAACACTGGTTTTTCCATTTGTTTTTGCAGACACTGGCACCTGCAGTTTTGATGGCATTACAACTCAGCTGGCCAAACTCATGACTGGTATATGCAAATAGAAGGCAAGAACAGTTCAGCAAATCTCCTTTGCACAAATATGAGTGGATTTTTGGTTTAATACTCTTTACCCAGTTATCGCAACTGTTAGCATGTTTTCCTATATTTGTGTTCCCTTTCTTTGTTCAGCTTTATTTAATGGTGGTTTCCTTCCCATAATCCCAAGATCTCCTCTATTCATTCTACTACCTAGTGAGCTTTTCTCCTTCCTGACATGATTTATTCTTGGCAACCCTTAGAGCAAATACCCTCTATTATAAACTCTGTTACTGCTTGAAATCTAATCTCCTGTTTGGCAAAGTTTATTTAGGATGGGTCTGGCTTTCCCCTCAGGATTTGTTTTGCACACCTCTTTTTAGCAAAACATTTTAACCATTTGGGAAAGACCTCAGCTGAAAATTCCCTCTAAAACAGGGACAGCATCCCATTAATGAAATCAGAGGTTGCAAAGGAAGAAAACTGTTGTTAAAAGAAGGAAAGCAAACGTGGTTCACCGTCCATTCTGCTTTTGCATCAGAAGGGATGTCTGGGGTGGAATGAAACCATCCTGATTAACCTGGTAAAATGGGCAAGTTTTCCTGGATATTCCCTATAAAAAACTGTGGAGGGGAATCTTAAACATCACTATAGAGAAAGCATCTCTTTTTCTTAGGGGAGGAGGAGTGAATTGCAGAATGAATGCCCTTCAGATAAGCACCTTGGGATGATCAGCGTGCCCGTTCCTTCCTGCCATGCCCCACCTCGGCAGAGTTACATTTTCTGCCTGCTCAACAAGTGAGAGCTTGTGGCATCCTCTTCCTCCTTCCAATGAGACACTCTCCAAACAACCTGAGCAGGCAAACAAAGCCCTGGTGTTGTGGCATCAAAGGAGAAAGGTCTGCACGCACGGCAGCCAAGAGCCGCTTTGTGCAACGCCCGATGTTGACACACACCAGCTGAAGAAACACGCATCCACCAAGTGGAAGGAAATCAAAATGGAATTACCCAACACTGTTATCTCCCTGTTCATTCAGCCGTGCTCCTACCCAATTTTCTCCCAATTCATTTGCAGTGGGACTCGGTGCAGATATGTAGTCTAGTTATAGCTCCTTTCTGGGTTTTAGAGCTTGCTGAAATAAGATATATTAAAATAATAGTCTGGTTTAAGCACAGCTTTCATACCCTTACTGCACAGTCATATCAAAATAATGTCTGGGGATATAACAAAAGATGTCTTTACATATTTTATTATCTCTTTATTATGGCAAATTCAACACACAGAGATATATAATAGACCTAATAATAGAAATCAGGAACTTGAGGCAGCAATGCAAATCCCCGAGCTCAGTAACGCAATAAAAGGCACTTAGAAGATGCAAATTTGCTTATTTGTTGGGGCAGGCAGTCTGCCCATGAGCAGGGAGGCAGGCCAGGGCTGCCAGACCCACACCAAAATTCCCAGTCCAACCACAGTTTCCTGCATGACCTCGGTGCAGTCACTTAATCCCGTGGACGTGTTTACAGTGGGGAAAAGGAGAAGGCTTTTCCCTATAGCAGGGTGAGCATGAAGGCACAATCCCTTCATTGCCACCAGGAATCAGAAGGGTTTGATGTCTCTGACCACCTTGGGCTGGATTTAAACACTTATCTCACTCCTGTGTCTGCAGGAGGGGGATGGATGGACAGGCTGGTGGTGAGAGCATGGTCAGACACGCTGCTCTGGCTGGACCTGCCGTGGGTTTAGGGGGGACCTTGCCACTTCCCAAGCTGGGCAAGTTGTGTCTTGCTGGGTTTTGGTTTCTTTTTCTACCTCTGTCAAGGTTGGGATTGAAGGTACTTGAGACGATAGGGTTTTCCACCCTGTGATATCACACACTTCTAATCAAACTCCATCCCCACAATCCCAGTTCTGTCGTTCCATTTTGGAAGCTTCTCCACAGCCTCAGGTCAGTGCAGTGTTCTCCTGGGGGTCAGTGCCTGGCAGCACAGAAAGTGTGAAATTCTCAGCAGCCAGAACTCCAACAGTGCCTGTGCAGACACAGAGTCCAAGGAGAGCAGCTGGGAGAGTTTGGGATGCCCAGTGCTGGAATTAGGAGTGATCAGTGAAGCTGGTGCGCCATCTATGCTCAGACAGGCTGGTGTTCACAGCTGGCCCAGGCAGGTATTTCCCACCACAGCTCAGCTCTCAGCAGAGCTGTCCCTGCCCTGAGCACAGCCATGCCCCGTGTGGGACACCTTCATGGAATCAAAAAATCCCAGAATTATTTATCTTGCGTTATAAATGAAAATTTGTCCAGCCAAATTAATATGAAAAAAATAAAATATTTATTTTGCAATCAAATTCTATCTAGCCAGCCACAAGGAAAGAACAGAGCCGAGCCCGGGGTCGGCCCTGGGTGTGCAACAGGGAGTCAGCCTCAGCAGAGGTTTTCCTCCATGCCCACACACCTCCATCCTGGCACAAGCGGTTTTTATAGGGAAAATTCCGCCTGAGGCCAAGATTTCAGCAATCAGTCTTTTCTTCTATTCAGAGTCCATATGTTAATAAGATTTTCTTTTTTTTTGGTGATGAGGGAGAACAATTCAGTGTCCGGAGTTGGTGAATCCCTTGATGAAATTTACGGAATTCGGGAACATTCACATGTATCTGCCTGAGGATTTCCATGAGATCCATCTCGGGTCGTTCACGGGATGATCAGCGCCTGGGGTTTCTGTATCTCCCCAGACATGGCCCATCTCCTGGCGAGCTGTACCTTCTTACTTGTAAATCAGTTTCCAATCTACACTAGGTTTCACACGAGGGTGGGGGGGAATCTTAATACAAACATGTATACTCCAACAAATATTCAATATCACATATATCATATTAGAAATGGCGCAAATTATATCTACTACACATAACACGTTGGAAAAGATCCCCAAGATCATCACACCCAAACTTTGATCCCCACCTTGTCCCCAGCCCAGAGCACTCAGTGACACCTCCAGGGGACACCTGCAGGGATGGGCACTCCAAACCCCCCTGGGCAGTTCCAAGGCCTGAGCATCCTTTCCATGGGGAAATTCCTGCTGCTGTCCAAGCTGAGCCTCTGCTGGCCCAGCCTGAGGCCATTTCCCCTTGTCCTGTCCC
The DNA here is from genome assembly GCF_048771995.1 of Taeniopygia guttata. Lineage (NCBI taxonomy): Eukaryota > Metazoa > Chordata > Aves > Passeriformes > Estrildidae > Taeniopygia > Taeniopygia guttata. Next base: position 112,489,012 of record NC_133024.1, on the reverse strand, counting down.
TGTTCCCTGGAGCAGAGCCCGACCCCCCGGCTGTCCCCTCCTGGCAGGAGCTGTGCAGAGCCACAAGGTCCCCCCTGAGCCTCCTTTTCTCCAGGCTCAGCCCCTTCCCAGCTCCCTCAGGAATTCTCCAGCCCCTTCCCAGCTCCGTTCCCTGCCCTGGACACGCTCCAGCCCCTCCAGGTCTCTCCTGCAGGACCAGAACTGGGCACAGCCCTCGAGGTGCAGCTTTCCTTGCACTTGAGCTGTGCTCACGTTTGCCTTGGCAAGCTTGCAAGTCACATTAATGCTGTGATTGCCATTCCAATGCCTCGACCAACAGCAGTGAAAATCCACGAGGCCTCGTGGCTGACCACCTGCAAGAGGGAAGAAGCACACCTTGATCCATGGAGGCAAAGCTCAGAACAAACAGCTGTAGCTGGCAGGAGAATCAGCCTCTCATTCCTCAAAACCAAGAGACACCCAAGAGCATTTTTTTCTCTCACCACTCACTTTTTAAAGTACTGTGGTTTCGTGTTCTCTTTCCTAAAGTGGCAGGCACTGCAGGGCCAGGTGTCTCTATTTTGGAAGTCCAGACTTCCTCCTTACTGTCTTCCTCACAGCTGAGCTCGGATCACTGCAGTAAAAGGCTGTGATAAAGGAATCACCACCTGTGCTGCTTTTGGCTAGGGTAGGCCAAAAATAATGAAGAAAATAATTAATTTTCTATGCAGTAAGCTGTTGTGGGGCTGTGGTTTGGATTTGTGCTGGAATCAGTGTTGATAATTCATGGGTGTTTTGGTTATTTCTGAGAAGAAATCATACTTTTTTTGCTTCTCACCCCACTGATGAATGGGCTGGGGGTGCACACGGATTTGGGAGGGGACACAGCTGATCCCAAATGACCCAGTGGATGTCCCACACCATGTGGCATCATGCTCAGAGTCTGGAGATGGGAGAAGAAGAAGGAAGCTGGGGTGTTTGGGGTGATGGTCACTGTTAAATGTGATGGATCCCAGCTTTTTTGGGGGTGGCTGAACACCTGCCTGCCCTGGGGAAGGAGAGGAATGGATTCCAAGATTTGCTTTGCTTGCTAATGTGGCTTTTGCTTTACCAATTAAACTGTCTTCATCTCAGCTCACAAGTTTCTTACTTTTGCTTTTCCAGTTCTCTCCCAAATCCCAGCAGCGGGGCTCAGGTGCTGACTGGTACATGCTGTCCTTCCCCTCTGGGAAGGCAAGGGGTTCCAGCAGAGGCATTTCACATATTTCCTTCTTAGGAAATCTCTCCACTGGGTTTTCACCCTGAAAAAAGAGATGGTTCAGGTCATGCCACCTGTAAATGCCTCATTTAAAATGTGGACAGAGTCTCTCCCAGGCACATCCAGTGCCAAGGTAACCACTTGCAAACACACTCAGCAGAGTAACCCCTTGTCTCAGGGCTCTGCACACAGCCAGAAGTGCTTGTAAATCCCATTCATGGAACTAACAACCACTTTACCTTCAGATGAGCAGGCTGGGTGTGGACATGGCTCTGAATTCAGTGATTCTTTCTCTCTGCCTGTGACCCCGAGCCTTCAGCACTCTCCCCTTTGCCCCACACCCTCCCTGAGCAGTGACAGCACCTCCTGGGAGCTCACATGGTGCTCTTTGTATGAGCAAGGAAGGACATCCTCCTCCCTACCAACCCATCAGTTTGTTTTTGAGAGCAGAGACAAAAAGCAGAAATGGGATAACCCAAACTGTGCCCACTGTTACAGCAGAGCATTTTCACAGCTGGTATTCAAGGCTCCTCCTGGAGGAGCAGCATCTGAGCCACTCAGCCATCACTCTCCTGCTCCAGGGAGAGCTTTTGGCTCCCCTTTTTGCTTTGTCTTGATTTCCAGCCACTTTTGCAAACACCTTGATCTCACTACTTCTCCTCCCTTCTCCATGTCCCAAGGGTTAGGAGAATCACAGAGAGGAAGGAACCTCTACTCCCAGAGCTCAGCATCTCTCCATTTTACATGCAACAACCTCTGGATGAAATCACTGTCCCAATGTCCCACTGTCCCACTGTCCCACTGTCCCACTGTCCCACTGCCCCACTGTCCCACTGTCCCACATGTTGGAATTTAAAATGTCTCTTAGACATTTTTAGAGGTTTTAAGTTTTGGTTGGAGGTATTTGAGATTTTAGTAGGTAGTTGAAAACAGCTGTAATTTTAAGTTAGAGCCATAGAATGATTTACCAACTTTGTAAGTAGAACAAGAAATTACAGAAGTTTAGATATTATAGTAAAAGTAGTTATAAAGTAGAGAAAAAATTTTTAGTATTATACAAGGGAATTTTAACACCTGTACAGAGGAGTTTTTACTTTGTACATTAAGGTCAAAAATTTTAAAATAAAGGAATGTAAGCCAGTCCTGTTTCTCCTCTTTCTTCTTCCTTACCTCCATGTTCTGAATGATGTTAGCACTTATAAATTAATTTAGAGTAAAAAAGCACCACTTAATATAAGTAGTAAATATTAAAAAAAAAAAGATAAACATATATCACATAATATATCATATAATCTTCTTTCCACAGGAATTCCCCCAGCTCCAAAAGGCAGTGAGGTACCCAACCCTGGGGGCTTCCATTACCCAACCTTGGTGCATTCCAAGGCATCTTTCAAAGGAGGGGATTGGCCTGGGAAGGTACTGAGTTGTTAATTATTTCACAGGGAGGGTTTGCAATCCTTTAATGACTGCAGAATCACTCGGCAGCAGCACATCCAAAGCAGCCTGGAGATATATGAGGTGTTTAGGAGAACTGTTTTATTGTGAAAAGTGTCAAAGGCATCCTTTAAACTGCTCCTCCATGGAAGGTTTTATTAGCAATTCATTTCTGTCACACCTCGGGTCAAGCTACTGTAGATCTTGCAGTGATTTTTTGGGTTTTCAGATGGTTTTATTTAATTGCTGTCTCAATGATTGTTTTGAATCCTCAGTGTGCTCTGTGAGGTGCTGTCTGGGTCCTCCTCCGAGCTGAACTCCTCAGTGAAACCTGAAACTTAACTGTGTTTCCCTTTGCTAAAGGACCACTGCCACACTCTGGCAAACTTTGAAATATGTATTTTCCTGAAGTCCTGCTGATGGCTTGAGGCTTTTTTCCCATCCATCATTTCTTCTTTCCGAGGGACTTGTTTGCAAACAAAATTTCCTTATTTTCTTAACCAGATTTATCCCTCTGCTGGATTCTACCAGGTATGCTGCACAATTTATCAGGTGACACCACCACAAAGTAGGGGGACAGGTCTGGTATGACAAACTGAGAGTTTACACACAAATATTCCTGCAAAAAAAATCAGCAATGAGCAGGACAGCCACAAATGGAACTGTGTGGCTGCTCTGTCTTTAGGTAAATCTCTGGGTGAGCAGGTGAGTGCTCTCCATGTCCCATCAGCTTCTGAGAAAGTCCTGCTGCCTTTCCACCAAGCAGCTCCAGTTGAAGGGTAGGGCTGGTACAGAAACCTCCTGCAGGCTTTCAGTGCTCAGTTCCTGGGAACATGACTAAATCTGTCTGAGAGGAGGAGATGTTAACACAGCTTGGCAAGGAAAACATCACTCAGGCTTCAGGTTCAGCTTGTGCTGGCACCTCTCAGGCTTTAGAGGAGGCCAAATCCTGCACTGATCACAGGAGTAGATGGATGAGGCTGGAATTTTTCCTCTGCATCTCAGCTCCATCAAGTTTTTTCTTCCTCCAGCTGGACACTCAGTGGCTCTGTGGTCTAAAACACACACCTGAAGGCATTATTCTGTTCTCTTTTTTACTACCTTGAGCAAATGTCCACCAGTCATAATCACAGGAGTTTGAGTTAATTGTTTTTAATACCCTGGGTTGTCCTATTTACATGTGACTATTGTGCTTTATCTGTTTTCCAGCTGGGCTTTTTTCTTCTGTGGAACTGAAATTCACCACTTTCTGTCTGTTGTCTAAGAATTTCTTGTAGCTGTGTGCTGGGTGTTGTGGTTTGCAGTAAAAGTTTAGCCCATAGCTATTGGAAGTTAAGACGACATAGGCTTTTTATCCATTTTGAAATATTACCACTTCAACATCTACTTTAAAGTGTTTTCAGGTGTATTCTGGAGTTACTTTTTTCTCCTCAGGCAACCTCTTTGAGGCTGGAGCCACTTCTTTGCCCCTCTTGGGAGAAACTTCACCTGATTTTTACACGAATTTATAAGCTGCAGATACCAAACTCTTCTCTCTTTCTCTGCAAAGAGAGACCAAACAGCTCTGATGAGAGCAGTTCCCCAAGCCTGATTAAATGCCTCTCAAAACATTTCTTTTTCTGTGGGAGTGTGGCATAACTGTTCAAGGCTGTTACCAATAAGGGGGGAACTGATGAGAAGTGTGGTTTCAGTGTTAATTATGCCCCACAAACTCCAGCCCAGCTGAGTGAGAGGTAGAGAGAGGCCCCCCCATGCCTGTGCCTTTCTGATTCAGTACAAGATACAGCCAACAACAAATGGAATAAGCTGTGGAGTTTTAACTTCTTTTTGTTAAGGTCAGGATTAAATGAACAAGATGATATTTTTTGGCTGGACTTAGATGTTTATTAGTTTTTATCTATATTACAGTCCCACAAACTGTGAGTTCCACAGCACTTCACTCTAATAAACTAAAAGTTGGAGCTGTATCTCTCTCTAAGGTTTTTTAAGGATAAACTGTCCAATTAAGAAATGACACCTCAATTATTTTCACTTTTAACCAAATACCCAACCACCCATGCCTGCAATGGAGACTTTTTTATCCAATTGCACAAAACCACCCAAACCCATGGAGAAGGAGGTGAAGGAGAAGGAGCAGCCTCCACCCTAAAACCTCCATCTTGCTTTATATCTATTCCTGCATTCTAAACCCTTCAACTCTGAGTTTCCCACCCTGTGATATCACACACTTCTATTCAAACTCCACACCTGTAATCTCAGTTTTATTATTGAATTTTGGGAGCTTCTCCACGGCCTCAGGTCAGTGCAGTGTTCTTCTGGGGGTCAGTGCCTGGCAGCACAGAAAGTCTCAAATTCTCAGCAGACAGGGTTCCAACAATAAGCTCCTAAAAATAGGAGGAAAGGTTTCTAAAGATTTGGAATGGTAAAGGTATCTTTTATTTCACTAAAAATCATCATACCATCCTTTCTTCTCCCTTTTCTCTCACATCAAACCCTTGAGCTGTTCTGACTTGCAACTCACCTGCCACAACTCTTTCACCAGCACATCCCAAAAGTTGATGCTGAGGCTGTGAGACATGAGGGTTTTTTAAAACTGGATGGCCACATAAATCTTTTGCCTAATAATTGTGGTCAGCTATAGCTGATGGGATTTTGTTGCTGTTGTTGTTACAACATTTTTATGACAGCAAAAGCCTTAATATAGAACCAACTGTTCAGGCACACAGAGGATTTACTTTTGTGCATCTGTACTGGTCACCATGTCTGCACACCCACAGGGCTGACCAAGGCACAGTTTTTATGTCTAAGTGATGCTCAAACCCCTCAGATCCCATCTGTAGATCTCACATGCTTGAACCCTGAACTCCTGGAAAACAGGAGCACACTGGAGGCTTCTTTTCCCCTCTGGACTTAGAAATTTCATTTGGATATTCAATATTTTTCTGCAGCGAGTACAGAAAGCAAACTGCACTCCTCTGCTGAAGACTGTCAATTTTCCTGCTTGTTTTTTTCCATTTTTTGTTACCTCTTGTTTGTGCCGTGGTTTTCTAGGACTTCACTTTCCTTTTGTACTGCAGGACTTTATCCCTTATCTTTTTAGATGAATTTTGGTTGAAAGATTTTTTATTTTTCACCAGGTTATGAAAATAGGTATTTGTGCAGTTGCTTGCTTAATAATTAATTAGAGCTGCTTAGTAATTTAAACAGACAATATATGGAAAGCATATTTTTCTTGGAAACCCTTTTCACCTAAAAATCCAAATCAGGGAGCAGCTTTTGTGCAGCATCAGCACGATGGGACCCAAATTCCTTCAGCAGCACACCTGAGGTACAAGAGAAAATATCACTGAGACACAGCAACCAAACCAAGAGAGCTCTGAACTGCTCAAGTAGGAAATTGTCATTTCCTTATCTCAAGTGCTAATGGAGCAAAAAGAGGAGAAGAAGGAGCTACAGAGGGTGAAATAACCATCCCCTCTGAGAATCATTCCTTCCAGAACCACACATGCCAACACCAGCAAACAGCAGGGACTATTATTAGAGCCCAGACATTGACACAAAGAGGTTTTCCATGAGTGACAACACTGAAATTTCACCCAGAGCAGTGGGGGTGCCAATGAGAGATGTGCATAAAAATACTCTTAGACCAAGCCCAAGCAGACTGAGCTGTCTTGCAGGTCCTGGTCACAGAAATGCTTTTTATACACATGGCATCAGCACAGTTTTTTTTGCAGCATCACTTTTATGCTCACACCTGACACACCAGTGCATTGCTGAACATTCTTTCCTCAGCCCCTTTTGCTCTGTTCCATTCATGCTCAGCAGGAATGTGCAGGCACAGCTCTCCAAAAGCCTCTCAGCTTTCCTCAGCCACGTGGCAGGAATAATCTCCTGCTTGTCTTCCCACAGAAGGAGCTGATCCTTTTAGGTCCTTTTGCAGTGTGATACAACTTTTTTACAGTTTTCACTGGCTTGGGGTAACTGGTGCCAGAGCCCTCTGCCCACTGGGTGAGATGGGAGGCTGTGAAACCAACCCAGAATGGGAAATTTTCACACGTCCTGTGTAATTTCTCCCATGTCCTTCTCCCCTGTAGGGAGAAGAAGGTGCTGGAATAAGTATTTCAACTTGGAATGTCCTGTCACAACATCATTATTGAATTTAGCACTTGGTAAACCCAGCAGAGCTCTGTGCTGTGTCCCTGATGTCCCCTCACCTGCTGGGATAATGTCTAGTCCTTTTTGTCATTTCATCCTTTTAAAAGCGTCAGAAATGCTTCATAAATCCTCAGAAATCCTCCTGTCTGTCCGTGCAGGAGGCACCAAAATGCCAAATAACAAACTGTTGTGCTGTGCCATGCCAGGACCATCCCCGGCATTTCCTGAGGCATTTTTTTATGTCTGACTTTTAATTTACTACACTGAAGTTGCTCAAAGCAGAAAACATGATTTGCCTTGTTTCTTAGCCTGGAACCCAGCAGAACATGAGGTCTTTTTATCCAAGAGAGGCTGTGTGTGGTGGGAGCTGGATTTCCCTCCTGGTTTTGCAGAGTGTGGATCTCCACACCTCACTCTCCCTGTGAGCGATGCTTTAGGATTTTAGCTTTTCTATTTTACATATATTTGTAATTCTGCAATTCTTTAGTGTATAACTCTAAACTCCATATAGAGTGTGAGCTGCTGCTGTCCCATTTTGGTCAGACACAACAATTCCTCTCCAGGCCTACAAATCAGGGACACCTCACTGCCTCAGGCCCTGAGAGATGGGAACAAAAGTGAACTGGGGGGGAGAAAACTCAGAGTAAATGACTTCATTACCTGAAGATGGAATTAGAAAATACATAAAAGTGTGAAAACCCATGACCCATCCATTTTTGGGTGTAGCCCCTGGGGACGCTTCATCTACCCTTAATGAACCTGAAGGCCCTTCAATAAATAGAACCACTTTTTATTCCCTTAATTTTATCTGTTTTTACGTAGCCCAAAAAGGCATCACAAGTACAACCCAGCAGGGGAGATGGCATTTCCATAGAACTCTTCTTTGGGCGAATTTCAGCAGGATTTTTTTCAACCCTGCTTTGCAGTGAGGTGTGTTTTTGGTGAGGGCAGCGTGACCGCGGGCCCACCTTTCATCCCAACCCTTGTGCAATGCTTGGAAGAGCCTCCTGCTTTTATGAGTCTGCTCTTCATAACTCATCTGCCAAAGAGAGCTCGGCACAGCCAAGCTCAATAGAAAAACATTCCCCTGGGGAAGCAGAAGCATTCTCCAGGTTTTGGGTATATTTACAGCAGGCAGATGAAATGCATAAATTAAAAGGGTAGGTAGAGGCTCCGAGGAGCTGAAGGCAGCCAGGGTACTCAGACACTACGCACATTTATTAAGGATGGGGTTTGGGTTTTTTTTTTTCACAGGGAATGTTACTGTTCCACGTCTGACTTTCACATCTGTAGTAAAACACACGGTGGCATTTTGGAAGCGGCAGCACCGCCGTGAATCCCCTCGCTTTGAGTGGTTCCCTGGTAGGAGACCTTGGCAGAGGCAAAATCCTGGAACAGACCAAGAGCTGAAAGCAGGCACAGCTAAAAAGCACAGGATGTAAGTGCTATGAATAGCGAGTTTGTCTCCAAAAGAGGCACAAAGGTTTTATCCAGAGGAGATAGTGTGGAAGCAGAGGGGATGTTTGGGATCTTCATCCTCTTCTGCCAGCACGAAGCTACTTTCTGCCCCCAGTGAGCACCGTGGGTGCAGGCTGGAGGCTGATCAAAGCAAGTAAACAAACAAACAAATAAATAAATGAGCAGTGCCTGTCAATCCCAGCACTCTAGGGCCGAGCAGCCCAGGTCCCAGCGCCAGGAGCCAGCCGTGATTCCACACACAGCCCGCGGGCGAAATGGAAACCAGACGGGAACTTCTCCAGCCCCACTGGGCTCGCCTTCCACCGGGTCTGCAATTAATTAAAACTGGAGGGGAGGTTTTGAATAACCCCTTTGTGGAACAAAATACACGCAGTCAAAAACCCAGCTGACAAACACAACAAAACTGACTTCATGGTTTCTTATGAGAAAACCATTAATGGCCGGAGAAATGAAGAAACACTTTGTTCAAGTCACTGGTGTGAAAGCAGCATATTCAGATTACAAAGCAGTCTTGCCTTGCTGTAATAAATATCCTATAGCTTTATCCATGGGTAACCAGGTGTATAAAAGCCAGGAATAACACATGAGGTTTTTAGTTAGCATACAGTACCTACTATTGCCTGTTCCCAGAGTTCACTCACAAAGAGGCAGCGCTTCGATGCCTCTGATGCAGCAAGAAATGATGGGGCAGTCACCTGGCCCCCCCTGCCATGGCTCTGGCTTGATTTCAGCTCTTTGGCCATGCCCTCCTCTTGTGTCAGCACCCAAGGGAGAGCAGGGCTGTGTGATAAAATGTTTAATAAAGAAATCTTCTTTACCTCGGTGGCGCGTCACCTCCTTTTCCACAGTGCTGAAGAACTGTGGTGGGTTGCTCAGTCAGGCAGGCAGGAAGAAGTAAAGAAAAAACATCATATTTGGGGAAAATATTTACAGTCTCCAGCCCTCAGCTGGGTGGCATTTAAGAGTGTTTGATGTGGCAGGTCAGAGAAAAAGCTGTGACAAGTTTCTCTCCTTGTACAGGTGGTGAAAGCAATACTTACCCTTTGTTTTACTCCCAGCACCCAAAAGCAGCTCAGGAGTGTCCAAGCCTGGCTGATTCCTACCACAGATCCCTCTTGCAGTGGCTGGCCACCCTCTTTCTGGGATGTTTGTGAACCCACCACACATGAGCCAGGGAGAGTCAGTCCATGAAGCACAGACCCAGCAGGTCCTGGTCCGGTCTCACGTCACGTTCTCCCTTTGGGCACCTGAAATCCCTGAAATCCCTTTTTGCCTGCACCAGCCCCCCAGCTCTGTCTGGAGGCTCCTATCCTCACCTGCAGCTGACAGACCTGCAGATGAGACTGCAAAACTCATTGCTCTTCCAGACCTAATCCAGCCCAGGATCCCAAATTCCTTGTGGGAAAAGGCAGCCACCATACCAAGTCAGCATTCAGTCACAAACCTGGATTAGTTTTGGCAATACCATCATTACCATCCAGAAACACCGTCATTTTAAGCTTAGATTCCTAAAATGAGAGAAATTCTGACCAACAGACTGTATTTTCATCAGGTTCTCATATAAGCCAGCAGAGCACTGTGGCATCTCCATGGTTTGACAAGAGCTGTAATTGACTGTCCATGTTTGTCTCCATCATTTGGAACACTTTGATGCCCTAAGCATGCCAGCTGGGATAACAAATCATTGTGTCACTTCTAGAACATGGAAAGAATCCACTGGAACACCAATGAGAAAACACTGTTTCTACACCTTCACCAGCCCTCAGAAATGTGAAAGATTCAACTTGCTGAGGAGGCAAGTGTGCAAATTCAGCACCAGTTTATTTGGGCTGTATTCTGAGTATTTTTGCTACTTCATAACGAGTCATCTTTACATATTTATCATGTGGAGCCGTGGCTAATCCAATCCCAGGTGAAACCAAGTAATTTCATACATGAAGCTTGTCCTGCCTGGTACCAGACTAATTCCCTTCAGGTCCCTGAATATGAGATGAGATGCTCATGATGAGATGTGCTGAAAGCAGCCACGACCACAAGGCTTCCAGTGCCAGGAAACTGACTCAAAAAGTCATTTCACTGAAATCAGACCACGTCACAGCTCTCACAGACCTTTGCTGTCTTTTCTAATGCACGCCCAGAGACGCTCTGTGCCTCACCCACCCCCCTGACAGAGGGATGATGAAGATGAAGAAAACAAAGATGACGAAGGCAAAGACAAAGATGAAGACAAAGAAGTCAACAAAGACAATGAAGAAGTTGTAGATGAAGAAGGTGAAGATGCAACAAAGACAATGAAGAGGAAAAATAACTTAAAGATACATAGAAGAATAAGAATTTAGCACTACTTAGAGAAAGGAGTAGTAATAAGAATTACAAAATCCATAGAAAAAGAGGAACAAGAATTTAAAAACTATAGAAGAAGAATAGTAGTAAGAATAATAATTTTAGAATCCATAGAAGAAGAGTAATAAGATCAAGAATTTTATAATCCACAGAAAAGGAATAATGATAAGTAGAAGGTGAAAATATGTAGAAGAAGAAAAGAAGAAGCAGAATAGTGAGAATAAGGAGAATATGAAGAATGATTTAGGATTCCATCAATGAAGATTAAATCTAGTAAAAAAGTGAAATGAGCAAATAATTTCTGTTTTCCAATGAGATTTGTGATGCATAAGAGCAGAGTCTCCAGATTTCCTTTCTCCTCTCTCTGAGCCATTGATGGATTTTCCACTTCTGTCCCAGGGAGTGCCCTGGGAGCAGCGACTGCTCAGCCCCAGCACCTGTGGGAGTTCCTGGCTGGAACCCAGAAAGGTTGGAGCCAGCAGGGACTGGGCTCTGCTCCCAGGGAATGAGGGATGGCACGAGAGGGAAAAGCCTCCAGCTGTGCCAGGCAGAGGAACTGGGAACAATCCATGCCTGGAAAGGGTTTTCCAGCCCAGGGCAGGGTGGAGTCCCCATTCCTGGAGGGATTTCAAATCCATGTGGATTTGGGGGGACCTGGATCAGGGGTGGCCTGTGAGTTCCAGGAGTAGTTGGGATGGATCTCCAAGGGCTTTTCCAGCCTAAATGATTCCGTGATTTCATCAGCTCCCACCTGCAGAGCTGCATCCAACTCCTGGATCAAGGTCAGGATGTGAAGCTGCTGGAGCAATCCCAGAGACGGTCATGGAGATGCTTTGATACACGTTGTTTTCCCAAAGTGTGCTATTTATTCAACAGATATTGTATCTATTACTGAAATTGAGAAGGAGCATCTGTTGTTTCAGCTTATGTAACACATACAGGCAATAAAAAAATATTCAGTGATGAACCAAGAGATTCTGAGACATGGTATTAAATTCATGGTAGTTGAGGACGATCCAAGATGTTGCTTTTATTTGTGTTGTTGTCAGCCCATGTGGGATAGGTTGTTCCCCACACCTTGAGTCTTAAGGTCACAGGAGGATGGGATGCAAAGCTGCAGGGGCTCAGCTGCTTCACCATGGGGATCACCACAGCTTGTAGAGGAATCTCAGCTCCAGCACCTGAAGCACCTCCTGCCCCTCCTTCTCCACTGACCCTGGTGTCTCCACGTTCTTTCCCTCACATGTTCTCACCTCCTCCTCTTCTCTGGCAGGAAAAAACTGTGCGTGCCCCACTTTGTTTGGATTTTCTTCTCCAATACCTTATAACAGAGGAGGTCCCCACCACTCTCATTGGCCCAGCCTTGGCCAGCACTTTGTCCATCTCCAGAGCCACCAGGGATGGCTCTGCTGGCCATGGTAGAAGCTTCCAGCAGCTTCTCACAGCAGCCTCCTCTGCGGGGCCCCCACTATCAAAAACCAGGCCCTGCAAAGACAAAACAGTTCTTTAGAAGCAGGAGAATTCATTTCCATGTTTGCTATAAAATGGATAAATTAAAAAGTTTTGTGGAGGCCAGACACAAACCCTGGCCAAGAATAAAGTCAGGACAGACTCATTAGCACTAAATAGATGATTTTGGAGGGTTTATCCCAACAATTTTGGAGGATTTGGTAAAACCAGGACACACATCAGAGATCAGTCCGATTCTGTGTGACAAAAAGAGCCAGAAAATGCATTGTTCTAGCAAACCCTTTCCCTCTCCCTCCCTGAGCCTCTTCAAGCCCCTGCAGCCAGCTGTGGGCAGCCAGGTGAGGAGGAGGATGGGCAGCCCACGTGTGCTGGCACTCTCCAGAGCAGGAATCTCTCCCTGGGGAAGCAGAGCCAGCTGAGCTCAGGGTAAAGCAATCCCCAGGCTGCTGCAACCAGACAAAAATCCTTCCTAAGTGCCTTCCTGGCAACCCCAGCCCCAGCAGACCTCGGCTGCAGCAGCCACTGTGACCCCAGATGCCCTGGAATTCCCAAAGTATTTCTGCATCTGTGAAGCTTCAGGTCTGGTTTCCCATCTATTGTTTCTTCTTTTAAGAGGTCCTGCAACAGAAATACATCCAGAGATGTGATATTTTGATCTCCCCTGATAAATGAAGAACACAATATTTGTATTTTTATTTGGATATTACAATAGATCATGCGCTGGCTTCCACCTGTCCATAATCTGCTCACTATTAAATCAAATTTAGCTCAGACACACAAAAGTAAAGAATGATTTCTTTCCCACAAGGCCTTAAATGTGGGTAAGTAATTTTATGTTTCAGCACAATTAATGCCATGGCTTCCTTGCTGTTAGGAATTCAGAATAATAAAATGGGCTGGGTTGGAAGGACCTGAAAAAATCTAGTTCCAACCCTCCTACCATGGGCTGGGAATCACTCTCTGGAAGTTTCTGCCTCTCTCCATTGAGTAGAGAGGGGGTTTCATGTGAGGCATCACAGTGAAGAGCAGCCTTTTGCTGTGACAGCACAGGCCCATTGCAGACATTACCAAAAATCTGTTTAATGTGGTCATCAGAGAGGGCTTCCCCCAGTGTTGCTATGGAAAATGTGGGTTTATGCCACAAGCAGTCCCAGATGAGGGTTGGATGGGTGATTTCTTCAGGATCTCCAGCTGAGTCAGAGTTGCTCATCAAGCAGTTCCTGATGGCCAGAGAGGCACTTTCCTCATCCTTTTTTGGGTATAATCTGCACTTCCCACCCCACTTTCCCCAGAACTTCCTCTCAGGGCAAGTTTACACCACCCATGAGCTCAGCTGGCTTTTGGCATGCAGGGAGGAGACAGAAATGCCAACCAAAAGAGCTCCTCCATCACTGGGATAAGATCCTGAGGGAAGAAAAGCAAGAGAAGGAGAAATACTTGTTCACACAGCTTGGACTTTGTGCCTTTTTCAGGCAGACAGGGCTGTAGCTAATCACAACTGTGCAGGTGTTGTGTCGAAATCCAGGGCATCCCTCTGGCTGCCCTGGCAGGTCTGGGACCCTGGCAGGGGTCAGGAACCCCCCTGGACAGAGCCCCCAGAGACACTGTCTGTGATCTCTGTCCATGGAAAAGAGTTTTCAATCTTACAGGATGAATTACCAGCTCTGAGTGTTTGATATCAGTAATAATTAAGTGTGGCACGGGTGCAAAAATAAAATTTTAGGATTCTAGATTAGGGGTTCAGAGGGGACAAGATGGAGGAATTGGGTGTGTCTTGTCCTTTTTCTCCTTCTTCATGCCCTCCATGTTTCACTGTGGTGTTGGCATTTTTCTGTTGGTTTAGGCTGGGGACACACTGTCCAACGTAGGTGACAGATATTGGCACGTTATTGTAAATCCAGCACAGGTAGTTTGTGGTATTTAATGTTTGTACCATCCCACTGAGGGCAGAGCCCCACACGCTGCCCTGCAGGACAGAGCTGCGGCAGGGCAGCAGAACATGTTAGAGATAAACAGAATAAACAACCTTGAAACCAGCACAGACCAATTATGGCTTCTTCTTTGGCAACGGGGCAGAAAGACAGACACTTTTTACAATCTCAGAATCATCAATACCACAGATTCCGACAGTGTTGCAACCCTGGGTGCTGAGAATTTCAGACTTTCTGTGCTGCCAGGCACTGACCCCCAGGAGAACACTGCACTGACCTGAGGCCGTGGAGAAGCTTCCAAAATTCAATAATAAAACTGAGATTACAGGTGTGGAGTTGGAATGGAAGTGTGTGATATCACAGGGTGGGAAACTCAGAGTTGAGGGGTTTAGAATGCAGGAATAGATATAAAGCAAGAGGGAGGTTTTAGGGTGGAGGCTGCTCCTTCTTCACCTCCTTCTCCATGGGTTTGGGTGGTTTTGTGCAATTGGATAAAAAAGTCCCCATTGTGGGCACGGGTGGTTGGGTGTTGGGTTAAAAGTGAAAATAATTGAGGTGTCATTTCTTAATTGGACAGTTTATCCTTAAAAGGCCTTGGAGAGAGAGAGATGGGCTCCATTTTGAGTTTGTTGGAGTGAAGTGCTGCAGAACTCAGGGGTTGTGAGACTGTGACAGATATAAGAACTAATAAATATCTGAGTCCCAACAAGAAATACCCTCTCACACGTTTAATCCCGACCTTGGCAAAAAAGAAGCAAAGAAGCAGCGTGCAGGAATCCAAATTTCTTCTGGAGAGACACACCTCCCTCTGGCAGCGGGAAAATTCCAGCAGGAGCAGAAATTCCAGGTGCTCACATGGCCCTGTCAGCTGCTCTGCAGAAGGCTGTGCTTTGTGTTCAGGGATATAAAATGCAAACAACAACAACAATGCAAGCAAAGAACAGCAATGCAAGCAAAGAAAGGACATTTTCAAACAGAAACACCTGTTTCCCACAGAACCACAAAAATCTCCAGCGCTGCTCTTCTCACTGGAGCTGCAACTCATTAGCAGGGACAGCCTGGCAAAGAGCATTTGGAAACAGATTAGCAGATGTGTGAGCAGGCTGCTAAAGTGGTTAAAAACCACACCTAAAAGGTGCTGGTTATTGGAGATGGTTCATAAAGAGCAAAGTAACTCCACTCCTGAAGCCCACGAGCTGCAATGAGCTTGGCAATGCAATCCTCTGCCTCCTCCAGGTGGGGAAAACCAGGTCCAGTGTGCAGGGAAGCCCAAATCGGTGTCTTTGCAGCAGAGTGGGAGTGCGGAGGCAGGGAAAGAGAGGGGAGACAGCAAAAACTTCTCCTGTTCTGCTCCCAGTTCAGCCAGAAAGCAACTGGTGGCAGCACCTGGCTTGAACCATTGTTTGTTTGTTTATTTGCTGGGCATTTTAAAGACAGATGTCACAGGTACATCAGCAGAGCTCAGGCTCCACCACAACCAAAGCAGTGGCACCTCAGAGGGATTTCCTTGGGATAATGGTGGATTCTGGTGGGAAATGGCCCTTCCCAGTGCTGGTGTTGGGGGAACCATCACCCAGCTCACCTCTCTGCCACTTTAGTCCCTCAGTGGATGTGGTGCACACAGGGAAGGTGACCCACCTCTGTTCCTTCCAGAAACCGTGTCCATGCTGACACAGAGCAGGGTCCCCCTGGGGAGCCCTTTTTCCTCCTCAGCCTGAACTCCCAAAGCTCCTGAATCCACCTCACGGTGGGATTTCCCACTGCCTTGCCCCCAGGATAATGGGTTTTCCCTGGCACATCTCTGGCCAGCTCTGCTGCCCCTTCCCCACCATCTCCTCCCCAGTGACCCCACACAGCCCCCTCACCACACCTGTCCCCACTGGGACTCCTGCAAAGCTTCATTAAGGAAATCATAAAGTAGCACAGACCCTTTCCTGGGGTGCCCGAGCATCCATCCCCCTTCTCTGGGATGCAGCATCCACCTTGGATGGGGGAAACTCCTGTGGTTTGATGGCCTGTGGAGGCACTGACCTGCAAACAAGCAGTGCCAGATGCTCTTCATGCAGGGAAAAACCCTAAAAATGCCACCTCCTGTTGCCCTGATTTTTAAAGATTTTCTAAAGCTTTCTGAGCTTACATTCTTGTAGCAAACTTTCTCATACACTTTCTGTAAATAACTCATTGTAGTTTGTCCAGTGTCATTGGAGAGGTGGCATTTTCACCCTCCAATCCACTGTCATCTTTAGAAAACTATAAATGCTGGAGTCAGAAAATAAACTTCCTCTTTTTTACCTTTACTATAGCAACAGCTCACATCGTTCTTTCTCGTGTCCTATAGTGACAACCTCCTAGGGGATCTACCTGGATAGTTCATGAAATATTCAAGGATTGGGGTTTTTTTTTAATACTTTGAGGACTAACACTGCTCTGTAACCCTGTCCCAGCCCCCTAAATAGTTGATTTTTGTCTTGACATCATATTATCCTTTGGGGAATTGCTCACTTCCAGGAAGATTGTCTATAAAGGGGAAGAATGTGCAGTGAGAGAGACCAGATCAGCACCCACCTGTAAAAGAACATCATCCCCACCACCTTATCAGCTTTTAAAAGCCACACATATGTGAGTGAAACAAAAAATAAGAGCTGTTTCTTTTTTTGAGAGCTAGGGTCCCACAAGGATCATCAAGTCCAACTCCTGCCCTGCAAAGGACAGACCCAAAATCCCATTCTGTGCCTGACAGCATTGTCCAAACTGCTCTTGAACTCTGGCAGCCTTGGCAGTGTGACCCATTTCCCTGCAGTGAGATTATGGGATTGACATGAATGGCATCTGATGCCAATTTGGTCTGTGAGTGTGGACTAAGAAGTCACACAAGACCCCTTCCACTTCCCCCAGTGTGCTTCTCTGGTTGGTGTTGTGTCCTGCACAATGAAAAACAAACATTTTTTCCTGTTTTTGTCCAGCTGTGGACAGCACAAAGCTTTCCAGGGAGACATTTGGGAGAGAGGAATCCCATAACCTCATCTGTTTCAGTCAAGACCCCTGTTTCTTACCTGCCCAAATAAGACATGCACAACTTTTTAATTGGTTAAAAGGAGTTAAATGGGAAAAAAAAAAAAAAAAAAGGCAGGAAAAACTTACTCCCAGGAAAAACTGGGTGAAATTTAAGCAAAATGAAGACGTGCACATCTTTGCTTTGAGCTGCTGGAACCTGGATCTGTTGGGTTCCACGGATTACTGCAGCACCCAAATTTTTCCAGAAATCTCAGACAAGTTTACCACAGCAATTAAGCCGTCTGCCGTCTGCAAAAGATTTGCCCAAGAGTTTTCCTAATGTTCCCCCCCACTCCCCAAAATGCATTTAACTTAATTCTTTCAACATTTTGCCTATCATTCAAGTCCATGTACATTAAGCACCGTGGAGCTGGCTGGATTTTTGAGGGCAACTTTCCCCTTCTAAGGATTAGTTGTGCGCTGGTGCACTGAAATTTTATATATGGAGCAACACTCTGAATATGAATTATTTCTTGTGGAACACTGCGCCTATTCTTGGGCAGCAGAGAAGTAAAAACTTTACTGGGAGTTCCAGCCAAGGAGCTGAGATTAACACCCTTTATTCTCCTCCCAACTGGTGAGTTATTTCGAGAATACTGGCCCAGGCTCCAGCTTGATGTCTCCATTGCACTGTATAAAAGTGCCCTGTGAGTAAATACCTGCACTCAGCCAGTGACAATGAAAAAGGTGGATCTGAATTCTCCAGCATGCTGCAGAAGGTTTCCAGTTTTCCCAGGAACACTCAGCGTGCCTCGTGGTCCAAGGAAAACAGTGGTTAGGAAAACTGAAGGGTATTCTTTATGTTCCTCCTCCTTGCACATAAAATAGTTGTTCCCAACTGCCTAACGCTGGTGGGTGTTCTCACTTTTCACTATGGAAACTATATTTTTTTTTATGGAGCTCTCTAAATACAGATTTGCCTGTGTGACAAATAATCAGCCAGTCTGCAGCGTGTTATTTTCTCTCTCCCTCAGCATTTGTGCTTGCACAGCAAATTCTGTCTTTCCATCGTGTACCCAAATACCGAGTCTCCTAAAATAACATCCAAGAAGTAATTTGTTAACAATTAAAAGGCAGGAGGATTGGTGGCACAGCCTCTCCCTTTTGGAGACTGATTTTGATAGAATTGGGAACCATTTTAGGGTGCTCAGGCCTTGGCAGGGGCTGCCCAGGGAGGTTTGGAGTGCCCATCCCTGCAGGTGTCCCCTGGAGGTGGCACTGAGTGCTCTGGGCTGGGGACAAGGTGGGCATGGGGCCCAGCTGGGACTCCATGGGCTGGGAGGGCTTTTCCAGCCTAAACATTTCTGTGATTTTGTGAATTTTCTGCTGTTTCTATGACTCTGCAGAAGCACAAGATAAGGTGAGGCCTTAGAAGAATTGAGAATTAGCAGTGGAGTTTTCACAAAACCCAAGGAAATACTACATAACTGAGAAAAGTTGCAACTGTGAAAAGAAATAACTCAATCCCTCACCTGGATTCGGTGTAGGGCCTTTGCAACCCTTGAATGACAAGATCTATCAGTAAAATACAAAACTTTGCCCTTGAAAGCACATGTTGAATTTTAGGATGATGAATCTGCATTTAAAAACCATTCATCAGCCTCCATTCTGTGATTCTATGATTTTATAGATAATATTTTATATTAGTTAAATAAATTAACAGCTTGTTTTCCTCTTCCACTTTCTTTATGTTGTGTTTTTTCCTCTTTCTGGGTGATTAAGCTCTTTGGACCTTTTGTCCATTTCCCAGAATACCAAAACCGTTTGGATTGGAAGGGATCTTATAATTCCAATCCCCTCCCACAGGCAGGGACACCTTCCACTATTCCAGGCTGCTCAGAGCCTCATCCAGCCTGGCCTTGGACACTTCCAGGGATGGAGCATTCACAATTTTTTGGGGAAAGTACCAAAAAGCTCAGAAATGTGATCACAGATGAGTAGTGATCTGCATGACCAGTCCCACCACCCTCACTGGGAACACCAAGGCAGCAAAACACTGTGCAGGGTCCTCAAATTTGGTTTCAGCCAGCAGCAGCGCTCACAAACTCTCCCAGCTGCCTTCTCTGTGTCCTCCTGTCCATCCACATCCCATCACTCCAAATCTCACTGCAAAGCATATCCCATGTTCATCCTCCACAGCTGCAAGGTGGAGCTGTTTGTTCTTTCTATATAAAAAGTCAAATTTACAGCACTAAAACGAGGTGTCTCCCCACCCTACTTTGCACATACTTTAAAAAACACCGCTGCTATTCAAAGCAGTGGATGTTAAAAAATAATAACCAGCAGTGTGGAACACATTATTTCCATGATATTTTTTTTACAGCCTATGGGCCCAGTGCTGGTGACACCAAAAAGATCACACAGAAAAATACAGCAAAGCCATCAGAGAGGTTGTGAGCTCCAATGGCCCTACAGAGGAGCCAGGGCTCCACCCCTGCCATGGCAGGGACACTTCCACTGTGCCAGGCTGCTCCAGCCCCAGTGTCCAGCCTGGCCTTGGGCACTGCCAGGGATCCAGGGGCAGCCACAGCTGCTCTGGGCATTAATTTTTGGCACGGTCCTCATGGGAAAGAGACACAGAATTTGTGTTTTACTCCAGGGTGCAGAATAAGAAAGGGCTACTGTCTTGGTTTGAAAAGACAGGTGTCTGCTAAGGAAGGCAGCAGCCTCCCTTGAAATGGAAAATGTAAACCCTCTCCCTCCAAATTATTATAGTTTTGAAATTAAGGGCCTCTCAGGCAAAGATATGGGAGTAGGAATAACCGTTCTTTAGTAGGAAAATTAAAAATACAAATGCAATAGTAAAAACAAACAAAAAACCCCTGCCAGAGTCAGCAATGCCCTGTCCCCCTGTGTGTCAGGGTGGTGGCAGCAGTCCCATCCCAGGGTGGCTCAGCCCTCCTGCAGTGCCAGCTGTGCTTCTGCTGGAGCAGGATCCTGCACAAGGGGGGAGTTTTCCTCTGCAGCTCCAGGGCTGGGGGAGATGGGCCTGGGCTCCTCTGGGAATGCAGTGGGGAAGAAAGCTGCTCCTCTGGGAATGCAGTGGGAAGAAAGCTGCTCCTCTGGGAATGCAGTGGGGAAGAAAGCTGCTCCTCTGGGAATGCAGTGGAAGAAAGCTGCTCCTCTGGGAATGCAGGGGGCAAAGGCTGCTGTGCTGTTCCCAGGTCAGATTATATCCAGGTAGGAATGTTTGGCTCCTCCCCTGGGCAGAGCATCTCCCATGGGATGATGGAATTTTCTCAGCCATGCAGGGACACTCTCTGGATGCCCATCATCTCCAGCACAGCGAGGTCCCAGCTCAGGGAAGTGTTCAGGCTGTGCTTACATCAAACAGCAGCCAAGGGGAAAGAGGAACCTTGGGGAACAAGGAGTGGTGGGGTTACCACAGACACTGTGACCTTAAAATCTGTGGGACACAAGCAGAGCAGAATGAACAATCTTGTCTGAGGGCCTGTGGGGAAAGGCAGTGCCCACAGCACAAACAGTGAATTACAGACCCAAGAATCATCTAAGTTGGAAAAAATCTTCAAGTTCATCTGGTCTCAGCCCAGTCCCACCAGAATTACACCAAACCCTGTCCCCAAGGCCAGGGACAATTCCAGTGACTCCAAACCTCCCTGGGCAGCTCATCCCATGGCCTCACCACTCTGCCAGGGAAATTTTCTTTCCCAGTCTCCAACCTGAGCCTCCCCTGGTGCCATTTGAGGCCATTTCCTCTCCTCCTTTCCCTTGGGACACGGCAGCAGAGCCCGACCCCCCGGCTGTCCCCTCCTGGCAGGAGCTGTGCAGAGCCACAAGGTTCCCCCTGAGCCTCCTTTTCTCCAGGCTCAGCCCCTTCCCAGCTCCCTCAGCCATTCCTCATCTCTCACATGTCCCAGACCCTTCCCCAGCTCCATTCCCTTCTCTGGACACACTCCAGCACCCCCTGCCCTTCCTACTGGACCTTCTTCTGGCTTGAAATTATCCTGCCCAGAAAATCTCCTCCCAAAAGGTCTCTCCCAGCCTAGTGATTCTGTGATTCTGTGAAATCTGCTGTGCTGCCTCTCCCCCTCTCTCCCCTGCTCTGTCTGCACTCTGGGATTTTAATGGAATTCTGGTCTCTCTCTGTATCCTGTGTATAAATTTCCCGGTTCCTCAGACAGTTTTATTCTGCCACAGCCTCCAGTGGTCTCTGCTCACAGCCCCCAGCTGCCAGGCCATCACTCCAAACTTCTCACCACACCTGCAAAAGCAACAACAACCAGAAGTCCTGAACTCAGGCAGAGTCTGGAGGTCCAAGCCCAGAAGGACAAAACCTGGTGCTGAAAATTAACTTTTGCCACTTTAATTCGGAGTTCATTCTTCATGCCCACCACAAAACTCACTCACCAGGTGCAGGACTGATTTGCCTGTGTGGTGTGAGGAAATTATAGCCAGTCCATGGGATCTCTGAGTGTCCAACCCCAGATCATTTGGGCAAACATAAATTCTTCTGACTTCACCAGCACTGAGGGGAATTGAAGCAGGCAGACAGCAACAAAAATTTCAAATATTGGCTCTCTGTTTCTCCAGGAAGTGAATCATTTTAAAATTGACACTTTGCAGCTAACAAAAAAGTAACAAAATAATTCAATAAATCAGCTTAATATGCCTTGGCATAGCAGGTATGTGCTTAGGTATGTGTCTGCACACGGAGGTCTGGAGGTCTGCTAGTTGAATTCATATATTATTTTTAAAGTGAGCTAAAATGCTGTCACTGAATAGCAGGTTATTTATTTTTTCTCCCCAAATGAAACCTCTGGCAAAAGCATATAAACGAAGTAGATTCTATTCTATTTCACATGTATTTTCTGCATGAAATCATCCCTGGAACTGTCCAAGACCAGGTTGGATGGGGCTTGGAGCAACATGGTCTAGTGGAAAGTGTCCCTCTCCATGGCAGGGGGTTGGAATGATATTATTTTTAAGGTTTATTCCAACCTAAACCATTCTGGGATTCTATGGAATTCATTTTGGGAACAATAGGAAAGAGCACACTCATGGTAACAACAGTGTTGCTCAAAAGCATAATTTGTAAAATGAAGAATACAATGTGAACAAAATTGTTGGTTAAAAAATGTCATTTTGTACTAGAGACAAAAACAAAATACGGCTCCATTTTCAAACGCTGCCAGAAAGAAAAGCTTCGAGTTGTGGACCTGAGTAATAAACCACGATTTTATTTCACAAAGATCCCAGCAGGGATCTGAGGCTGAACTGGGAGCACTGGGGCTTTGTTCCGTGGTTTCCCCATTGCAGGGCTCTGAGGGGTTTAAAGTGGAGCAGCAAAATCAGAGTACTGAAACTCCAAACTAGAGCAGTGAAACTCCAATCCAGAGCACTGAAATTCCAATTCAGAGCACTGAAACCCGTTCAGCGTGGCAACACTGCCCTCCTGCTTCCGAGAGATCCTTACCCTCTGCTCTACTCATCACACGGCGTTGAGAGATGTCCCAGCATCTTCCCCCACCACAAAAGTTGCAGGGGTTTGCTCTGTGTTCCCTTCAATCTATTAAAATCAACTTGTGCAGGTTGTAAAGACACAGCTCTTCAGGGAAAAGAGAGTGATAAAAGCTCAAACCCTTAATTTTGTGGTTTTCTCAGGGGGAAAACACAACAGCTGTAAAAATCACCTCAAAATTCACTGTTTGATTTCTGGGTTCAGCTTCAGGCTTTATAACTGAGCTGAGCACTTTATAGGTGAATTAATGACAAAAATAAAATAATAAATAATTATAATTAAGCACAGGAGCACAGAATCATCAAGGTGGGAAGAGTCCCTCAGGATTATCCAGTGCCACCAGCATCACGCCAAACCCTGTCCCCAAGGCCACATCCAGACTCCTCTGGGACAATTCCAGTGACTCCAAACCTCTTTGGGCAGCTCATCCCAAGGCCTGACCACTCTGCCAGTGAATTTTTTTTTTTTTTCAATATCCAATCTGGACCTTTTCTGGTGCAATTTGAGGCCATTTCCTCTCATGCTTTCACTTGAGACACAGCAGAAGAGATTGACACCTCTCCTCCCCTAAAAAAAAACCCAGTGGTTTCTATCTGTTCTTTTCATTAGGTGAAACATAATGGGAAATATTAAAAAAATAGGGGAAATGGCTTAGACTAATCTTGTTCTTTCTGCATTCTGTTTTTGGGGATGGCAGGGAGGGAAAGACACAATATTCTAACCCTGGTCAGACTAAAATCTAAATTAAAATAATGTCAATTTAAAAATAAATCAGAATTAAATTAAAATATTAATCCCTATGACCTGTTCCTACCTGCTCCTATTGAAATACTTGTCCTGGGCCAACAAAGCTACTGAGGAGAGTGAGGAAGAGAAGAGAGGACACCTCTTGCTCCCTGCACAGTCCAGGTGCAGCCTGAGCACAGGATAACTCAGAGGGTTAATTTAAGCATCTGATGAAGAAGTTAATTACTGATTTACCTGTTCTAATGGGATGTGTCCCTGCCCATGGCTGGGGGTGGAATGAGATGATCTGTAAGGTCCCTTCCAACCCAAACCATTCTGTGATTCTGTGATTTATGGTGCTGCAAAGTAAGATGATGATGGAAGCCTTTTATGCTGTGTAACACTTTAATTGAGCCTCTGTGGTTTTCTCCCTCCTGAAAGAAAAACAATCTGAGATGTGCAAATAAACCAGGAAAACTGGAGGGAAGGAAGGAGCAGCTTGCAAGGCAATTGTGAAAAACAAATAACAGCAGTCATGAGGAAGGGACAGAAAAAATCTCCACAAAGAGAGGATGTGGGTCAGGATTTAGAAAACATTGGAAAGACTCAAAAGGTGCAGGTGAAAAAAAAAAAAATCTTGAAAAGGCTTATTGAACCCAGGAGGTGAAAAAGACTGAGTAACAAAATGAGGGGGAAAAAGAGATTTACAAGGAAATAAATCCCTTTGTTTCCAAGTTCCCATAAATCAGGCTCTGGGTATTGCTGTTGACAAACCCAAGTCCCAGGTGCTCATGTGTCCCAAACTCCCCTGGACTTCTGTCCTCCTTTGAAAGTGGTCCCATCCACCTTCACACTTCAAAGGTGAAGATTTTCCTGGTAAAAACTGGCTGTGTGCTGATCCCTTAGGAAGGAAGTTTCCTCTTCCAAAAGAAGAAAAATAATTAGAAAAAGCAGCTATAGGCACTAGCCCTGCTGGAGCCCTTACGGCTTTCTGATTTGAACCCAAATCATCACAAATTTGTGGATCCCCAAACTGCCAACCCCACCTTTTATCTCCTTCACTCTCCCTCATCTCTGACTTGACACAAAGCTTTTTTTTTTTTTTGTGGAGAACACACTCAGGGATCAACACAGATCCCATGGGCTCCTCCTCACACACCTTCCAGGTGTGTCACTGTGGATATGTCTTGGGGTTCCTATAGGTCAGGGTGACCCCAAGAGAGATCAAAAAGAGTTTTTTCTTCCTCAGCCCAAATGCAGCCAAAGAAGGAGCCTGGAATGCTTCAGATAGTGTTTTCAAGGTTGTTTATTTCTTCTTATCTAAACATTCTTTCTCTCACCTGCTGAGCTCTGGCTAGCAAGGAGGCCATGGCCATTTGCCGTGGGTGGCTCCCATATTATATACTCAAAACTACGTGTGTATGTTTACAATTTCTTTACCAATTCCCATCATCTATGTTAGACAGTGAATCTCTACCTTAAACCAACAGAAAAGTGTCACCATCACACCAAGACATGGAGTAAAATAAGGAGAAGAAGGTCAGGACACGCCCAAATTCCTCCATTTTGCACCACCTTGAATCCCATTCTAAAAACCCCAAAATTCTACTTTTCCACCCTGTGTTAGTTCAAATATCACACTGCTCAAACCCTTGTGACTTGTAATTCCTCATCCCATTCTAAAACCCCCAAAATTCTACTTTTCCATCCTGTGTTAGTTCAACTATCACACTACTCAAACCCTTGTGACTGTAATTCCTCATACAGAGTTGGCATTTTTTTCCACGGGCTAAAATTGAAGCCACAGGTGTTTTTGACTTCTTGCCAAGGTCTCTGAGACCCCAGCCAGGGTGTGGAGACAGCCAGAGCAGCCAGAGGGATGTTCTGGACTCTGACATGCCACCACTGACAGCTCCAGCACCACCCCCTGTCCATCTCCCGTCTCCCAGCAGGAAAACTGTGTGTGCAGCACCGTGTTTCCCTTCCAGAGGCACCAGGAATTGGAGCAGGGTCTGGGGGATTTGGGATTTTTACTGGTGTGGTGCTTCCCCCACGCTCGCCGAGTTTTGCGTCAACTCCACAGCGGAATGGCCCCGCATCTCTTTTCACTGGAATATTCCTGTGTGGGAAATAGTAAAGGTAAGAAGACTTCCAGAAAGCTGTAAAAGCAGGTTTTAGAAACAGAAAGAACATAAAACTTAGAACTAGCTGCAGCTGCAAAGACTGAAAGCAGAAGAGTTACAATAGTACAGCAAGCAAGGACATGAAACAATAGCTTGAGTTTTAGGCTTGGCTAAGATAGACCTTAAGACTGCAGAAAAATATGCTTAGCAAGATAGTAGAAGGTTTAAAGCTTAATAATGGAGTATTGTGGATTGTTAATAGAGAGCAGACAAGCATTGTGTGAAGCAGGTGTAGGTGTGTGTTTAGTGACTGGCTAGAACAATTGTCTGTGAGTTTTGGCATTGTGCTACTGGCTAGAAAGTTTTTAAAATGCTCTGCAACAAAGAAATCTTTGACTGCTGCTGGCTGTACATCAGCTTTGCCATCTTCCAATTGTCTCAACCATCTTCCAATTGTCTGAGCCATCAATGAGGCTGATGCTGCAATAAAGCTCAAGGAACGTATCCCAGTGGTCCCGTCCTGTTTGTGAAAAACTACCACCACATCCCTGCTCACTTCACCAGCACTGATCTGCACGTTTGCCCCATGCTGGCTGTCACCTTCCAGGCTTCCCATACCTATTGGCTTTTCCTGACATGTGGCATAGCTTTGATGCCTGGAGCTTGGCTTTGTTCTGTACTCTGAGGTCACACAGAGAGCTTTTTTCAAAGCATCCTCCAAGCCAGCTCCCTGACAATGACAAATCTCAGTTTATTGCCCATCCTAAGGTCTCACAGTGTTCCCTAAGACATCCTCATGGTGCTTTCAAATCCATCACCCTCCAAGGCCAAACTAAAGTAACCATGGAAAGCTGTACACAGCCATCAAACCATATGAAGGGTTTTATAACTCCTGGCAGCCCACTGAACGTTAAATATTGGATTAACCTTCAGCAGCTCTGCTGGTGCTTCCTGCACTTTGGCAGAGAGATCTCCCCACCATGGAATGCTCATGGAATGGGCTGCAACTCTCACTAAAAAATCTGAAAATGGAGGTCTTTGTTCTACTCTCAGCACGCAGCCAGAGGGAAATGGAGCAACACAACAGGATTACAGGATGGGAGATGAGGCTGCTGATGCTTTTCAACCTCTGTGAAATTAGTTTGTAACTCTTGAGTTGCATGGCTGGCCCAGGGATAAACATGTGCTCACGCTGCTACCAACCCAATCCTACTCTCTCATGAGTTTTGGTTTCCTCTCCTCCCTGCACTCCCCTAAGTGAGAGCTGTGATCCCTTTGGGAACAGGACTGCTTTTCCTGTGTGCAAAATGATTTTGCCTTACCCTTACAGGGTTTACTTGAACTTTTCTCTCATTACATGAATGCTTCTCTGAGCAGGAATAATTTCCTCTGAGAGGTAGCTCTGGGTCTCTGTGCTCCAGAGATTTAAGCACAAGTCCTAACACCACCTTGTACCTCCTGCCAGCTTTTCATCAAGGAATTTCCTCAGCTCTGCATCCCTCCTTGCAGGATCAGGAGCCTCATGTAGGACCAAAACCATCCCTGGGGAGAGGAGCTGCAAGACCACGGGCACCAACGAGACCCTGTTACAGCTTCACCTCTGCAGGGCACAGATAGAGAAATGCCATGAGGAGCGTGACAATCCTGCCCAGACACCTCAGGCTCTGCAGTTCTCACCTGCCAACTATTAGGGCAAAATAAATAGACCCAGCTCAAAGCGGCTGCTCCTTCCCTGGAGGTGTTCAAGGACGGGTTGGATGGAGCTCTGAGCAACCTGGGATCCTGGAAGGTTCCTTGCCTAAAGCAGGGGGTGGAATGAGATGATCTTTAAGGTCCTTTCCAACCCAAACCATTCTGTGGTTCTGTGATGGTATGAAAGGGGAGAAACCTGATCCCAGAGGATGCCAGGCAGCTCTGCTGGAGAAACTCCTGCGTGCACATTCCTCCTGACTCGTGTTTTACATTCAGCCACGGGCTGCAGCATTCTCAGAGGCACAAGGAGCCTGACTGACGGGCTCCAGCCCCGCAGAACACGCCAGCAGTCCCGTGACAGGAGAAATCACCACATCCCAAACATCATTTAAAGAAAGGCAACCTGTCAAGTTTGCTTATATTTTGAGGCTCAGCCCCAGAGGACTCCGGCGAATTTCCAACACATCAGGCTAATTGCAGTTTACATTCGCTTCACTCTCCATTAGAGCTGCTCCACTTTCCAGGGAAGCTAATTGGATCCACAGTGCTTGGGCAGCCAGGATTTTCTGCAGGAAACCCGAGCAGCTCTGGGTACCAGGCAGAGGGAAACGTGCACACAGTCTGTGGCGTGTCCCCCTCAGCATCGCCACATGCCCAAAATAGTCCCAGCTTCCTCCACCCTGCTGGAAATAAAACATATGGAGTTAGCACGGCCGCTGATTGGATTTTGATTGCTCTGAAACGCTGCCAAGTTTAAAGTGGGGAGTGCGGCCTGAAAGGAAATACAGTAGACACCAGACAATTTATTTGTTTCTGAGCAGGGACCTGGCTGCCGGGCGGCTCCGAAGGTGGCTAACGAGAGCAGCATGTTCCCATATGGAAACCAGATGGCGGGATCGGGATGCGGGAGCGCGGCACGAGCGGCGTTATCGCGGGGAGAGCAGAGCCCCGTGAAAGCTGTGCCAACCACAACAGCAAATTGCTGATAAATGACTGCCACGGAGAACATTCCAGAGGGGTGGGAATGATCTTGGAGGTGGGGAGGAAAAACACCTCTGGAGGCAGAGAAGTGATGGTCATCGTTGTCATCATTGTCATCATTGTCATCGTTGTCATCACTGTCATGGGCAGAGCTCTCCCAGCTCAGCCTGGCAGCTGATCCTATGGATTTGAGGGACTAAAAAACCCTGGAAAAGGGAAAACAAATCCCCACCAGTGCCACACCCCTCTGAGCTCCTCCCACCCAGCCACACCCAGGTGGTTCAGCCCCACCCACAAGCAACACCAGCCAAGGGAGGTTGTGGTACATAATAGTAGGGGAATGAAGTCAACAGAATTCCCTGAATGCCCAGATTTAGCACAAATTTATCCATCGTCTTGATGGAGGAACAAGGAGATACCAACCTTCTCCACCCACTTTTTGGATGTTTAAGACTGGAATGCTCTCTCACACCTTTATATTTTTTTGAACAGCCGTGTTTTGATGATGGCAGACAAAAAATTAGGCTAAGTTGGTCTGGATTTAAAAAATGAAATGAAAAACCAAATTGAGCCAATTTTGAAAATGAACTCTTAGTCTGAATACAAATTAAACTTCTCAGTCAATTAAAAAAACCCAAAAAACAACACAAACCCTTAAAGTTCAATTTTTCCTTTTTATTTTTTTTTGAGATTTTTTTGGTCATGTTTTCCCAGACCCAGAATAGCCATTTTTCTGAGTGAAGGGGAAAATAAGAACTATCCGCACTGTTTCCACTCCAAGGGCAGAAAAAGAAGGAAATAATTGACCATGTCAAAGCATGGTCCATCCAGCAAGCTGACAATGACCACAGCCACATTCCCCACTGCTCATTAGCTGCTGAAATGACTCCAGGACAGGAGCATTTTGTGGAACAGAAGCATCCAGAGAGTCAGAGCCCGTGACTAAACAAAGGTTATGCTGCTACGGTCTGTTTTCTCACCTCAGGAGCTACTAACTTTTCATTTCTTGATTTTATGACTTGAATGAAACAGGGAGCAGGGGTTTTTAAGCCTTTGTCTGTGGAAAAGGCATCAGCTTTTCCACATAAACTGCTCAGGATTTACAGCTTTCCCATTTGTGGGTGACAGTGCAGGAAATGTTTCACCGGTTCGTTGCAGTTCTCCTCGTTCACTGCATGTCCTCAGTCATCGTGAGACCAAAGCAGTGATTTTGTGTTTATTAAATTCATGATTGATGCACAATGGGGGCTGTTCCAAAGCCCACAGAAACCAACAGCGTTTACAGACACTCTGAGAAAAACCCTCTGGGACAGAAATATATTTAATGACAGCTTTGAGCAGCCCCAAACTGAGACTTGGGTCAGTCTCCCTGGAAGACTCCAGGGTGCTCCTACCCCACATCCTTCCTGGTTCTACTCCTGGGGCTGGTGCTCCTAGAAATACAAAGTTCCTAAAAACACCCAGAGCTGACTCTTGGAGAATTTCATGGCCTGTCCTTTTGGACTCATGACTGCATGGACACAAGTGTCTATGAGTGCCCTGCTTGGAGAGTTTGAGCACCAAATCCAGAATATTTAAGGGAAAACAGAGTAGAAGAGAGAAGAGAGATGGGCAGAGAAACCCAAAGTGGCCACACACCCATCAGAGATGGAGTAACTCCTCAATGCTGGCAGAAGCCAAGGGGCTCTTGGGTCATGGAATGGTCTTTGGAGTCATGGAATGGTTTGGATTGGAAGGGATCTTAAAGATCATCCAGCTCTACCCACAGGCAGGGACACCTTCCACTGTCCCAAGCCCCAATGTCCAACCTGGCCTTGGGCACTGCCAGGGATCCAGGGGCAGCCCCAGCTGCTCTGGGCACCTGTGCCAGGGCCTGCCCACCCTCCCAGGGAATGATTCCTTCCTAACATTTAATCCAGCCCTGCCCTCTGTCCATTCGAAGCCATTCCCTGTGTCCTGTCACTCCAGGCTCTTGTAAGAAGTTCCTCTCCATCTTCTCGTCACGTCCTTCGGGTACTGGAAGGTCAAAGTTGAGTGTTCCCAAAGCCTTTTCTTCTTCAGGAATCTTTAATGTCAAGTCCTAAGAAACAACTTTAATGCTGAGGTATATAGCCAGAAAATCAAAATAGACACCTCAGTCATTGCTTGTGATGCTCCACCAGCCTTCAAATGAAAAATAACCATCATTTCACCAAAAGGTCAGAAGCTGTCTGTTGATATGATCTCAGCAAGTCAGGAAATCAATATTTGCATGTCAAAAATCTCTGAGAGGTTATATAAGTCCATATATACACATACAACCATAATTTGGAACAAAAATAAAAAGCCATTGGGATGAGTTTTAGCTTATTTCAGGATAAAGCAGAGTGTATCCCTTATTTCAACAGCACCTCATGCACCAAAAAGCTACAGGATGATGCAGTTTTATTCTAATCATCACAAAAGTTTTGCATTGATTTATGATAAAAGAGGATTTTTCCCCCCTGTGGAACACCCATGATCTGTTCTGCAGAAACAAAGAGGTCACATCCAGGCTGACACTACACCTGCAGCTGGAAAAGCCAACCAGGTGTATCTTTATGAGCTCCAGCAGCAGAGGAACTTGGACTTTTCACTCCCTAAACCAATTTTTCAATGGCAACCCCAGAACACTCCAGTAAGGAGTTCCCTAAGTAATGCTCCTCATTTGTTACAGAAAATGTAATAAAACTCCTCATTTTAATTATCCCACAGTCTCTAGAATATTCCAGCCTGTTCTTTAAGGAAAACACAACTCTGGGCCAAGGCTGAGCACCTGCCTTTTCACTTGCCACTGCTGGTTTTGTTGACAGACTCACAGAATATTCAGAGTTGGAATATTCTACAATCTACTACAATCATCAAATGCAGCTCCTTCAGGCTGAGGCAGGTGAGACAACACAGTCAGACCCAGTTTGGCCAAAAGTTATGACCAAACTGTCTTTGAAGAAATAAAATTGAAGCCCCCACAACCAGTGGTTTCTTGAAAATTTGGTGACTTTAAGAAGAAATTCCCCCCTTGCAGGGTGGGCAGGGCTGGGATGGAATTCCCAGAGCAGCTGTGGCTGCCCCTGGATCCCTGGCAGTGCCCAAGGCCAGGTTGGACACTGGGGCTGGAGCAGCCTGGGACAGTGGGAGGTGTCCCTGCCATGGCAGGGAATGGCAATAAATGATCTTTAAGGTCCCTTCCAACCCAAACCGCTGTGAGACTGATTCTATGACTTTGTCAGAACTCTTCATCACAAAGAAAATCCAGCCCTCATAGCTATAGGGTAAATAAAAACCTCAGGAGGCAACTAAAAACACCCCAAATCATACTTAGTTTTAAAAAATTGATTCTAAAATCAACTCACAGCTACCTACACTTGGAGCTATCTACACCAGTGGAGACTGTATTTTTATATCTATACAAACATATATATATATATATATATATATATATACATATATATATATATATGCACATTTGCTTGCCAGCAATGTTTTCATCTTTAAAATCTCTTTAAAAGCTGATTCACTTGGCTGCTTAAAGAGATTTGTTGCCCAGTCACATCAGAGGAGGACTTTTGCCTCTTTCCAGCAGGTTTTGCATTTCTGGCTCTCAAGTTCTGACCGAAAGGGTAATTTTTCAATAATTAGAGAACAGGGTTTGGCACTTAAGATTTAGTGCCCTGTAATGACATCTTTAAAGCTGGAGAGTTATAGTATACTAAAGAAAAAAAATATAATAAGAAAGCTGGGCCAGAAAAATAACAGCTGAGAAACTTACTGGAACAAAATGTATATAATAAAAGGCTTTTTATCTTTTAAACACTCAAATAATTTTGTCCAACTGTAGTAAAGACCAAAACTTTTTTTAATCCTCTCACTTGGAGCACACCTTTAAAACAAACCACAACAATGGATGGAGCTTCCTGCATCCACTTCCTGCTATGACCCACTCTAATTCTTTGAAATAAATATGTTTTGGGTTATTTTGCTAAGGGCAATGTTTAGTGTCTGTCCCCCAGTGTGTAAATGTGTAGAATACACCAAAGATTTAACATCTGCTATGAATAACTTTACAGAGGATCTCAAGTTCTCCTAAGGTTATTAGGATATTGTACAGGTGGCCAAATTATTAAAATATGGTTTAAATCCAACACTTACGCATTTTCATAACGTGCATTGGGTTGGAGGGTCTGGAAGCCACATGTCAGCACCAGAGAACACCAGGCTGGCTCCCTGGAAGTCCCAAAATCAAAGCCACTTCCCAAACATGACAGCCCAGCCAGCTGCGGCCACGGCACCCCCGGGGTGGAGGGGGTGGAAAAGCAGGGCAGGCTGCTCTGCTCTCAGCCAAGTGACCTTTTCTATCAGCATTACAGCATTACTTTCTCTACCCCACGCTGATTAAGTCAAGACCCCCTCCAAGTGAGCTGAATTTTAACATCTGACTCGGAGCACACGCTGCAGTGCAGAGTGAAGGCCGAGGCACACGGAGCCAAACAGCTGGTGCTGTGTCTTTGTTCAAAGAGTGGAAATAAAAGGAGGGAGAACTAAATAAAAATGATATTAGAAAGGCCTGCTTGCTCTTCCCTGGTAGCACTCAGTATTTATTCCTGTTTTGAGGTGCTTTGTCAGGAATGCAGGGGAGCCCCTTGCCTGCAGGGCTCAGTGGTGCAGAGCTCTGGGAATTTGGGCCCAGCTGCAAGGAAGGACATGGACAGGCAGGATAAAAAATCATTTCTGCACGCTGTAGTTCTGCTGGGCTGCTCTGGAGAGCACAGAAAGGGGGATTTAGTGCAGAAACTCTTATTTAAGGGAAGCACTGGCTGGATTGCTGCAAGGCTGAAGTTCCTGTAGCAATTCCCTCTGTCCCATGGAGTAGAGGGGGATGCCACAACCTCAGGAAGCACCTAAAGCACCACCTGAGCTCCTCAGGTCTGAGGAGGCTCCAGGATGGGCAGAGGGATGGAGCAGCTCTGCTGGGAGGAAAGGCTGGCACAGCTGCGATTGTTCCCCTGCACAGGAGAAGCTTTGGGCTGAGCTCAGGGTGGCCTTGCAGGGCCTGGAGGAGCCCCAGGAAACCTGGAGAGAGACAATTTCCAGGGCATGGAGGGACAGCACACAGGGAATGGCTTCACACTGAAAATTTAGAGGTTCAGATCAGATATTAGGAAGAAATTCCTCCCTGGCAGGGTGGGTAGGTCCTGGCATGAGTTCCCCAGAGCAGCTGTAGCTGCCCCTGGATCCCTGGCAGTGTCCAAGGCCAGGTTGGACACTGGGGCTGGAGCAGCCTGGCACAGTGGGAGGTGTCCCTGCCATGGCAGGGGTGGAATGGGATGAGCCTTGAGGTCCCTTCCAACCCAAACTATTCTGTGATTCTATGAAGTACAAGATTTACTGCTTTAATTTGAGTAACATCCAGAAACAGCTGAGCCTGAACCAGGATAGATTCAAAAACCACCTCAAAACTGAGCTGATACTAAATTTGACCTCCAGCACTGACTGGAAGAAATACTTTTTGCCCAGATTTTTCTCAGACAATTATTAAACTGAAAAAGTTAGTGAAAAAAACCAAATTCCCATGAGCCTTGGAAAGCCTCATGGCCACAAATGGGCACCACAGGGCAAACCAACCTGCAGCTCTGAGTGCCTGACCTCAGTCAGCTCCATACTGGGATGCTCAGGAAAGGAAATATAAGATTACTGCCCAGCAGGACACAAAACAGAGCATCCACAGAATGATTTAGGTTGGAAAAGACCTCCAAGATCATCGAGTCCCAGCTCTGCCTGATCCCCACCTTGTCCCCAGCCCAGAGCTCTGAGTGCCACCTCCAGGTTTACTTGGACACCTCCAGGGATGGGCACTCCAAACCTCCCTGGGCAAATTTGGCCAATATTTAACAACCTTTGCTGTGAAGGAACTCCTGAAAGAATTGCTAGAAACAACAAAATCTTCATTGAACTTTATGCCCAGGCAAACCTGCACCTCCAGAATTCCTTTCCTTGCCAGACAGGGTGGCAGCTGGGGACTGTGGGGATTCTTATTTGGGTTTAAACATAAGATCTCTACCACAAGCCTTGCAGGAGGTGAAATTTCTGTCCATAAAGATAGAAAATGTGCCTCTCACAATACCTGGGAATAAGGTTATTTATAAAACTCTCACAGACTATTTTTTGTTAAAAAAAACCCCAAACCTACTAGATTTTAATAGTTGTTAAAAGTAAATATTCATCTATACACACACTCTGCTAAGGAAGTGGAAGAACATAAAAAAGTGGAAATTCTAAGGGCAGGTACTGAACTCACTGTTGCAGAGCATTTCCTCACACATGGCATTACCAGGTTATCCGAAATTATTTCCTGCCACCTGGAAAAAGCCCACAGCAACCTGATGGAGCTACATTGGGCTGTCTTCATTCCAGATTCAGGGTGAACAGTTCTGCACCAGCACCTTCTAAGGAATGAACAAAGACTGCCTTGTTTCTGACAGCATCCACAGGGTGTCCTCCAGTTTTAAGGGTGGAAACAGCCAGACACAGCATTCTGTGCTTCTCACTGTGCTTATTCTGCACAAAAATATCTTTATAATCCCACTTTGGAAGCGAATTCAGTGGGGCAGCACAAAGGGAACAGCAAACCCACCTCACAACCTGCTTTGGCTCCACCACAACCCTTTCAAACCCTAATTTTACAGGATGATGGATGCTGAGGTTTTCTCTGCTGTGCTCTCACCTTTCCACAGTGGCTGCTCTTATCCAACCTTTCCTCCCACAGGTTTGCTTTGGGGTTTTTTTCTTTAAATTAAATGAGGCTGTACATTCTCTGTTCATCTGTTCAGTAATAAGACACCTGCCTTCAGTGATTGTGACTTTATTAATTTTTATTATTATCATTTTTCATCTCCCCTTTTGTTAATTCCCCATGAAGCAGCTCTAAAGTCTCTGGAACTGACAGAATAAAAGACTGCTTTTATTTCATGAAAAGGGATCCAAGTCAAACCTGAAAAAAGAATTAAAATACCAATACTGAACATGAAATGTGGAGTTTTCAGTGTAGGAAAGCACGTTGGAATTCTCTGATTGAAGCACAGGGGAAGAACCTGTGCTCTTCTCAATAAATGCTTTGTGCAATTGTCCTTTGAAGGTACATCACTATTCTCATGGAATATTTCCTACTTTTTTCAATGGCCCAAATTTCCCATCCAAAGAACTTTTAAACATTTAGTTATACAATTGTTTGACAGGAAAAAAAACCTTGAGTTGAACCTTCTTCCACACACACACACAGTTTGGGGTCTGTGGCTCTCCCTGACCTCAGGATGCCTTGATAGCAAAGTGAAAGGAGTATTTTGCATTTCTATCCCTGTGAGTTAGTGCTTTTCTGCAGTATTTACTGCATGGAACTCTAAGGTACCTCTGCTCATCAGCTATTCTGGGAGAGCTCTCAACAGGAGCTCAGTGTTTTCTCTGAAATAAAAAAGCCTGACCTCAGAGCTGTGATCTCACTTGGCTCAAGGATGTGCCTGGAGGTGCTGGTTGTTGCTATGTGCAGCAGCTGTCAAAACTTTCAGTCTGAAGTATTTAAAGAGAAAAAAAAAAGTGCAGATCTGATGGCACAAAAAAAAAAAAGTAAAACATTAATCTCTTTGACTTTCATTTTATTTTTAGCTCATTTAGATCTGTCATTGTTTTAGACACAAACCAGAATGTTAAACAAATCAGAAGGAATGAGGTAAAACAAAATACTTGCCTTTTTCAATTTTTTTTGGCACAAAAACTGTAGAATTACATGTCAGGAGTGATGTTCTTCCTCTGCAGCTTTGGCAACAAATCACTTTGCAGGGTAGAGCCAATGTGAGCACGGAATCTAGGAAGAATTAAATTGTTTCCTGGAGCTGTGCAGTGATGAGACCTCACCCAGGAATGGGAATGATGTGAATCCTGTCTGCATCCACAGCAGGTGGGCAGCAGGGACTGGGATTACCTTTGTGCAGCCCTGCTCTCACACCTGTGGCCTTGCACTGCACAGACTCCAACAGCTCCCAAGGCAAAAGCAAAGGAACCTCCACAAAATGCACCTTGGATCCAGGACTTTTGGGTCAGGCACATCACCTGGGGAGTCAGAGCCTTCAGGAATGAGAAAATACCTCTGCCCACCAAATAAATTCTGCAGTGTGACAAAGCAGAGTGGACTTGAGCATAGCCCTTGATTTGGAAGACACTCAGCAGAAGACAGATCAGTCTAAAAAAAATGGTAATAAATAGCTTAAATGTCTTTAAAAAGTGGGGTGGGAAAACCCTCTTCCAGTCTCACAGTTTATTTAGCAAATGCCTCAGGAAACCAAGTCTTACACAATCTCATTTCAAACTTCTCCCCCCAAAGCTTTGAAGCCATCTGCCACATTTGACAAGTCTGAAGTTTGCCAACTCCTACCAGGATTAAACCCAGCAGCTGTTAGGAAATAAGAAAGCCTCGCTGCAGGCTCTTGGTAGATACTGGAGAGCACAGAAGGGAAAATAAAAAAGGCAGCAACATTCAAATATGAAAAAAATCTTCAGTCAACACTCACATCTTATGACAGACACAGTTCATCATTAGTTCTGAGGCTTCCAAATATTTAAGGGGTGAATATGAGTTGTTTCTTACATGAAATTATGGGAAAAGGCAGAATTTGGAATTAAAATCTCGTATTTTACTGCCCTACAGTACTTCCCCACTACATCCTACCTAAACATTTCCTGCTATGGAGATTTCAAGCAAGAATAGTGAATTCTTGAGGAATTCTGACAGAACACCAGGTTTCAGTCTCATTTCATCTCCCAGGCTGCCCTGGTTTAGTTTGCCACTTTTATTCAAGATGTTATGAGCATAATCACACCTCAGCATAAAATCAAGTAGTAAAAACGGAATTAAATATAATACAGTAACTGTCTTGAAACATTGCAAACAGCCTGGGTGACCACACCAACACCAGAAATACATTCACAATTCCTCTAAGGGTCTGCATAATTTACTATTAAAGATATTTCTTGTTATCCGCTTTATTTATTATGAACCAAATATGTAAAAGTAAGAAAATGGTGCTGACAGCTTTCAAAACAACAGAATTCTCAGCTCAGATCACACATAAAACCAATTTCTGAATTAAAAGGAAAAAAAAAAACAACCCCAACAAAGCTTCAGAATTTATTCCAAAATCCAGCACCACTTTAGGCAAGATCTGCTCATCTGTAATTACCTGAAGTGAAAATTTAAATCAGTGACAGTTCTCTGAAGGAAGGCTGTTCAAAAATAACCACTGAGCATCCAGAGTGAGTCAAAGTTGCACCCAGCAGAGAACAGAATTACCTGGGAGCAAATTAATATTTTTAACACCATTTTCTTAAACAAAATGTAAATTAAACAGAGTTCAACTGAGAACTGCACCTCAATCCAAGTTAATAAGTGAAATAAACTGCTGAAATTGCTACCAACTTCCAGAGAATTTTCTGAGACGCTTTAAAACATTTTAACTTCCTCTAAAAATCACATGCTCTGCCTAAGAGATCTTTTACTATTCCTACCATTGCCCAAATTTTGGTGTTTTAAAGTGAATTAAATCAGCTTGCCCTGGCAAATCCAGCTGGAGCAGCCTGTCCTCCTGCCAGCCCCTTTGACCAGGAGAGGTTATTTTTCACTAGCAAGTTTTAAAGGCATTTACCATACTTTAATTACTGCATTTTGTATCAACACATACATTAAAAAGGACATGTGGAGCCATAAATAAACATAAGCAAAATTCTCTGTGGATGGAAAAGGGCAGAGAGTGCATGCGATTACAGACAAATCTTTGAAGAACATTAAATATTAGAAAAACCTTCAGATCTCAAAATAAACTAGAAAAAAGGGAGAGGTCTCGTTAGGTACAGACAGAATTCCTTATCTGCATTTTCCTCTTTGAAATATAAAAGGAATACTTTTAGGTAAGGCAATCCCTTCAGGATGAGAAAAAGAAGTTGCTTTTCATATCCAAGATATCTTTCCTAAAATCACTCCAGGAGAAAGTCTTCCAAGCCATGCAGAAGGGTGTTTGCAGTGATGAAGTAAAAAACAAGTAAAATGAGTGGGAAAGTAAAAATTTACTGGAATTTATTCTACTTTTCAGGGAGAAAAAAAATCCCAGAAGTCCTCTAGAGAAGAAAGTGGAGTTTACAAAATTGCAGCATAACTGTCCTTGTCAGATGTAGATATTATTGTGAGTTTCACTGGTTGTCAGGAACTTCTTCAAAATCTTTGTGCTTTCAGAGGCATCCTGGGGAGAGGAAGAGAGGATCAGCATCACCCACAGTGCTGAGAACAAAGCAAGAGCCCCACTGGCCTCTGGTCCCATTTTCATTACTCTGAGCATCACTTTTATTAAAATATTAACTGGGAGAAAAACTCAGGTCTTCTGAATGAAGTTATGCACAGGAATCTGCACTGCAGCAAGAAAATGGGATTTATTATTCTGCATTCCTCCTTGCTTGGACATGAAGGGAAGAGTCTCTGTGTTTGTCATTGTTCTCCTTCAGAGTTTAAATATTTATGTCTTACTCAGACTTATTCAGCAGAACAGAATGAGCTGCACTCAAAACTGATTTTAGAAGTGAAATAAACACCTCAGTACACACAGACTTCTTTGGCATTTAAATCTGGGTTCAAAGTGTTCTCAACCAACTAAAATTCAATTCAAAACATTTCAGAAAGAGTAAAACATACATTTTGAGCTGCAAGGGAATTTATGGGAGCAGTGGGATTTACTGTGAGGGTGGCGAGGCCCTGGCACAGAGAAATTGTGGCTGCCCCATCCCTGGAAGTGTTCAAGGCCAGGCTGGATTAGTGTAAAAATTTCTTCAGAAATTTGGTCTTTTAGCTCCAAAACAAAGTTATAGGTCAAAATGGGTATTTTAAGAAGCTTTCCTGTATGCCAGAAGAGAGGCAGATACAGAGCTTCTACAGAGCCATCTGGTATATGAATATAAAATGTAAAAATAAATAAAACCCACACACAACAAAAAGCTTAAAATGAGGCAGCTCCAAAGGAAACTGCACAAGAAATCCCTCCCTGATATAGTCATACCATTAGAACAGCCTGAAAATTCAAAATGAAGTTTTGAAGGAAGAGTTTTTTGGGTTTTTTTTTTTTGTAATTCATTATTTCTAAGCCACACAGATGTTAGAGCAGGTTTCAAAGCACTGTCATTAAAATCTGTATTTTTCTGCCTTTTCAGATGAAAGCCTCACAGGGGAACAAAACCAGCAGAATGCAAGAGATGAAAACAAAGACAAAAGCTCCCATTAATTTAAAATATGGAGTTTTTACCTTGGCTAAACTCTTCAGGAGCTGAGAAGAGAGCAGAGGCTTGAAGGCTTCAATGGTCACCGTGTCCAGCTTGATGACATCAGTGTAACACTGGTACAGCACTGCAGGGATCTGCCACACCTGGCAGTAACTCAGAACTGAGCACAGGTCAAAAGAAAAGCTCTGTTAAACTCAGCAGAAAAGGAACCTCTGCTCTATAAAATCAGAATTTTACACCCATGGGAGTTTAATTACCAGCTCAGGATCCCAACTGCTGGAGCAGCCATTCCTTATCCCCCAGCTACACAAAGAAAATTAATTAAAACCAAAAATTAGTTAAATGCAGGTATTTCTTCCTAGCACATACCTTATCTGGAAACTGTACATAAAAATAAAAAACTGAAATGAAAAGAAATAAACAAAAATAATAAAATATTTTATCAAATATTTAATAAATATTTTAAGATCTATTTATTTAATACATATTTAATAAATATTTTAAATAAATATTTTAAATAAAAATAATAAAAATAATAGCAACATCTGCAAAAAAACCCAAACAACCCCCCTCTCCCCCCCGAAAAAAAAACCCAACAAAACAACAACATAAAAAGGAATGTGAACAAGAGAAAATCATCCACTTTTAGCTCCTGCCAGACAACCAGACAAGCTTTTCCTCATGCTGCTATCATTAGGGTTCTAGAATGAAAAACTGTAGGTTTTTATTAAATTACACCATAAAACTGACCCTAACTTTTCCATGAGGTTGATCACTAGACCTGTGCAAGCTTCCTCACCTGTTGCATACAGAAAGGACTTTATGAACTTTTACTTTGGATGTTCAGATGAAAATAATTCCTAATAAAACAAGTAAAATTCCCAAAAAATCCCACTGTACAATATACTTTGTAAGGCTCTACTGAAGAATTTTTCAGTATTTCTGTCCCACACATAGCTGGTAAAATGATTTGTGGCTGGTTTGGAAAACTGTCCCTATTTTCCAGGGCAATGTGTAAGATGTGAATCTGTCAGTAATTAATTTTTAAATAGCTGACTTGTCAGCCAATTCCCACAATTAAGCAAAAATTCTAATTGCAGTGGGATGCTCCTCAGGGGCAATTTTGTGTTGCCACCAGCAGCCCTGTAAAACATTTAAATTGCAAAGTACCAGCAGCAGGAAGGTCCCTCACAATGTTGGGCTGCTCCAGCAGCGGGCAGCAGACCTGCTCCTGGAATTCTTTGGTCTTCAAGGCTTTCAGGAATGGAGATACAAGTGTCAGAGTGGATTCCTGAGTTTTATAATCAGCTACAGGACATGTGGAAAGGATGGTTACTTGCAAGTCTTTCTTCTGCATGGAGCCAAAAACCTGAAATTAAAAAAAAATACATCAACAAAAGTTCTCTTCTCACAATAAAAGCAGAGGAACCTCAAGGATTCATTTAAATTTCAGTGCAAAGGGCACTTGGACTCAGGTTTGCAGGACCCAAACCAGTCTGAATCACAGCCTTCAGGTACAGATTTGTCAGGCATCGCTCCTGGGATGGAGATAAAAACCCCCAAAATAACAGCTGACATATTTACCAAGTCTAGTGATCTGCTGGAGAAGTTTTCAGCACTTTCTAGTCAATATATTAATATTTACTGCTTTAATTAATGGTGATTGTAGAAAGAAGAAGGATTCCAAACAAAAACAAGCAGTTCACTGAGCTGCATAACATTTGAAATAAAAATTGTGCCCCATGTCCCACAATATTGTAAAAGACTTTCTTTTAAATGTACAGGTTTTATTTAATTCTATTCAAGTTCAATTGAGAAAGAAAATTTAGGATTCTCTTTCTCAGATTCAAAGAATCAAGTTTCAAAGCACAAAACCTTCTGGCTATCACAAAATACCAACAGGAGAAAAGAAAACAGAAGTTGGAAACTGTGACAGAAACTTGCCTGTTTCTGTCTGTGTACCAATCCCAGGAGGGAAGCTGCCTGTGCCATCACTGTGTCACCACTGTGCCAGAAATCTGACAGAAATATGCAGAATCTCACATATTTTCCACTTGCTTTGTTGGGAACACTGTCTGGAATTAATGTCTGCAAAACTCCAACCTGTGTGTTCTGGTTTGTCAGTGATCCTTACAGAGAAAACACACCCAGATGTAAAGATCTGACTTGTGGAGATGGGAGATGCTCAGTAAATCAGGATTTACACACAGAACGGGGCTGCAACTCACATTAAAAGCAAAAAGATTGCCAGCACGTTGTTTCTGCTGCACATTTAAAAATACCAATAAGCACAAAATTTAAAAATACTCAGGAACATTGACTTGGTACAAGCACACTCCTACAGTTCAGGAACACCCACACTGGAAATCACACAGCTGGGGAAGACAACAACCCCCCAGCCATCCTACTTCTGCAATCCCACTTTAAATCAAGTGCAGGAACGTGTGGAATACAGCAAAAGCAAAACATTTGAGGTCTCAGGGTTTTTAAACTTCCAAATGAGCTGTGATTCCCCAGCAAAGCTGTACTTATCTCTAAGCCCAGCTTTAGAATCCCTGCTGGTCCATCAGCTCAGCAGAGATTTAAAGGCGGGCAGGGAAGGAGCAGACAGACAACAAGACAAAATAATAAGCCACACTTCCTCCAGGCAAAGCAGTGACCCAAATCCATCAGCAAAAACAAGAGGAGGAACATTTGCCCCTGGCTTTATCTTATTAAAATCAAAATGATGATATTTGGAGAGACTTCAGTGAGCCAGCAGTGCTCCTGTACCTGGGTGATACTGGGAATGTTAAATCTGGGAACAAATGGGACAAACGCTGCTTGGGAGACACTTTCCCCTCCAGTTCCCAGAACACCCTCAGCAGCTGACACCATCCACCAGGAGCTCCTCAACTGGTGATCTTTTGGCAGCTGTACAAATTGCTGTTGGTTTTTTCAAGGAAAAATTCTCCCAGAGGTGAAATGCAGCTGAAAAGAGCCATGGGAAATGAAAAGCAAGCAGGAAAAAGGTTTGGGAGGTGGTTATGGGCCAGCAAAACTGAAACTGTCCAAAAGGAGTGACTGCACTCAGCTGGGAGGTTACAGCAGGTACAGCTGGCAGCATCTAGAAAGGGATTTTACAGATCCTGCAGAGAGTAAATTTATCTATTTTTGATTATTTAATAAAAGAAAACCACAGGGGAAACTTATTTAACACTGTCATGTCTAAAGTGTCAGAGAGGAAGATCCCCACCCTTAGGATTTTATTACTCCATTTATTTTCTTGCCAGTTTTACCTTCTCAAGCCACTGGAACTGTTGATCCTCAGCCACGTAGCAACTACACTGGCACAATACAACCTAAAAAAAAGTAAAAACTTGTGTAATCAAGTGGTTTAAAGGGCACAATAGCAGCTCATCAGCACCTGTAAGAAGATGTGGCTGCAGACAATAACTTGTTCAGTTATTTTGGGTTTCTTTAACTCTGTTTCAATGAGGATTTTTTTGTTCATAAATGCAGTGAAACCATGAGGCTGTGACATCTCTGTGCTGAACTTCACACAGTTTTAGTGAGAATTAACCCTTCAGATCACTTATGGGATTAATCCATGATCCTGCAGTGGATGAAAGCTCTCTTTTTCAGAAATCCAAACCACAGAAGAATTAATGCTCAAGTCACTTACTGTGGGATCTGATATCAATCTGTAGAATAAACAGAAAGAGTCTGTGGGGAGGACATTTGTGGTGCTGGATGTTCTGCACCACTCATTCCACAGCTTCACAACTCCAACCACTTCCCAGCACACAGAATCCAGGATAAAAGATGACAGGAAAGCTGCAAGAGCCATAAAATATACTGTCAATTTATAAAGAATAAAACCTCTGTTTTACAAATAAATAGCTAGACTAAATTAGAATATTCCTTTGCAACCTGAAGGAAGAATAACTCATTTTTATCAACTTAGATTTACTAACCAAATCTAAGAAACATCAACAATGTGATTAGCCCCACTATACTCAAATTTAAAAAGATGAAGAGCTGTTCAACACATACAGATCCCTAATATAAAAATCACTTGTTCTTAGGAATTATAGCATTACAATCAACTTCAATTTCTTTAGTATTAATTAAGGATGTGAAATATGAAGTCTCTAATACTTTCGGACATAGCAGATTAAAACCAAAAATCAGTGAAGCAGCAAGGCACAACTATTACACTGATTCTAGAAAACAGAGGCAAGTGTGTAGCAAAAATGTTCAGAAATCAGATTCCTATCAAAAGCTACAGAAGACAGATCCAAAATACCTATTGCTGTTTTTCAAGGGAAAACCTGAACA
The DNA here is from genome assembly GCF_048771995.1 of Taeniopygia guttata. Classification (NCBI taxonomy): domain Eukaryota; kingdom Metazoa; phylum Chordata; class Aves; order Passeriformes; family Estrildidae; genus Taeniopygia; species Taeniopygia guttata. The sequence goes on along the minus strand of NC_133024.1, from coordinate 112,445,263 downwards.
AAACCCAAACAAATGAGCAAAGTTAACTTTGATAAAATCTAAATGTCATGTAAATGTCACTTCAATGCAAGCAAGACTTCTGGGCACGATTAGATAAAAACTTTTGCCAATTAATAAACAGTCCCAGAGAGTTTACCAAACAAAAGCCAGGTAAAGGAAAAGAGGGATTGTCCTAACTAAAATCCCAAACTAAAACACACTTCACTTTTCCTGTTCAACTGAAAATACATCAATTTTCAAGAGGAGCAAACAGCTGTAACAATAACTGTGTTTTATGTGTACAGAGCAACTTCAGCTTTCTCTGGACAACTCAGCTGCCTCCAGGTTTAACCTCTGCTGCTAAATAAGGAGCTGCACATTCAGTAAATAGAGGGGCTTAATAAAGGCTGGAGAGGGATATTTCAAAATCTAATGGGATGACAGGTCAAAGGGAACAAGCTCAACGTAAAGAGGGGAGGGTTAAATGGGATTTTGGGAGGGATTGTTCCATGTGAGGGTGCCCAGAGCAGCTGTGACTGCCCTTGGATGCCTGGCTGTGCCCAAGGCCAGGTTGGATACTGGGGCTTGGAGCAGGGAATGTCCTGGCACATTTACACCTCCCTCCTCCTCAATTTATTCCCCAAAACCTCAGCAGGTCTGGTTCTCACGCACCCGCAGCGTTCCTGCCGATGGCCACGATGAACCTGGAGCACACCAAAGGCTGCTCGGCACAGCTCCACAGGACTTGGATCTCCCTGGGAAAAGACCCACAGAACAGCCCGAGCTGGCAGGGACACACAAGGACTATCCAAACCCAGCTCCTGTCCCTGTCCAGCCCCCCACCAACCCCACCCTGGGCATCGCCGGCAGCGCTGCCCAAAGGCTCCTGCAGCTCTGGCAGCCTCGGGGCCGTGCCCATTCCCTGGGCAGTGCCAGCACCGTCTGGGGAAGAACCTTTCCCTGATCTCCAGCCTGCTCCGCCGGTACCTTTTCTTCTCGATCTCCTTGCGGATCTCCCGGTCCTCAGGCGTCTCCTCCCGCGCCTCCTCCTCCTCGTCCAGGCCGGCCCGGGATGGAGCCACCACCACCTCCCCGAAGAAAGTCGCCATGGCCGCCCCGCGCGCCTGCGCCGCGCCGCCCTCAGCGCCGGAGCAGGCGCGGGAGGCTCCGGGCGGGACGGGCGCCCCCTCAGCGCCGCCAGTTTAGTATTTACGATATCTTTTCAAACCAGTGTAGGACAGAACAGTGCAATCAAAAGTGGTTTTCTATCCCAATGAGACTGAAACATTCATTTATTTCTCCCAAACAGACTAAAGCCTGTGGGTTTAGTGTCACATCTCACACAGCTCGGCCCTGGAGCCGCTGCCCACGAGCCCCCGGCACGGCCGTGCGGCCAATTCCTCGTGCCCTGGGCAGCGCAGCCTGCAAAGCCGGGGCTCGGCACTGCGGGGCCGGGGCTGCCGTGTGCCAGCGGGGCCAAAGCCTCGCAGGGCTCGGGGCACAGCCGGGCCCGCCAGGACACCGCTCCGGGGATGCTCCCAGCCAGCTCCTGCCCAAGCCCCCCGCAACCCGGGCTGGCTCTGTGCGCTCCGGCAGCCACGACGGGACTGGGGAACAGCTGGGGACTGGGCTTTGCCCACAGCTGAACCTGGAGAGCTGCGAGCTCTGCCCTGCACGCTGGTACAGCCACGGCAGGGAGCAGGCCCAGGAGGAAGGAGGAGCCTCTTTGCCTTGAGCTTCCATAGGGAAAGCTTATTCGAGGTGGAGAGAGCAGGATAAAAAAGAGCCCCTCACCCTCGTTTGCAAGGGGTTTTGCTCAGATCCAAGTCAGGCAGTGGGTACTAACAGCGAAGCAACAGGGAATCCTCAGGGCAGAAGTGAGGGGATTACAGCAACACTGTGGGACAATCAGGGTCGGGGGAGCAGAGGGAAAGGCACAGGGGCCAATGGGGCATCCTGGATTAGGGGATTTCCAAGTGAGGGTTTCAATCAGGGGTTGGCCCAGGGGCTGAGTGGCAGGGAACATTCAGGGAAAAGGGGCAAGGTTACCTGGACAGGCAGGGAAGGGACTGGGACCAAGGGAGGGGAATAACTTGAGGGACAGCTTTAAAGGGAGTGTACAACATAGGGAAAAAAACAACTTGCAGAAGATGTGGGGGGATAACAGAATGAACCATTTAACAATAACTTAATGAAATAAACACAAATCGCAACAGGTTCCTGTGTGCTCCACTGCTGTTGGGGTTCCGGGGTGGCCCTTTGTGATGTGGGACCTGGTGGTGGCCAGAGACCCTTGTGACATCAGGGAGTTCCGCCAGGGCTGAGGGTCTCCAAGGGGCGCGGAGCCCTGGGGTGCCCAGTCCCAGGAGAGCCGCTCTCTGAAGAGGACGCAGCTCCCTGGCTCTGTCTGTGCCACACGCTGACAGTGATAGCGGCTGACAGTGACAGACAGCAACAGCGAGGAAGACAAAGGTAACTCCAACTCCCGGTCCCACAGCTCCTTGCCCAGCTGGCTGGAAGCCACCAGCGAGCTGTGGTCAGGGGCAGTGGGCAGCTCAGTCCTGCTGCTTTCACAGACTGAGGAGGAGGAGAGACTCTTTGTCAAAATGGGCCAAGATCTTTCCCGGAGGGAAGATGTGGAAGCGACCGACCAGAGAGAAGTTCCAGGAGCCCAAGAAATGTCCGGGCAGGGAATGAGGAGCAGCCAAGAGCTGAACCAAGGCCAGGTACGTGTGAGAGTTTGGGACGTTTCCCACTACAGAGGTGGGACACAAAGAGCTCTATGAAGGGGAAGAAGCCATCAGAGCTCAGGAGCTGTCCCAGTGGGAGGAAGACAGTGAGATGTCCCAAGAAGGGTGGGAGAGGGAAGAACGTGTGACAACCCAGGAGATTTCCCAGTGGGAAATAGATGAGAGTGGGCAGCAGGAGATGGGATGGGGAGAAGACGAGAGACGCCACAAAGGCTGTCCCTGCAGAGAGATCTGAGTGTCCCAGAGGATTCCCAATGGGATGATGCCCAAGAGCGTTCCCGGAGGGAAGGTGAGAGGTACCAAGACCTCTCAGCATGGGGACAGGGTGTGCACTGCCACATGTCCCAGTGGGAAGACAGGAAAGAGCTGGAATTGTCCCAAGTGAGAGACAGCAGTGGCAGGGAGCTGTGCCAAGGAGCAGACGCTGCAGCCCAAGAGCTGCCCCGGTGGGACGATGTGAGTGAGCGAAAGCTGTCCCAAAGGGAGGAAGATGTGAGCAGGCAGGAGCTGTCCCAATGGGGACACAACATCAGCTCTGAGATCTGGGACAGACCCTTGTGCCCAGTGAGGGACGACGAGCCTCAGCCTTGTCCCCCAGAGGGGCCCAGCTCTGCCAGCCCCGTGGGGACAGAGGTGGCAGCAGAGGCAGTGCCTGCCCTAACCAGCACCTCTCCTGCCCCACAGAGTCCCACGGAGGCCGAGCCGGCAGCTGCTGCCCCAGCTGGAGATACTGAGGAGGAGGAGGAGCCCCCTGAGGCTCTCCTGTCCCAAGGGGAAGATGAGGATGATGTCAGCTCCAGTTCCTTGGAGAAGCCACTGGACTCAGTGAAGGAGAAGAACACCCAGACTTGTTCCTCATCCAGTCACGAGGAGCTGTCCCAGGTCGAAGAGGCCATCGAGCTCTCTCCAGGGGACAGCAATAACGAGCCAGAGCTGTCCTCAGTGGAAGAGGCAATTGAGGACATCCCATGGGACAGCACAAGTGACACGGAGCTGTCCCCAGTGAAAGAGGCCATCAAGGTTGTTCCAGAGGACAGCACAAGGGACGAGGAGCTGTCCTCAGTGGAAGAGGCCATCGAGAACATTCCAGAGGACAGCACAAGTGACCAGGAGCTGTCCCCAGTGAAAGATGCCATCAAGGTTGTTCCAGAGGACAGCACAAGGGACGAGGAGCTGTCCTCAGTGGAAGAGGCCATTGAGAACATTCCAGAGGACAGCAAAAGTGACCAGGAGCTGTCCTCAGTGGAAGAGGCCATTGATGATATTCCATGGGACAGCACAAGTGACCCGGAGCTGTCCCCAGTGGCAGAGGCCATCAAGAACATTCCAGAGGACAGCTCAAGTGACCAGGAGCTGTCCTCAGTGGATGAGGATCTGGAGGACATTCCAGAGGACAGCTCAAGTGACCAGGAGCTGTCCTCAGTGGAAGAGGACATCAAGAAAATACCAGAGCACAGCATGAGTGACCAGGAGCTGTCCTCAGTGAAAGAGGCCATCGAGAACATTCCAGAGGACAGCTCAAGTGACCAGGAGCTGTCCTCAGTAGAAGAAGACATCGAGAAAATACCAGAGGACAGCATGAGTGACCAGGAGCTGTCCTCAGTGGAAGAGGACATTGAGGTCTCTGAAGGGGACAGCACAAGAGAGGAGAAGCTGTCCCCTGTAGTAGAGGACATCATGGTCGTTTCCCGGCACATCCCGACTGCTGAGGAGCAGTCCAAAGTGGAAGCGGCCATCAAGCTCAGTCCCGAGGACAGCACGGCTCTTCCCCCAGAGGGGCCCAGCTCTGCCAGCCCCGTGGGCACAGAGGTGGCAGCAGACGCAGTCCCTGCCCTGCCCAGCGCCTCTCCTGCCCCCGGCAGTCCCACGGAGGCCGAGCCGGCAGCTGCTGCCCCGTCCGGAGCTGCTGAGGAGGCAGCAGCGGGGTCAGTGCTGGCAATGCAGGACAGGAGGGACGGCTCTGATGAGGAAAACAAATTTTGGCAATTTTTGTATGACCTGGAGCCTTTCCCGGATGGAGACCCAGAGCTGTCCCAGGAAGCGTCCTGCTGTGAACAATGCAGAGAGGAAGATCTGCCCCATGGGGAGGTCAGGAGTTACCACCAACTCTTTGACTCGGAAAAATATTTGGACCAAGACCTGTCCCAGGGAGAAGTCAGCAGCTCCCAGGGCCCCTCGGACTGGGAAGAATGCATTGAGCAAGTGCTGTCCGGAGGAGATGTCATCAGCTGTGCAGAACATTCAGACTGGGAAGAATATCATGCCCAAAATGTGTCCAGTGAGAATGGCAGAAGACCCTCAGGACTCTCCAGCTGGGAAAATGACAGTGACACGGGGCTCATGCAGGAGAACTGGCCTGAGCACGTCATCTTGGCCAAGCCCTTGTGCCCCGAGGATGATGAGTGGGACGGTGTGAGCCTCCTGGAGCTGCCCCCAGAAGACAACCAAGACCAGAAATGGAAAGTTTTAGTGGCAGAGGGGCTCCCAGTGCCCATCCCTCGGGAGGCCTGGGCTGAGTGCCCGGCACAGGAGCCGTGCAGCCAAGGGCCGGCGCCTGCCCCGCACAGCCCCCCCAGCCCCTGGCCTGCCCGGCTGGGAGCCCAGGCCCTCCGCGGGCAGCCGGCTGCCCCCGGGAAACGTCCCTCCCGCTTCAGGCGGGCGCTGCGGGCGCTGCGGGGGCTGTTCCGCTGCTCCTGCCTCAGGCCACACACAGAGGAGTGAAACGGGCACGGAAAAGGGCGAAGAGGATGAATAGAAGGAAGGTGAACAACAGGAAGAAGATGAAGATGACTGCTCCTGCCAGTCCCGCTCCTCTGGTGTCGGGGCAGCAGCTGATCGGTTCGGCTCAAGGGGCTCAGAAATTGCTGCTGCAGCTCCTCCAAATCAGAGAAGAGAAAAGCCTTTGGGTGGGCCAACCAAGACAAGCAAAACCCAAGCAGGCACAGCCACGAAGATCTGGGCAGTGAGGCTTGGAAAATGCCCACCCAAAGAGCCCAAAGCTCCCCCATCCCTGCCCCAGGCCTGGAAGGTGCAGCAACAATTTCTTGGGCACAAAGCAGAGGCTCCTGGAACAGACTCAGCACAAACCCCTCCGGGACAACGGAAAAGAAGACAAAGACAAAGATGAAGACAATGACACAGAAAAAGAGGACAAAGACAACACAGCAGATGAAGAAGATGAAGACAGAGAAGAAGATGAAGACAAATAGGATGAAGAAGATGAAGAAGACAACAGAGGAAGAAGACAGATGAAGACTAAAAAGACAAGATATAGAACGTTTATTTAAGAATAGATAGAAGAAGTATAGTAATAGGAATTTAGAAATACTTAGAAGAAGAAGAATAGGAAAAGGAATAAGAATTTCATAATATGTAGAAGAAGAAGAATAGGAATAAGAATTTTTAAATATGTAGAAGAATAATAGGAATAGGAATTAGAATATAAAGATACATAGAAGTAGCAAAGAAGAAGAATAGTAAGAAAGAGTAGGAAGAAGAAGAGCCATAAGAAGAATAAGAATAGAAAAATGAAGAGAAAATATAAGGAATAAGTAAAATTAGAAGATAATTTATTTTTATTACATATTGTATATTTCTATTACAGTTATGGAATAAAAACATTTATGTACCATATGTTGTAATCACAATGCATCATAATGCCCCCACGCTGTTCCCGTTATTGAAGAATCTGTGTGTTTGCTAACACCGTCGGTAAGGCCCCAGAGCAGAGTGCCCAGATTCCGTGTCCTGTCTCTCCGAGGTGCCGATGCACTGTCCCAGCCCGAGCCACGGAGCGCCCCGCGGGCAGCGCGGGCTCAGCCCCAGCGGCAGCGGGAGAGTTCCCGGCCGGGCCGGCGGGGCAGGGCTGTCGCTGCTCTCTGCAGGCAAACGGGAGGCGCAGGCTGAGCCCGGCTGGCAGAGAGCTGTGCCGGGCAGCCCTTTGCAGCAGGGCTGTGCAGGCAGCACAGCGAAGGCAGCGGAGCCCCGCTCTGCCGCTGCCCGTGGCCGGGGAGCCGGGCCGGGGCTGTTCCTGCAGCCCTGCCTGCCTCCAGCAGCCCTGGGCCGGGCGGGAGGGGTTCCCCCGCTGCAGCCCCAGCTGAGGCAGCAGCAGCAGCTCTGTGCTGCTCCTGACACATCCCTGCGGCAGCAGCTGCACGGGGCTGTGCAGCCACAGAGCCCAAAGCAGCGCAGCAGCAGCGCAGCAGCAGCGCAGCTCTGGGGCTCTGCTGCTGCTGCTGCTGCTGCTGCTGCTGCTGCTGCTGCTGCTGCTGCTGCTGGGCAGCCCCACAGGGCTCAGGGCTGAGCAGCCGTGCCTGGAGCCGCTCCTGGCTCCTCCAGCCTCGGGGCTGCTCCTCTGCTGCTCCAGGACAGGGCCTTTCTCCGGGATTGGCTTTTCTTTCTGCTGGGAGAACTCTCACAGAACCCCAGAATCCCTGGGGCTGGAAAAGCTCTCCCAGCCCATGGAGTCCCAGCTGGGCCCCATGCCCACCTTGTCCCCAGCCCAGAGCACTCAGTGCCACCTCCAGGCCTTCCCTGGCAGGGATGGGCACTCCAAACCCCCCTGGGCAGCCCCTGCCAAGGCCTGAGCACCCTTTCCATGGGGAAATTGCTGCTGCTGTCCAAGCTGAGCCTCTGCTGGCCCAGCCTGAGGCCGTTTCCCCTTGTCCTGTCCCTGTTCCCTGGAGCAGAGCCCGACCCCCCGGCTGTCCCCTCCTGGCAGGGGGTACAGAAGGATTGCTCCTTTCCTAGGCCCTCTCCTCCTGCTATCTGCTTTCCAGAACTGAAAAGGAATTACTGAAGGATGACAAATCCCTCACGAATATTTGGGACTGGAGGTTTGCCCATTTCTTGTGTCCAAGTGTCTCCCTCCTCCCTCACCCAAAATCCAACAGCACAGAGTCCCTAGGCCAGCATTCTCTCAGTGGGAGCAGCAGGAGGGAAGTTTGATGACTTTTGACACACAGGGACCTCTAATTATACCAGTTTAGTATTTAGGATGTCTTTTCAAACCAGTGTACGACAGAACAATGCAATCAAAAGTGGTTTTCTATCCCAAGAAGACTGAAACATTCATTTATTGCTCCCAAACAGACTAAAGCCTGTGGGTTTAGTGTCACATCTCACAGAGCTCGGCCCTGGAGCGCTGCTGCCGCGGCCGAGCGCAGCCCCTGGGGCCGCTGTGCGGGTGCATTTGAAGGGCTCGGACACAATGGCAGCGCCGTGTGTCTTTGTGCTCCAGGTCTGCGCTGCCCGTGCGGGCGGAGCGGGGCTGGCGGGAGCCGCGCTCCCCTCAGAGCCCCTGAGGGCGGCAGCGATGGCGGCGCCGCTCCCTCAGCGCCCGGCCCCGGCCCCGGCGGGCGGGGAGCCCTCGGCAGCGCCCGGCCGGCAGCGGGGAGCGAGCCCCGGCTCGGCCGCTGTGCCCGTGGCGCCGCAGAGGCGAGGGGAGAGCCGCAGGAGCCGCTGCCTCGGGCACTGCCCCGGGCCGGGGGCAGCAGCCGGGCCCGGCCCTGCGGCAGCGCAGGAGGCTCTGGCGGTGCCGCTTCTCCAGCTCGGCCCGGTGCCCGGGCACGGCCCCGGCCTTGGGGCTGCCCCTGCCCCGCTCAGCTGCCCGTGCCCTGCCCGGGCGCCGAGGCCGCGCTCGGTGCCCCCGGGTGCCGCTGCTGCGGGCAGGGCCGAGCCCCGGTGCCCGGGCACAGCCCTGAGGGACACCCCTGCTCCCCGGGCTGCCGCGGCTCCTGGAGCCGCTGCCCACGAGCCCCCGGCACGGCCGTGCGGCCAATTCCTCGTGCCCTGGGCAGCGCAGCCTGCAAAGCCGGGGCTCGGCACTGCGGGGCTGGGGCTGCCGTGTGCCAGCGGGGCCAAAGCCTCGCAGGGCTCGGGGCACAGCCGGGCCCGCCAGGACACCGCTCCGGGGATGCTCCCAGCCAGCTCCTGCCCAAGCCCCCCGCAACCCGGGCTGGCTCTGTGCGCTCCGGCAGCCACGACGGGACTGGGGAACAGCTGGGGACTGGGCTTTGCCCACAGCTGAACCTGGAGAGCTGCGAGCTCTGCCCTGCACGCTGGTACAGCCACGGCAGGGAGCAGGCCAAGGAGGAAGGAGGAGCCGCTTTACCTTGAGCTTCCATAGGGAAAGCTTATTCGAGGTGGAGAGAGCAGGATAAAAAAGAGCCCCTCACCCTCGTTTGCAAGGGGTTTTGCTCAGATCCAAGTCAGGCAGTGGGTACTAACAGCGAAGCAACAGGGAATCCTCAGGGCAGAAGTGAGGGGATTACAGCAACACTGTGGGACAATCAGGGTCGGGGGAGCAGAGGGAAAGGCACAGGGGCCAATGGGGCATCCTGGATTAGGGGATTTCCAAGTGAGGGTTTCAATCAGGGGTTGGCCCAGGGGCTGAGTGGCAGGGAACATTCAGGAAAAGGGGGCAAGGTTACCTGGCCAGGCAGGGAAGGGACTGGGACCAAGGGAGGGGAATAACTTGAGGGACAGCTTTAAAGGGAGTGTACAACATAGGGAAAAAAACAACTTGGGGAAGATGTGGGGGGATAACAGAATGAACCATTTAACAATAACTTAATGAAATAAACACAAATCGCAACAGGTTCCTGTGTGCTCCACTGCTGTTGGGGTTCCGGGGTGGCCCTTTGTGATGTGGGACCTGGTGGTGGCCAGAGACCCTTGTGACATCAGGGAGTTCCACCGGGGCTGAGGGTCTCCAAGGGGCGCGGAGCCCTGGGGTGCCCAGTCCCAGGAGAGCCGCTCTCTGAAGAGGACGCAGCTCCCTGGCTCTGTCTGTGCCACACGCTGACAGTGATAGCGGCTGACAGTGACAGACAGCAACAGCGAGGAAGACAAAGGTAACTCCAACTCCCGGTCCCACAGCTCCTTGCCCAGCTGGCTGGAAGCCACCAGCGAGCAGTGGTCAGGGGCAGTGGGCAGCTCAGTCCTGCTGCTTTCACAGACTGAGGAGGAGGAGAGACTCTTTGTCAAAATGGGCCAAGATCTTTCCCGGAGGGAAGATGTGGAAGCGACCGACCAGAGAGAAGTTCCAGGAGCCCAAGAAATGTCCGGGCAGGGAATGAGGAGCAGCCAAGAGCTGAACCAAGGCCAGGTACGTGTGAGAGTTTGGGACGTTTCCCACTACAGAGGTGGGACACAAAGAGCTCTATGAAGGGGAAGAAGCCATCAGAGCTCAGGAGCTGTCCCAGTGGGAGGAAGACAGTGAGATGTCCCAAGAAGGGTGGGAGAGGGAAGAACGTGTGACAACCCAGGAGATTTCCCAGTGGGAAATAGATGAGAGTGGGCAGCAGGAGATGGGATGGGGAGAAGACGAGAGACGCCACAAAGGCTGTCCCTGCAGAGAGATCTGAGTGTCCCAGAGAATTCCCAATGGGATGATGCCCAAGAGCGTTCCCGGAGGGAAGGTGAGAGGTACCAAGACCTCTCAGCATGGGGACAGGGTGTGCACTTCCACATGTCCCAATGGGAAGACAGGAAAGAGCTGGAATTGTCCCAAGTGAGAGACAGCAGTGGCAGGGAGCTGTGCCAAGGAGCAGACGCTGCAGCCCAAGAGCTGCCCCGGTGGGACGATGTGAGTGAGCGAAAGCTGTCCCAAAGGGAGGAAGATGTGAGCAGGCAGGAGCTGTCCCAATGGGGACACAACATCAGCTCTGAGATCTGGGACAGACCCTTGTGCCCAGTGAGGGACGACGAGCCTCAGCCTTGTCCCCCAGAGGGGCCCAGCTCTGCCAGCCCTGTGGGGACAGAGGTGGCAGCAGAGGCAGTGCCTGCCCTAACCAGCACCTCTCCTGCCCCACAGAGTCCCACGGAGGCCGAGCCGGCAGCTGCTGCCCCAGCTGGAGATACTGAGGAGGAGGAGGAGCCCCCTGAGGCTCTCCTGTCCCAAGGGGAAGATCTGGGAAACCAAGAGCTGTTCCCTTGGGAGGATGATGTCAGCTCCAGTTCTTTGGAGAAGCCACTGGACTCAGTGAAGGAGAAGAACACCCAGACTTGTTCCTCATCCAGTCACGAGGAGCTGTCCCAGGTCGAAGAGGTCATCGAGCTCTCTCCAGGGGACAGCAATAACGAGCCAGAGCTGTCCTCAGTGGAAGAGGCAATTGAGGACATCCCATGGGACAGCACAAGTGACACGGAGCTGTCCCCAGTGAAAGATGCCATCAAGGTTGTTCCAGAGGACAGCACAAGGGACGAGGAGCTGTCCTCAGTGGAAGAGGCCATCGAGAACATTCCAGAGGACAGCACAAGTGACCAGGAGCTGTCCCCAGTGAAAGAGGCCATCAAGGTTGTTCCAGAGGACAGCACAAGGGACGAGGAGCTGTCCTCAGTGGAAGAGGCCATTGAGAACATTCCAGAGGACAGCTCAAGTGACCAGGAGCTGTCCTCAGTGGAAGAGGCCATTGATGATATTCCATGGGACAGCACAAGTGACCCGGAGCTGTCCCCAGTGGCAGAGGCCATCAAGAACATTCCAGAGGACAGCTCAAGTGACCAGGAGCTGTCCTCAGTGGATGAGGATCTGGAGGACATTCCAGAGGACAGCTCAAGTGACCAGGAGCTGTCCTCAGTAGAAGAAGACATCGAGAAAATACCAGAGGACAGCATGAGTGACCAGGAGCAGTCCAAAGTGGAAGCGGCCATCAAGCTCAGTCCCGAGGACAGCACGGCTCTTCCCCCAGAGGGGCCCAGCTCTGCCAGCCCCGTGGGCACTGAGGTGGCAGCAGAGGCAGTCCCTGCCCTGCCCAGCGCCTCTCCTGCCCCCGGCAGTCCCACGGAGGCCGAGCCGGCAGCTGCTGCCCCGTCCGGAGCTGCTGAGGAGGCAGCAGCGGGGTCAGTGCTGGCAATGCAGGACAGGAGGGACGGCTCTGATGAGGAAAACAAATTTTGGCAATTTTTGTATGACCTGGAGCCTTTCCCGGATGGAGACCCAGAGCTGTCCCAGGAAGCGTCCTGCTGTGAACAATGCAGAGAGGAAGATCTGCCCCATGGGGAGGTCAGGAGTTACCACCAACTCTTTGACTCGGAAAAATATTTGGACCAAGACCTGTCCCAGGGAGAAGTCAGCAGCTCCCAGGGCCCCTCGGACTGGGAAGAATGCATTGAGCAAGTGCTGTCCGGAGGAGATGTCATCAGCTGTGCAGAACATTCAGACTGGGAAGAATATCATGGCCAAAATGTGTCCAGTGAGAATGGCAGAAGACCCTCAGGACTCTCCAGCTGGGAAGACAACAGTGACACGGGGATCGTGCAGGAGAACTGGCCTGAGCACGTCATCTTGGCCAAGCCCTTGTGCCCCGAGGATGATGAGTGGGACAATGTGAGCCTCCTGGAGCTGCCCCCAGAAGACAACCAAGACCAGAAATGGAAAGTTTTAGTGGCAGAGGGGCTCCCAGTGCCCATCCCTCGGGAGGCCTGGGCTGAGTGCCCGGCACAGGAGCCGTGCAGCCAAGGGCCGGCGCCTGCCCCGCACAGCCCCCCCAGCCCCTGGCCTGCCCGGCTGGGAGCCCAGGCCCTCCGCGGGCAGCCGGCTGCCCCCGGGAAACGTCCCTCCCGCTTCAGGCGGGCGCTGCGGGCGCTGCGGGGGCTGTTCTGCTGTTCCTGCCTCAGGCCACGGACTGCAGAGTGAAACAGACACGGGAAAGGGTGACGAGGATGAAGAGAAGGAAGGTGAACATCAGGAAGATGAAGATGACTGCTCCTGCCAGTCCCGCTCCTCTGTGTCAGAGCAGCAGCTGATCGGTTCGGCTCAAGGGGCTCAGAAATTGCTGCTGCAGCTCCTCCAAATCAGAGAAGAGAAAAGCCTTTGGGTGGGCCAACCAAGACAAGCAAAACCCAAGCAGGCACAGCCACGAAGATCTGGGCAGTGAGGCTTGGAAAATGCCCACCCAAAGAGCCCAAAGCTCCCCCATCCCTGCCCCGGGCCTGGAAGGTGCAGCAACAATTTCTTGGGCACAAAGCAGAGGCTCCTGGAACAGACTCAGCACAAACCCCTCCGGGACAACGGAAAAGAAGACAAAGACAAAGATGAAGACAATGACACAGAAAAAGAGGACAAAGACAACACAGCAGATGAAGAAGATGAAGACAGTGAAGAAGATGAAGACAAATAGGATGAAGAAGATGAAGAAGACAACAAAGAGGAAGAAGACAGATGAAGACTAAAAAGACAAGATATAGAACGTTTATTTAAGAATAAATAGAAGAAGTATAGTAATAAGAATTTAGTAATACTTAGAAGAAGAGTACTAGGAATAGGAGTAAGAATTTCATAATATGTAGAAGAAGAAGAATAGGAATAAGAATTTTAAAATATGTAGAAGAATAATAGGAATAGGAATTAGAATATAAAGATACATAGAAGTAGCAAAGAAGAAGAATAGTAAGAAAGTAGGAAGAAGAAGAGCCATAAGAAGAATAAGAATAGAAAAATGAAGAGAAAATATAAGGAATAAGTAAAATTAGCAGATAATTTATTTTTATTACCTATTGTATATTTCTATTATAGTTATGAAATAAAAACATTAGTATACATTATGTTGTAATTACAATATATTATAATGCCCCCACGCAGTTCCCGCTATTGAAGAATCTGTGTGTTTGCTAACAACGTCGGTAAGGCCCCAGAGCAGAGTGCCCAGATTCCGTGTCCTGTCTCTCCGAGGTGCCGATGCGCTGTCCCAGCCCGAGCCCCGGAGCGCCCCGCGGGCAGCGCGGGCTCAGCCCCAGCGGCAGCGGGAGAGTTCCCGGCCGGGCCGGCGGGGCAGGGCTGTCGCTGCTCTCTGCAGGCAAACGGGAGGCGCAGGCTGAGCCCGGCTGGCAGAGAGCTGTGCCGGGCAGCCCTTTGCAGCAGGGCTGTGCAGGCAGCACAGCGAAGGCAGCGGAGCCCCGCTCTGCCGCTGCCCGTGGCCGGGGAGCCGGGCCGGGGCTGTTCCTGCAGCCCTGCCTGCCTCCAGCAGCCCTGGGCCGGGCGGGAGGGGTTCCCCCGCTGCAACCCCAGCTGAGGCAGCAGCAGCAGCTCTGTGCTGCTCCTGACACATCCCTGCGGCAGCAGCTGCACGGGGCTGTGCAGCCACAGAGCCCAAAGCAGCGCAGCAGCAGCGCAGCAGCAGCGCAGCTCTGGGGCTCTGCTGCTGCTGCTGCTGCTGCTGCTGCTGCTGGGCAGCCCCACAGGGCTCAGGGCTGAGCAGCCGTGCCTGGAGCCGCTCCTGGCTCCTCCAGCCTCGGGGCTGCTCCTCTGCTGCTCCAGGACAGGGCCTTTCTCCGGGATTGGCTTTTCTTTCTGATGGGAGAACTCTCACAGAACCCCAGAATCCCTGGGGCTGGAAAAGCTCTCCCAGCCCATGGAGTCCCAGCTGGGCCCCATGCCCACCTTGTCCCCAGCCCAGAGCACTCAGTGCCACCTCCAGGCCTTCCCTGGCAGGGATGGGCACTCCAAACCCCCCTGGGCAGCCCCTGCCAAGGCCTGAGCACCCTTTCCATGGGGAAATTGCTGCTGCTGTCCAAGCTGAGCCTCTGCTGGCCCAGCCTGAGGCCGTTTCCCCTTGTCCTGTCCCTGTTCCCTGGAGCAGAGCCCGACCCCTCCTGGCAGGAGCTGTGCAGAGCCACAAGGTCCCCCCTGAGCCTCCTTTTCTCCAGGCTCAGCCCCTTCCCAGCTCCCTCAGGAATTCTCCAGCCCCTTCCCAGCTCCGTTCCCTGCCCTGGACACGCTCCAGCCCCTCCAGGTCTCTCCTGCAGGACCAGAACTGGGCACAGCCCTCGAAGGGCCTCTCAGAGCCAGCCCAGAGGGACAATCCCTGCCCTGCTCCTGCTGGACACACAATTCCTCATCCAGCCCAGCTGCCAGCGGCCTCTTGCCCCCCTGGGCACCCCTGGGCTCGTGTCCAGCCCCTGTCACAGCTCCCCCAGGGCCTTTTCCAGCTCTCCAGCCCCACGGGGTTGTTCTCCCTTGGCCTGGTTGAACCAAAGAAGAGCACAGTGACATCCAGGTGTGTGTACAGCTTTACTCTGGTCCACTAACACATGTACATCATCAAAGCCTATAACATGAAAGAATATGATTCCTTTACGATTCTGTCCTGCACTTGAACATTTCCCTCTGTTCATGCTGCCTGACCACCATCACAGACTCAGGTCCTGCTCTAAAACAAACCAAAACACCCCCCAAAAGTCACATTAAATAAAGATCCTACTTTTAAAGGTCTACTACTTTATGTCCCTGAGTACAGCTAGACCAAACCAAAAATGCTCACATAAAGGAAGGTGAAAGGACTGCCAGTTCTATAAGAGCCACCATGCTCCTTTAATAAATTAAAAATAAATAAACTCTTAAAGGGTGGAAGACTCAAAATACCTTTCCAGTTTAATAATTTCTCTTCCCACTAAGTGTATAAAATTAGGAAATACAGACCAGCACATGCTTTGCCTAGAAAATAAAAGTGTCAGGGTCCCTAAGGATCCCTCTGGGATCTGCAGCTCCAAAGACCAGAACCTTCTCCAGCTTTCAGGGATCATGAACCTGTGTGCGCAGTGACAGAATACAGCACCTGAAAGAAAACCAGCTTTGTAAATCTAAACCTAGATTAGAAATTCAAACCTACCAGCCCAATTTTAGCTGTTCAAACTGAAAATTAATAAAAACTCTGACGTTCAGTTTGGTTATTCCCAAATTTGAGTAGTTGCACTCCAGAGAACACTGAGAATAAGCAGCTGCTAATAGAAAAAAATAGTGGACTTACTACCTTATAACAAAGTTTGCTCCTCAAAGAAAACACAAAACCACCTTCAAGTTTTATCACTAAACACAAATGTGTTTGTATTTCAGAAACCAAATACAGAATCCAGATAAACATTTATCTTGAATTTACAAAATTCTGCTGCATCCTATTAAAGACTATGCTCTAAATAAAACTTCCTGGGGCAAGAACTATTTAAATTATTTTTGGACTTCACATGGAAGTTTTAAGGAAGAAGAAAAAAAAGGAGTATTTCTCTGTGCTGAAATAACATTTGGGATAGCAAAAGTGATAGTAAAAGCAGACAATGTCAGTGAGGGTGCTGAAGTTGCTCTCACTGATGGGCAACTCCTTTTTCCATTATGCCTTTCCATTTGTACAAGGAGTTCTGTCATTATTCACCAGGATTGTGCAGCTGCACTAATTTTTTCACCCCCAAATCCTTCTGGATCCCACTACCAACCAGTCCAACTCAATTCCCAAACTTGCTATTTCAGTTCACATGAGCTGGGTTTGGATAAATCTGATACTCTGTCACATCTTCTACTGAATGACAAAATCAGGAAGGGAAGCTGCAGCATAGAGGAGGAACCCTGGAGTGGGGAAGGAGCAGAGATTCCCTGGTGTTGGGCTGGGGGCAGCCATCGTGGGGCTCCCATCAGCACAGTTCCAGGGAAAACTAAGAATTCAGAGCTGCTGTGTGTTTTTGTTGTTGATACGTCTTCAACCAGAGACTTCCACATATTTTCCTGGCAAAATTTTCTTTCTTGTCAACAAGAGCCAACTCAAACATTGTGGAAACAGGAGATAAACTGCAATGCTCAGAAACTGGTAAGGTTTAATCAATGGGAAATCCAACATTCAAACACTTTAAATATGGAGGAACAACAGAAACGTAGCAAAAAAAGGTCTGGAATGTCGGAATCCTGCACCTCAAGCATTCCACGCACAAAGAAAACAGAACAAGTGTTTTGTTTGTTTTTCTATTTTATAAAGAAAACACACAAAAACCCTTTAGGCCCAAGAGTTCACCTGCATTTCGTAATCTTAAAAGTTTACAGTATAGAAGTCACATTAATGATGTACTACCTGTCAGCAGAACCCTCTGTTCACCAAAGCCTCTGGAACTGGCAAATCAACTCCTTCACTGGTAACTGCTTCTCAGCAATGCAAGCACAGAGCACTGAACACCTGCACTCAATCAAGCTGTGAAGTTCTCAGCCTTTTCATTCCTCTTTGGAAGCAATGCTTGCATCCACCAGGTTTTTAGAGTGTGTACTATTATTTAGAAGCCTGTTACTATTGTAGATGATTTCATACAGCATTAAGATGTTTGAAATCTGTTCTTGAATGTTGCATGACCTAGGTAGTATTTCATTGCAGCACCCATAACAATAATACTCAACATACTGCTATTAACCTGTTTGCAGTGTTTTAACATTTTTTAACTCTTGTTTATATGTAATAAAATACCAGTAAAGACAAAAAATTGCCCCTATAATGAGGCACATTTTGGCATCTGTGCTAAATGCTGCTACATGGGCAGGCAAGTGCAAGTCAAAATATGAAAAAGGAGAAAGTCATCATCTAATCACATTCATAACTTTTTCATAGAAAAATATAAATATATTCCCTGAAATGTAGGACAAAGAACAGCCAGCGCCCATCAGGAGTTCTAGTGCTATTACCATTAAAAAAAAAAAAGAAAAAAAAAAGAAAAATAAAAAAAAACAGAGATGGGCTGGCTATCCTTTTGTTAAGGTTACGTTTCGCAGGCGGCGTCCTCGAGGGCTCTGTCGTCGTCGTCGCCGTCGTTGTAGCGCACGGTGCGCCGGCCGCCGTTGCGCGTGCGGATCTTGGAGCGCCGCGGCGCCCGCCGGCACGCGCCGAACTCCACCTCCTCCGAGTCCTGCTCCTGGCTGCCTTTCCGCCGTTTCCTGCGCTGCGGCCTCCTGCAAGGCCTCAGGGAGTCCTGGCTGAGGCTGTCTTTCCTGCCGGGTTTGGATTTCCTCTTGCGCTTCCTGCTCTCCGTGGCGTCGCTGCAGACGGTGGTGTCGGTTCCAGAGTCCGAGGAGAAACAGGTGAAGTTGGCTTTGGAGCTTCCTGCAGTCCCAGGTGCCTCCACATCCTTGGAGACAGAGCTTTTCTCCTCTTGTTTCCCCGCCGTTTCAGATTCTGTTGTTTCCTTGAAGTCATCCACCCGTTTTAATCTCTTGAAAGAAGCTCTGGGTTTTTTATTTGCTGCTACTCTGGTATTTTTAGTTTCAAGTTTAGCTAAGTTAGAATCAACCTCCTCTTCAGAGTTACTCGTACAATGGTTGTGGGCTGAAGCTGCCTGCCTAGAAATCCCCCAGTTTCCCCCATTTTCTACCCTGTGGTTTGTGGAATTCTCCTCTGAGGAGTCATAGTCAAAATTATTCAGAGCTGCAGCACAGAGGAGTTTGTGTGGCTGCGTGTGGTCATCACTCTGCTTCCGAGTCTCTGTCTCCGAGTCAGTCCTCTCATTCTCAGACTCAATAATATATTTCCTTTTAGAAACAGAAGGCTCAGGGCAGGAAGGCTTTTTCCTGCCAGAAACCTGCTCACTCTCATTTTCAGACCTGGAACAAGCCGCCACCTCCGAGCTGTTGAACAGCTTCTTCCTGCAGGCTGAGGACACGCTGCCCTGGAGCTGCTTGCGGTTCTTCCTGACTGGGTAAACACTTTCTGAGCTGGATAATTCCTCCTTTGCTTTGCTCATGATCTTGATCTTGCTGGCTGCCAGCGTGGCACACCTGCGGGGGTTCTTCTTCTCCCCCACGCTGGACACCCTGATGTGTTTCTTGTAGTTGATGATGCACGTCCTGCTCCGCAGCACTTTCCCACTTTGGCCGGCCTCCTCTGATGTTTGCTCTACAAAAGGAAGATGAAAAAGTTCTTTTTAATGTCTTACATTCCTGAAATTACTAGTTTATTATGCCCAAACGCTGCCATCTTTAATGAAATACACAAATATTGAATTTTATTTTGATTTCAACTGTTAAGTGTAATTTATCTCAAGTCTTTACTAAAAATACCAGCAGTATCCCAGGGATACTTTTAGCTCTTGAGATTGTCACTTTCTGACCTTTTCATGGTCTCAGAAAGGCTTTGCTTAGCATCACTCTTAATCAGCTGAGAAATTACAAATTCCCTCACTTACCAAACAAATGCTGTCATATTAGTAATACTTGCATCATTAAAAGTTGTATTTTCCTTACTAGAATAAAACTTGCAATGTTAATTACACGTTTTAGACCTTTTATCCTAAAAAAGTAACTATAATATTTCATGTGGATGCAAATTACATGTGGATTTCAAATTTCAATTTTGGATGGTTTCAGGTGGAGAACACCGAAACCCTGCAGCTCCTTAGTGACTTTAACACTCAGATTGCTGCTAACAGTGAATCTTCCATTCAATGTTTTTAAAATTAATATAGAACTTGCTTTTGTTGTGTTTTAAAACAAATATTCCATGTGTAAATCATATACTATGAAGATCAGTGTTTCCTTTCTAAATAAGACAATTCATACATATGAATAAAAAAAATATCCAAAGTTCTTGAAGTAAATTTAAAAATATAAACAGAGGGAAAAATTATGAGGCATAAATTCAAATGTCCATCTTGAGTACCAATATTAACAATCTCTTCACATATAAAATCTGGTCCTTATTTAAATGTAGATACTTTCATGTACTACTCCAGTATATCCTTATTTTTAAGTTTTCAAAGGAAAATTTATTTCCTTTCTTTGTTATGAGCGTCCAGAAATGACACATTAATGTTACTACTTGTAGTAGTTGTATTGTCTGATTTTTATGGTCAAAGCACAACATATTTCTGCTGCACACTGCAAAATGATATATGAAAGGTGAATTAATCCACAGACTAAAAAGAAGAAGAGTTAGATTTTATATTATGAAATATTATTGTATAAGATATTATAGAATTATTGTTGCATACAAATATTATTGTCCTCCAATATTATTAAGTAGTTGGAATACAAGGCTAAAGAATAAAGAAGTCCAGCCTGCAACACTGCCAAAAGATTAAAATTATGTTTTGTATACAAGATTTTAAATTTGGAACAAATCTATAATACAATGTATTGAAATTCCCCACTGAACATCCAGAGATAAAAACTGCAAAGCTACAACCAGGTGGCAGAGACAGAAAGAGGGAGAATTAAATCAAGCACTCCCAGAAACTGGAAGAGCTTTTAAAAGCCACAAAGATGTGAAAGTTTGGTTCATCAGGTGTCCTGGAGTTCAGGCCAAACTCCAAACCTGGAATATTGGACAGGAAAATCCAGCCTGAGCTCCAACCAGCTCAGCTGCAGGGGGCACTGCAGCCCACAAGGTATTGGCAGAGTTTATCTGAAATAAATTCTAGTTCTTTAAATCTTTTCTGATATATAAAATCCCATGCTAAACACTACACACAGACTATTTTACATATCAAAATAGTTTATGTGATATTTATATTATATATATTTAAAAATAACCAAAGCAAAGATTCCACATAAATTGTTTAGCTGGCTAATTGAGCAGTGTATATACATATATATAGTTACAGTTATAATATATATATATAAAATACATATTTATTTGAAAAGTAGGAACTCTACAAGTATGCCCCTATATATGTATTAAATAGAAGACCTTGGGACAAAACAAATAAATATTCCTTGTGGAAAACTGTCAAGACGGAGTCATCTTAACAGACACAGCGATTAATTAAAAACCAGTAATTTTCTTAAGATTATTAAAGTATATTGACAGGATTGGAAGGATTGCACCAAACACCAACCTCTGAATAGTCTCTCAAATTCCAAATCAGAACCAATTCTCTGATTTTATGAAGGCACAATGTATATGACCTGGTTTAATAAACATCAGCATTGTTCTCATAAGCTTAAAAAAAAAAAAACCCCAAACCAAACCGACTCTTTAAATCATGATCAGCCACTACACAAAGATCTGAGTGATGATAAAATTACAGAATAAAACCTAAAAATGAGAGAAGTTCACTTTCTGAAACAAGTGGAATATAAATCTTAGTTCTGGCAAGTGCCTGTCTGTGTTAAGGACTCTACACATCATTGACAAAATAAAATCTCAAAGTGAAATCAAGTTTCAGGTTCTGATGCACACCATGGATGTGAGAATGATTTAAACACCTTTCCATCAAATTCATTTTGGAAAACTATCAATAAAGTTACTTCAAACTGAAACAGCAGTTGTAAATCTGCTGTAGCACAGAAAATCTCAAGAGGAAATTGAAGCAAGGTAAAAGAACTGCAAACCAGAGGGTTTGGGTTACTGAAAACATGCAGCTGGACAAAGAGAGAGATTGGAGATCTCTCTTGGAGATTTCCTCTATCATCTACTCAGTACTGAGAAATAGAGAAATTAACTTTAAAGATGTTACCTTTTCTAACTATTTTTGTTTTTCCTTTCCTCTTCCTCATCTTTGCTTTTGCAGAAGTTTCACAGTAATTGCTGTTATTGGAATCACTCTCTGAGTCCGAATCAGAAGAGCGATGGAAGCTGGAGGCAGTTCCAGATTTGGAACTCCTCACAATCCTGGTGGGCACCAAGCTCTCCCATACAAAACTCTTCTCCTCCTCTCTGGCTTCTGCTTCAGATTCTGCTGTGTCCTCTAAATCACTCAAGACTTTTGCTTTTTTTAAAGGAGGAGACAGCTGCAGCCCAGAGGCTTTCCTGCCATTCCACCTGTCCAACCCGGAGTCCGCCTCATCCTCAGAGTTGCTCACTGCAGGCTTGTGATGTGCAGGTGTTGACTGGTCAGAAACCTTTTGGCTGCTCCCATCCTCAGAATTATGGCTTTTGGAGTCCTCCTCTGAAAAGTCTAAGGTGGGACTTTTCACTTTGGGAGACACAGAGCAGGCAGGGCCCCGGAGCTGTCTGTGCCCGTTGCTCTGCCAGCTCTTCTGCTTGCTCTGCGTGTCGGGCTCAGAATCCGAGCTGCCATTCTCAGAGTCACTGACAAACTTCCTTCGTGGAGCAGAGCAGCCAGTCTGAGAAAGAGTTTTCCTCTTGGTGAGCTGCTCTTCTATTTCCTTGTCACTCTCAGACTTCAGGCCTGCCTCATCCTCAGACCCCTCCAGCAGCATTCTCCTGGCGGCGGCCGAGGCGTTGCGGTGCGGCAGTTTCCTGTTCCTGCAGATCCCGATGCTCTCCGAGCTCGACACCTCCTCCTCCACGTCGCTCATCAGCCTCAGCTTGTTGGCAGCCACAGCAGCACTCCTGCGTGGGGTTTTCCTGTGCCTGCCCTTGCTGTTGCTGAGGGACTCGGATGTCACTGCTGAAGTATTTTCAGAGTCGCTTCCATATAACTTCTTCCTGACCGTTTTCCTTGTATTGCCGTTCTCCTGAAGAAGTGTTCCTGTAAAGGAAAGCAGGGATTAGTATCTTACAAATGAAATAGCAGCTGTGAAGTCAAAACTGGGACAGGTTCAACCCACAGACATGCACAAAATAGATTCCTAGTGAGAGTCAGGTGCTTTTGCTATCATGAAGTTCAGATTCATCCTGGTTTTGTGACAATTAGAATTTCTTTATATGGACTGCTGCTTTTTTTCTCAAGATATGTTGCAAGTCATTCCCTCTCACCAGGCTCTTGGTTTCTGCCCTCTTCCCCTAGTCGTGAAAAAATCTTTTAAAAAAGTTGAATGTAGTATTTGAGAGCTTCAAAATTAGCACCAATAAAAAAAATAGTATCCTACACATACAGTGATTTTAAGAAATACTAACTCCACTCAGTTATTTTTCATAAATATAAAAATGTGGACTTTTCTTGCTGTTCACAAGAAACTCCTTGCACCCCACCTGTCTGTTTCCTCTGAGCAGCTCGGTTCCGAGTCAGCCTGCGACTGCTTTTCCTCCTGCACACCCCGTTGTGCAGGGGAGAGGAGGACACAGGAGCCCCAGAACAGCCTTTGCTGTCTTCTGAGCTGCTTGAGGAGGATGAAGATGAAGAGGAAGTAGATGAAGAAACCCCAGAACCTTCTATTTCACTCTCTGTTAAAAAAAAAAAAAAAAGCAATTGGCAGTTAACAATTCTAAACAGCTTCCAGTTAAGAGTTACATTTTGCTGACCCTGGAATCTTCAGAATTTTCTCACATTATCTTAAAATAAAATGCATTCTCATGCCTGAATGTCTTACAGAAATCAAACTGATACCTCAACAAAATCCATATTCATACAGTGTTCAGTGACAGGAAGCTTCTTTAACTTATATTTAAGTTTCAATTAAAATAAAACAGCTCTTTTCAAACACCAGAATTAAGAGAAAAGCATGTTTAAAAAAAAACCCAAAACACAGAATATTTTCAAACAGATTTTACCAGAACTTGCATTCTTATTCCTTGAAATAAACTGAATTTTTGTTAAGGTGAGGAGTAGGGGAAAAGACAGGAAAGCTCTAAAGTCTAAAGTCTCAGGGAACTTCTGTCATTTGCTAATTGCAGATAAGAAGTTTTATATAACATATATATATATATATATATATATATATGTATAAGGGCATACAACCTGCATTTTATATAGGATTAATTACCAAATACTCTCTGCTTTCCTCTTGACAGATTTCTTCACATTTATTCAAGTAAATTTACTGTATTTCAAAGCCAAAAATTATATACAGTACACAAATATTTTTATAACATTCACTATAAATAATGTGTCTAAAATCCAGTAAAACACAAAACTGTGCATCACACAAAAACCCTAAACATTATGTGTAAAAAAAAAAAAAAAAAGTGTTAAAACCACAAAGCTCATTTAACAACTCAGAATGCAAACTGCAGCAATTCTAAATTCTGACCTGATGATAAAGCAGAACAATTGGTCAGTGGTGTGGCTCTGGCCTTCCCATTCCTCTCGAAGGATGCCAGGCAGGCAGAATCTGAGGATTCTCCCGAGGAACTCTGGTTGTAGGAGCCAGTGCTGGGTTTATGGCTTGTGACACAGGCGGCTCTGCTTGAGGTAGGCTGAGGAAAAGCATCTTCCTGCTCAGATTCAAGTTTGGCCTGAGACTTTAGTGGTTTCTGCTTCAGATTTCTAGTGAGAGTGAAAGTAGTAAAAGCAACAGAGGTTGTAAAACTAAAGAGAGAGAAGGCAATTATGTATTTTAACAACATTTAATATGATTTTGTATTTCTGGGACGGTTTTATGAGCTAATGTGGTGTGAGACAATTTTAACTCTGGCAAGGACAAACATAAACATTTACTAAACATTAAAAATATTTACTTTCATTAAGTAACAGCCTGCAGTCTTAGGGCAGTCATACAAGAGGAGAGAATCTTTCTGAGAAACAGAATTTAATGATGGATGTCCTCCAGACAATTCATGTTCTCATATTTTCACTGCAGCCTCAATTCCTGTTGGATTCCCAGCCTCTGGTTAGTTGCACATGAGCCTCCAATTAAATGCTATCCAGGCAAACATTATTCCACAATAAACTGACTTCCCAACACACACAGAAGGTGTGAGCCTCACAGTTCACTACTTAAAATAAAGAAAACATCACTAATTTGATCCTTCCTTACTTCGATATGCCTGAGTGCTACATGCCATCTTGCTCAGTCCTTTATTTTCACCTACAAAACTGTTTTGTCAGTTTTTTCCTTACAGTGCAGGTTTTCAGACATTCATCCAGGTGCACAAGGTGAGTAATTTCTGCTATCCCAAACCTCACTTCTGCTGTGCCCCACTGAACAGTCACACGCAGTTCTCCAGATTTGAGCACAAATGAGATTCAAAAGACAATTTCTGCCTATCCTGGTGCATGGTTGTTTTAAAGTATAAAAGTAATATAAAAGTAATCCCCTTAATTTTTTTTTTTTTAATTAAAACTCTTACTCCTACCCTTTCCCTGCCAGAGAATAAAGACTGGACAGCAGAAGAAGGGAAAAGCTCAGTTTCAGTGATTTACCACATTCTGTCCCACATACTAATTAAGAACAGGAGTTAATCATGTAAAACAGCAATTGTGTTAAAAGCCTTCCTGCCCTCAAAAGAGAAAAGGCAAAACTGGCTCCCGACTGAATGCTACAGCAAGTGACAATTTCTAGAAATTCCACAGGACTGACTGTATTCTGTATGTAACAAAATACATAATTTATGTTGATTTTCATGTTTGTAACATATCCAGCAAGTAAATCTTGGTTTCATTCCTCATTGTTTTAGTTAAATATTGATTTTTCTGATTCAAGTATTCAACCCAACCTTTTCTACTCTTTTGTCTCCTTGTATTTCTCAGTTTTATACTATAAAAAAGCCCCTGTTTTTTTAACGTGTTTTTCCTACTGCATGAAAATTACTAAAAATCTCACTGGGGTTACAAATCATTTAAAAGCCCAGTTGTTCCCCTCTTCACAGACTAAATGTGAGAGTGAATATGAATATCAGTCAGCTGAGACAGATCTTTATACCTTTGTAATTTGATTACCTGAGCATTTTGGTGGGCTGCTGCACTGAGCTTTGATTATTAAATCTTCTCGTGTACCTCTGGTTTCTCCGTAGCTTCTCATTCTGTTTCTGCCCATTTTTGAAATCGGAAACAATTCTTCGGATTTTCTCTTCAAACAGTGCTGACAATCTCAAGGTCATACTGTAAATCTGGGTAAGGGAGTGGTTTCTATTAAAAACAGAGCCTTTGTTCCAACACTAGTATTTGTAATATCAAAAACTGCACAGAAAAGCAATAGGAAAAGCACAGGCAGTCCTGTGTAACACCAAATAAACAGGAAATGAACATATTAAGTATTTTTGCCTTATTTCTCCCCACTAGCTACCCAACCAGCAGCTTTATCAAAAGTACTGATAAACAAACTGCAAATTAAGATTTAATTAATTAAGACATTCATAAACTCCCAGAAAGTAACAACTACCTTTGACTTTTTATTTGGAGTATAAGATTTTGCATTACTGAATATCAGTCTGATATCTTTGCACAGTTCCATTGGAGTGTCATAATTCCCAGCTTCCAGAGTTTCCTTCACTGTACCAAAATCCATTGGAGTGTCTATAATATGTCTGTAATCCTATAAAAAACACATGAAAAAAAGATTTCTGTGGAAGTATAAGGAAAAAATCCCAGCCACTTTTCCATTTTATTTCTCCCATTTAGGAGTAGCTAAAATTACACAAATGATCTTCAGCAGCAGTGGAAAGAGAAGCACCACAGCAGAAAGCAACACTTTTGCTGAGACAGTTTGATTTTAAATCTCCTTTTTCATTATCCCACAAATTTTACTGTGAGAAACAACTGATCTGGTATAAAAAAACAGCCAAAAAAAGCCCCATAACACAACGACCACATAAAAATACCCCAATTCAAACCCCATCAAAACATCTCAATCCTTCTTTCCCTCGTGTTCTTGTTTTTTAGAGAACCTCAAGGTGCTTTTAAACCCTGAAGTGAGACTCAAAATGTGGAGTCACCAGAAGAGGTTATGTGCTGTAAAGTTTTTTTCCTTTAAATTAAGTTTATTGGGTTTTTAGAGAAAAAAAGATGGTAGTAAGATTACCATGAACAGCTAAAAGAGAGGAGAAAAATTAAATTCATAGCTCAAGCTCAGTAAACACATTTTACTTTCAAGAAACTCGTTTTAATTAAGAAAACACAGATTTTTTTCTACAGTAATTCCCTTACAAGGTACAATAAGACAGCAAGGAAAAAAAAATCAATTAAATTATCAAGGTTATCAAGAACAACTTACAGGATATTGATCCAAATCAACTGGCTGCCTGAAAGGTTCAGAATCCTCACACTGGAAAATTAAATTCACCAGTTCCATGCACTGCTTCTTCCAACAGTTTTCATCATAGCCACTTTTCAAGTTTTTCCCTTTTTTTAAGCCTCGTCCCTTGAGGGAAAAAAAGTTAGGAAAAGCATTACTGGAATACAGCAAGAAAAAATTCAACCTGATTTGGTTTATAAGGTAAAGATTGGCCAACTCACTTTTCTTCTTCTGTATGATGTTCTAGGAACACATTTTTCATCATCCTGCATGAAATAAAATCAATTATCTTAAAAGTGATGTAGGAAAAAAATAGGTGATGGAAGCTAAAAGTGTCATTAGATTTGAGACTGTGGTAAAATTAAATTTTCCTCTTAATTCTTTCAGTAAAACAAAAGAGGAGCGTAAAAAACACAACACAGCATCTGGGAGACTTGGAAAGCAATATCCTAGATAAGGACAAGAGCTGGAGTCTGGAATCTTCAGTGGTTTGAGAAAAGGAAAAACCACTATCAGAAATTGCAATTAGAAGTTACTCAACAGCTTTGAACTTCAGTGACAAAATATTACCAGTAATGCAATTCACTGATAATAAATGACATAAAACATTCATAAAAATTCCTAATATAGTCCATGCTTGTATTAGCTATGTAAATAACTCAGCAATTTTACCAAAAATACTTGGTGGCTGCTGGCATTTTCTTCCCACCATAAATTACTGGAATTTTCCACAAAAAAAAACCCAACTTACCAGATCAGCATCATGACAATCTTGCTCATCATCTGTTGTACTACATAATTCAAAAATATTTGTACAGTCCTGGTCACTGCAATGCAATTAAATCTCTGTTACTGGAATAGCAAAAACAGAGCTGTTGTTTCCTAAATTAAACTCAGCCACAACCAATGCTCCATATAAAAGGGAAGACAGTAACTGAGTATTAAATGGAATATAAAAATCAGGATTTGGGATTTGAAAGGGGCCTGCTCAGCTGCCCACACTCATTTCAAAATAAACCTCTCCGTTTATTTTAACCTTTCAATTAAGTCAGACAAGCTACAAGAGGAACTTCTACACAGGACAGCAAAGAAGTCACATTTTACAGGCTGAGCTACTTAACATACCCAATCTCAAGTGATATTCTGGGACTGTGACACCAGGGAAAAAGGTAAAATGCTTCTAAGCTAAACATTTCAGTATTTAAGGTAACACTCAGAATTAGACACCTGGTCTTCCAGAGTGCACTGAAAGAGTCAAAGCAGGGCTCACCACAAAGGGATACTAAGCTGGTTTTACATTCCACTGTTCCAAAGCACCAGGATTCAAGCATTATTTAGATTAAAATGCCACTTACTTGATGAACTTTAGGAGCTGGGTGGTGATTTTTTTTGCAGCTCTGGCAATAGCACTCCCAGGCTCATTGAAGGTTCTGGCATTGCTTTCAATGTATCTGACTTCCCAAACCAATGCTGAAATTCTCCTTCAAATTAGAAAACATTGCATCTTAAATACTAAAGAAAAGCTTAAAAACAGCAAAAATTTTATCTCTGTAATTTTCTCTCCGTATTAGATTGAAATGTCCTCTGTTTTATGCCCCCTTAGGGCAGTCTCAAACTTTTCCTTCACATGGAAAACCCAAGGAAGCAAAACCAGCAACACAAATCTTTCACCACTCATTTCCAAACTCATTATTGCCAGCTCATCCTCAGACAGTTTGTGATATAAACTCAGTTAATTCATCTGGCCAAGTAAGCACTAGCATTTGTTATCCATATATCATAAAATATCACTGAAATCATTCCAAGGACTGTGGATTTCCTGGAATCTTTAAAAACAAAAGCATTTTTAAAAAGCTTACATCTGACTTATTCAACAGGAGGGGAAAGAGTATAATTTAATCACTACTCTAAATGATCACATTTCTTCTGGAAATATCAGAAGCTGCTTGCTACAAAGCCCCTAGAAATGCAACACAAGTGGAGTCATATCTGAAAAACTTTTAATTAATAAATACAAAGCACAAGCAGTTAAAAAGGAGTGACAAGAGCTTTGTTCAATTACATTTCTAAAGAATGCCAGCTATGATAACCCTTTCTGTTTTCCCTTAAAGACCTTGCTTTGAGGTCAACTGACCACAGAAAACTGTGCCCCCTGTAAAATGACAGATTTGAGCAACTGCTACAAATTGGAATTCTAACTTGATAGAAATGAGCTGCCACAAACCTGTGATTTCATTTTTACAACTCATTTTCCCAATTCCTTATACCTGTGAAGCAGATACTCCAAGTCTGCCGTTCTTCACCTACAGAATTTCCAAGTATTTCCCAAAACATTTTTTCCATCTTGTACGGCAGGAAAATCACTGTTAATGTCTCTTCACTGTATTTACAGATGCACTGAATGCAGCTTCAGATGAAGAATACACCTAAATTTATTTTCAAGCTATGGCTGACCAGCACTTCCATCAAACTAGAGCTCTGTCATCATTACACTTTTCCCCCTATCTCTTCTATTTAAAATGCTGCTGTTAATGTTTACCATTTCAACTCTTGTGTTTAAGCTCATTTCTGAAAATAGCAAGAGCTTAACTTTCTTGAAGGTCAAAGTAACACAAGGACAGCACTTCAAAATCTGAGTTGCCATCAGCACTGAGGTAACTTTGGCGAGTTTTATAATAGTTGGTGATTTCCAGTAGTGAATTTCTCAAGGAAAGGATGTCAGGGTTTATTTTAGCTCTGAAGAGTCCCAGGTGAGCTGCCCTGCAGCACTGACCTGTAGAACCTGTTGGCCAGGCGGGTGCGGATGGTGTTGAGGTCCGTGGGGTAGGCGATCACCGTGCAGTACTTGGGGTACGTGCACAGGTCCACTGGGCCAGCAAAAGCTGCTGAGATGTCTGGTTAAAAACAGCAATAATAGCAAAATTTAATAGTTTCACCTCATTTTTGGCCTTCCAGTGCCTGAAGGAGGTGATAGGAAAGGCAGAGAGAGACAATTTCCAAGGGCTGGAGGGACAGGACACAGGGAATGGCTTCAAACTGGCAGAGGGCAGGGCTGGATGGGAGATTGGGAATTGGGAATTGTTCCCTGGCTGGGTGGGCAGGCCCTGGCACAGGGTGCCAGGAGCAGCTGTGGGTGCCCCTGGATGCCTGGCAGTGCCCAAGGCCAGGAGCATGGAGCAGCCTGGGATAGTTCCTGCCAACTCAAACCAGTCTGGGATTCTATTTCAAAGCCTGCAGGTCCATGACAACTGAGCTGGGTATTATAAAACCTACGGTGTACACATAGAGATCTCAATACAAACACAAAGAACTGCACAGAAAAACATTTGCTCATTGAAGTAATTTATCACAGGAGAATTTTAAAAGGATGCCATGGATATTCCAGGGTGTTTCTAAATGTACCATCAGGAGAAAGCAGCTGAAGCTCAGCTCACACTCACCAAGAGTCATGAGCTGATCAATCCCACGGATGATCCGTTCACAGGCCTCATCACGGGACTTCATCCCCCATTCCCCCTCCTGGGGTTTGTACAGGAGCTTCTCCACCTCTTCCAGAGTCACAGACACACTTGCTCCTAATTCTTCAGGCTGATCAACTAAAAAGAGCAAATTGGGGAAGGAGTGGGAACAAGATAAATTGTTGAGCACTCACAGTTATTAAATAACTGTATGCTTGCGACTGAAAACATTCTTGCCATGAAGTAGCGTTTAATGCTAAGGCTGTGGGGAAAAAAATTATACAAAATGGATACTAACAGCAAAACGTTTAAAATTCTGGTTTTATGCAGTCCTGAACTAAGTTCATTACCTTTTTGACAGCTTATTCAGTAACTATTTCCTCAGTTTCTTCCAAATGTTCCTCCCCCCTCCCAGCTGGTACTGACAAGTACTGGAAAAGTGAAATATTAAGACAAACCACAAATTCCACTCTTTTATTTACAGATAATCTGGATTTGATGAGCAAACTTTATAAACTGTTGGGTTTAAATTATGTGCAGCAAATATTTGCTGACCAGAAATATTTTATTTATATTCTTCTTACACCCCCTTGTATCATAGTATACTAAAACAAATTCATAGTTTGAAACTTGAGATGTTTTTTGAAACCTGCCATTTGGAAGTAGCAGGTTTTATTTTGTAAGTCAGAGCTACACATTTAAAGTATATTTTTTTTTCAAAATTGCTCTGGAAGATGAAAAACAATAAATAAAAAAAAAAGGTATATTCAAACTACTTCACTAAATCTGAATCAGATAAAGACAAAAACTGTCTTTAAGACAGGAATCACCTCAGGTCCACACATTTCCTGCATGACACAAAGGAACTAGAAAGAGGGAGAAGCACATTAAGCTGTTTTATTAAAGGGTTTCTACCTACCATTATCAGGGACTGGTTCCATGTCCCACGGGCTCAGCTTTTCAATTTCACCATTGTCCCATCTGATTCACCAAGTAAAAAAAAAAAAAAAAAAAAAATTAATAATTTAAAGTTACCTTGACTCAGAAGTGTTCCCTCCAAGTATATTTAAATCTCAGCTATAAGCACATTTAAATGACAGCTATTTGTAGGTACTGACAAAATACACTGTATAAACATGTACAGAAACAAAGGCTTTGGTCTGCAGTCAGCAAAAAGGAAAAATTCTTCCTGATCAATTTCAGATTAAAATTGTGCTCCTGATTTTGGCTACATGCAACTTACCCAATACATAAATCAATTTTACAAAGCCTGTATCAAGAAGAAGAAAATAAGCTGAACATTTGGAAAAATTTTGAAAGAAAAAACACAGGAAATTTTTTTTTGCTGATCACAACAGGAGTTGTGCAAGTCCATGGATAAGGAAGAACAGGAAGTGAGACATTTCACACATTAGCACTTCAATTTATGAGGCAGAGGGCATTAAGACAAAGAAAAGAATAAATATAGAATGAAGAAACTGAAGTTAATTAAGGTCCAAGACAAAGCAAAGGCAACACAAGTGCTCTTGATAGCTCTGGATATTAACTCTGATACTGAACTATGAGGTGTGAAGATCATTCTGAGATCTCTCCAAATCCCACCACATCTGGGCAGATCTTTACATGTTTTTAAAAATACATAAGATACCAATGAATTTTGCTATTTCCAAGGTAAGAAGTGTCTGACTGGATCAGCTTCACACCTCACTGATGCAGACAGGCAGGAGCACCCTGAACAGATGGAGTGCTGGATCTTTTCTACAGCTGGGTTAATCCTTATGATCCCATTTTTATTTTTTCTTACAAGCACATACCAGAAACAAATAGATCAAACTGCCGTTCACCCATTTCCCCCCAAAGCTTTGCCAGCAGTTTCCTGTCAGAGTTCTCCAAATTCCTAGGTCTACTTCTGATGCCTTAATAAATTCAGATATTTGGTCTAATGCCTCCTGTGTATTTATCTCAAACCAACTGGAAACTGCAGTGATCATGCTCAGAGTATTTTATAACTGAACCCCTGCTCTGTCAAAAGCAGCTCTCCACTGTTTTGGATTTCCCAATGCCTTGGAAACTTGGATCACTCAGTCTGTTTGATTTTTATGAATTAAGAGTCCTAAAGGTTGATCTGTTCAGCTCTCCTCCCCAGTTATTGTACAATACTTCACAAATTATATTCACAAATGGATATATTAATTCATAATTTTGCATGTAAGACTTTATCAAGAGTTTAGTACAACTTAAGCCCCACTTAGTTCTGCTTAAGTTCACTCATCCAGATAATGCAACTTCGTAAAAAATCAAGCTGCTTCTACACAAACACCTATTATTGTCTTGCCAATAAAATTACAAAAGAACTGAAAATTATCTTAAATTATTTTCCATAAAATAGAACAGTGATAAACTGAAGTAAGTGTGACAAAAAGAGCAACAGAACCAGCCAAGTCAGAAAACCTACACAGAGCTGCCAAACACTCCAGGTATTTTCAGACACCTATCTTAGGATCATGCTCTAGAAAAGCTGTTTGTGAGGCCAGGAAGAATAAAGTCCTTTTGGAAAAGGATCTTAGGGAACGCAGCATTCCTTCCTTCAAAGCAGCTCTAGACTTTTCTGTTCAAGGCTGATGCATTAAAATACTGAAATATCCTTTAGGTCTCACAGGAGAAAGGAGCCCAGGAAGTTGGCTCCAGGCTTTTGTTCATAATTGGAAACCTGATTTGGAACTGGCCAAGGAAAATCCAAAGCCCATCTGAACTTGCTCCTAAGGGACATCTGTGGTACACAACAAAACACATGGAATGGATGGAATATGGAAGGGAAGTTAACAGGCAAAAATTTCAGTCTGGGAGTTACTTCCACCTTCCCTCCAAGGAAAATCAAGAAGAGAAGACAAGTATTTGAGACAAGGAACCAAAACATGTAACACAGCCTTGGCAGTGTCACTGGATTGTCTATTAGCCATAAAATTTCCCTTATTTGTGTAAACAACAGGTTCAAAAGCCATGAGTGAAAAAGCAATTAAGTCCTCCAACAATGAAACTGTGACTATTAAATGTACTGTACAAGACATGGGAAGTATCTCTGGGCTTGATGGAAATAGGAATATTCAACATTCACTGTTTATTCTCCTTACAGTCCTCCCTTGCTGGGGGAAACCAAACCAAGCAAACTCCTGGAATTATCCTTTCAATGCTTAAAGGAGGTGACAAGAAGGCTGGAGAGGGACCTTCACAGGGCATGGAAAGAAGGAAAAGGGGGAATGGCCTTAAGCTGTAGGAGGGAAGTATTAGATTAGATACTAGTAAGGAATTATTGACTCTGAGGGTGGTGAGGCCCTGACACAAGTTGCACAAAGAAGTTGTGGCTACCTCATCCCTGAAGTGTCCAAGGCCAGGCTGGCTGGAGCTCTGAGTAACCTGGGATAGCAGAAGGTGTCCCTGCTCACGGCAAGGGGGTGGAACAAGACAATCTTTAAGGCCCCTTCCAACCCAAACCATGCTGTGATTCTATTCCAGACAGCTTGGACAGGGCATAATAAGGTCAATATCCTGAGTCTGAACACTGAAGTCTAGAGATATCTTTGTTTACCATTCCCCTCCTTTGTGTGAAGGCCTCTTTGTTGGTATGAAAAAGGGTGCACAATGTGAAAGACAAAGTGTGAGGATTTAAGGCATAAGGGCCTTGATATCAGCAATCAGAGGAGATTCAGCATCCCCAAATCAACTATCAGTGCAGACCAGTAATTAATGTTCACAGAAAACTGCATTGCTTGCTTGGTGGAAGGGACCCAGAATTACACAGTACAGGAAATGTGAAGAGGTCAACAACTGCTTTTACCATATTACTACTCTTTAACAAGTTGCCACAAGTTATTACATATCCACACTGCGCTACAGCAACAATTTAAAACCATTAAAAAGTGACAATACCAGAAGTAAAATAATTTAAGCGAACAATTTATACATTCTCACAGCAACGAGGCAGTTGTGTGACAGCAAGGGCACTCTAATAACATTGGAAATGAAATCTTTGTGTACTCACTTGACACTGTAACACTGGAAGTGACTGTCTGGATACTGAGGCTGATAAGGTTCCTGACCCAGCACTGTCCCAAACCACCAGGCATCGTCAATAATGGAGCGGAACCTGTCGGCTGCAGCAAACACAGACATTCTGCTGAGAGAAGGATTTCACTCTGTGGCTGCCACAGGCAATAGAAAAACTTTCGGTAACTGTTCTGCTTTCTCCCCATAATACAAGTTCTAGACTCACTGGCATGTAAGTCTGTTATTAAGCTTTAAAATAAAAAAGGGAACAGAAGAGTCTGGATATGTGTTTTGGTAACTGTATTTACATCCTCTGCAGTCCCTCCAAGGTTCAATTTTCTGACTCTTGCCTACGAGAGAACCCTCTACAAACAGCACATGCAGCAATTAGCCAAGGACACATTTGTGATTTCAAAACTGTTCAGTCCAACACTCAGCAAACACTTACAGGCCTGCCAGTTCCTCTGCCGGGCTTCGTCGTAGAACTGACGTAAGATAAGGAAGTCGATCACATCTGGCATGTCGTGGTATCTGGATAAAAAAAATCATCACTCACGTGTGCCTCAGGGCTTTAGGAAGAAGAGAAACATATTCTTAAACACCTTTAAGGAAACTAAAACTGCACATACCTGATGGAAAATGATTTGTCTGTGTGTTTCCCAGTGGCGTGATCTATAAAGGCAAGTTTGAGGCAACACAACGTGGGAGGACCAACTTCGTATCTAATTCCAACAATTTTTACCAATTCCTGATCCTACAGGTAACAATAAACAGCTTCAGCAAGTTTTGTCTTAGGGACCATGCACAGAACTGTTGGTTTAACATTAATTAACCAACTGTACCCACATGCAAAATACTGAAATGAGATTTGAGATTTCAATGGAAGGCAGTCTCTCAGCCTTAGGATTTTAACACAGGTCTGTCATTTGGCTTCCCACAGAAATTTCTGAAGAGAATCTGATAATTGCACATGCTATCCCCATAGGGAAACATTAGTAAACTCACAAATCCATGTTCTGCAAACAGAATAATAAAACTCTTCAGTCACAGACTCAGTTAGAAACCCACAGAACCTTCAGTGCAGACCTACCCTAAGCACCACTTTTCTCCAAGGCTCTTTGTGTGGATTCAGTTCATAAATGTTATTTCTTCTCACTGCTTCAATGTAAGCTTCATGCCCTTGTCGGAAATATATCACCTAAAAAACACCCCAACAAGCCCAAACAGTGAATGTTTTCCTGTATTTAGCAATTACAATAATCACAAGCACTGGAAGGTTCCTACCTCATCCCCCATCTGAGGGACAAACGGGGACCTTCGGAGAGCTGTGTCTGTGATCCACACTGGAGGGTGCCAGTCATAGGACAGCTCCACGTTCAGTGGCTGTGCTGCAGCATCAGTCTTCACAAAAAACAGATATAATGGACATGAATTCTAAACAAATCATTCCATTTTGGTTTGGCAGACAACACCTTATCTTATAAAGGACTAACCCACAGCATTTCCAAACAGTATCAGCAGAATTCCTCCAAGGCTTTGCTTGAGCTGTAACTGTTTTTGTGATTCTAATACTAAACATTCCTTTCCTATCTGGGGATTTCAGTGAGCACATCATTATCATGTAGCCCTTAGCAGAAGGTTTTATAATTTAGATGACAGTCCCAGTACCCAATTAAAAATTATTCAACTGATTCTACTTAGAAGGAAGTGAAAGGATAGCAAGAAAAACGGACCAAACAAATCAAAATTATCTCAGGCTCAAAAAAGAGAATTTGTTTGCTCCTTTATGTGAGAAAACAACTAATAGTAGTTATTGCAACTTAAGGTAATTATTTAAATTAACTTAAAATTCAGTAGCTTAAAACAGAAGAATGATTTTAACTTACAAAAAAAATTAAATATTCAACCTAAGTATAAATTGCTACCAGCAATGCAGTGACTGTGTCCCCTATGCATTAAAAAAGGTAAAAAATTAGACAGTTAAGTTACAGAGTCACAGAATGGTTTGGATTGGAAGAGACCTCAAAGATCATCTTGTTCCATGCCCCGCCACAAGCGTGGACACCTTCCACTATCCAGGCTCCTCCAAGCCCTGTCTAAGCTGCCTTTGGACATTTCCAGGGACAGGGCAGCCACAGTTTCTGTGCACAACATGTCCCAATGCCTCGCCATCCTCAGAGTCAAGAATTCCTCCCTAATCTAATCTAACCCTGCTCTCCTTCAGTTTAAAGCCTTCCCCCTTGTTCCATCCCTTGGGAAAAGACTGATGTTCTGTAGTGATATTTATTGAACACATTTCCCCTTTAAAACCATCAACCTCGAGAACCCTTTTCATTTGGAAAATGAAAGCCCCCTCACTTGGAATGCAGATTCTTCCCTACCAATCAGCAGATCCCTCACACTGGGAATGATCCCAAATCAATCCCATATTCTCTGTGTGTGCTGACAAAAAGATCCTTGCCTGATGGCAGCAACAATTATTTTAGTAGTTTCTAATGAAGACCATAAGAGAGCAATTAAGATTGTGTAGAAAAAAAAAATGAAAATTGTACCTCCTCCTGCTTTTTTGGTTTGGGTTTTTTCCTCCTCTTCCTCCTTCTCCTCTTGGGAGGAGAGGATTTCTCAGCTGACACCTCGTCCTCGGAGGTGCTGCAGTAGCGCAGCGCTTTCCTGCGCGAGGTGCGCAGCGGCGGCTGCAGGTTGATCCCGGCGTCCGCGATCCAGTCGGAATATCTGCTCGAGGAGTCACTGCCCACACCGGCCAGGAAACACAAACACAGCTCTCACTGCTTCAGAACACTCAACTCCACCAGAAAAACACCACACAGCAAGTGCTGCTGAAAACAACTTTGTCCTCTTGTAACCATTATTCACTCAAGGCTTAACATGAGTTTTTGTGAGAACCCAGGATTTCAAAGCACATCTCTTTAAACAAATAGTCTGGTGAATTCAAAAATCAATAATTTCATTCAAGAAATTTGTGCAGTGGAATTCTGGACTTATTAGGAGCCCTCACAAAAGAACAAACTGCTGCTTAAATTCTTTACACTTAATCAAATCTCAGCTACACATTCACTCTGAGTGGATCTCTGAGTACCATCATTCGCCGAGTACTTTTTTGCTCTAGTATTAAAGAATTCTAAAAGAGTATCTAATATACCCACAAGGAAGTGATTAAAAACTTATCTATAACAGTTTTACATAAAAACAGAAATTTTATAAAAATTCAGATTTTTCAAAATTTTTTTTAAGAGCAAGGAAAAATATTTCCTAAATGAAACTGGGAAAAATATTTCCTAAATGAACCTGGGAAAAAAATTTCCCAAATTAAATCTTTCATCCCTTCAAAACCAGACCAAAACATACTATAGAACTATTCCAAACTTACATCTCTTTGCCATCTGACAAAGGAACTTGGGAGTTACATTAAAATATGTAAATGTTTTGGTGAAGTGGAACAGTAAATAACAGCACACTATGTCAGTGGAGTATATTGATTATACTTATATGATTATTTACATTATTATTATTATTGTTATCATATGATCACATCTGAAGCACAACAGAGCTTTCATACAACTCTTAATTTGTCAAAATTCAAGTAAAACTCATTATGGGATGTTTTTCTTCACTTTACCTAGAACTATTGCTGTTGCTTTTCTTGTCACTTCTCCACTCTTCCTCTTCATCAGATGAACCAGAGCCCTCACTTTCTTCAGCTTCCTAAATTTAAAAATATAAAAAAGCCAAACCCATGTTTTAAGGGGTTTAAACTTAAAAACATATGGTCCATATTATCAAATTTTAAAAAGTTTGGTAAAAAGTTGTTAAAATGGAAATAAAAGCAATTAGGCCATGTAAAGTATATAATAAAATCTGACCAGGAATAATTTACATTACAAAAGGAACAGATCAAGAAAAACAAGCACATTTCTCTCCCAACACAACAAGGGGATGTTCTGTCACTGCTATGATTTTTTTTCATTAGTTATGCAAGTTGAGGGGTTTTTCTTTGCCCCTCTCCTTTTAATAGCAAATGATTGACCAAGTACTAGAGTACTCATGCATGTATTTAAATGCAACACTAAACAGTAGAGAGACACCAAAATACATTATGACTTTGCTAATTTCCTGATTGTTGCTCATCAACTATTTGCATTGATAAAATGTTTTAAATGTCTTTTTCATAACTGAGTCCGTACAATGCATGGCTCATGTGTGAAGCTGTATTTTGTCAAGGAAAAACATTAAAAATAGGAGAAAATCCCATGAGATTTCAATTGTAGCTTCAAATGCTTGAATTAGTCCAACTGACTGTCATTTTCAGAGTAACAAAGCTGTGAGTCTTCTCACTAAAACCTGCTCATACACTGTGTAGATGATACAATACAACATCAAAGTTCAGTTTAAGTGATTTATTGTTTTTAACCACACTGGAATGATTTATTAAGAGGTAAGGAAAGGAGAGTCCATTTCCAAGGAATCCCAGTCCTCATCTTACTTGCAGATTTCCTAATCTCTTGAGCACGCTCCCTTTTGTTCACTGTTCTTAACAAAGCGACTGCTCCAACAAGTCTGAGTTTCTCTGCTCCTTCCACTTCTCCTTTTCCCAGTTTAAAACTATTTCCTTGTGGCAAGGCAAGACAAGGGCAGCCCTATCACCCATTTACAGTCTGATAATACATCACACACAAACAAAAAGCTCCTGCTACCCACAAAGTCTTGTGTCACTCCAGGCCAGAGGAACAGACCCTGTGAAGAATCACATTAGCAAGAACCTTCAAAATTTCCATAGAAAAACATTAAAACACATCTAAGCTCCAAATGTCACCTGAAGCCAACCAATTATCCATCAGATTTTTGACATGGGATGTGGATTTGCTTTAGAAGATTCTCAGCAAAACCAGCTGAGCCGTTTATAAATTGACAGGAAATACTGTCCTTATTAAAGCAACACAACGGGTTTGACAAGTGCCAACAACGATGATGCTTACAGAAATACTTTCCCTGGAAAAAGAAGGGTGGGGTTTTTTTGTTTGCTTGCTTAACAGAAAAGGCATATCTACATGAAATTTCAAGTTGAAAATCCAAACTCAGAGGAGAACTCACCTGCTCTATCAAGCCAAAGCAGTTGTCCCTCTCCTCCTCAGAAGACTCCAGCTGCTCAATGTTATTCCGTGTTCTGTAGTTGGAATATTTCCGTCTGTGTAGTCGACGCTTCGATTGGATTAATGAAGACTCAGAATCACTCTAATTTATAAAGGGAAAAACAAGGAGTTAAATAAAAATATTTATCTGGCAAATTTTTATGAGGGGGATAGGGTGGCTAAAAGCACTGCTGAA
Organism: Taeniopygia guttata; assembly: GCF_048771995.1. Taxonomy (NCBI): domain Eukaryota; kingdom Metazoa; phylum Chordata; class Aves; order Passeriformes; family Estrildidae; genus Taeniopygia; species Taeniopygia guttata. The sequence goes on along the minus strand of NC_133024.1, from coordinate 112,406,150 downwards.
TGCAAAAACTGAAACTGCACGATTAAGTTAAAACTCCCTTTCCCAATAAATAATTTACATGTAAGCCCAAAGTTTAAACTGTTCTAAATTTAAGATTTATTAGTGGTTCTAAGAAATTGTTCTTTATAAACTGCTGTGACAGCTCCATTCACATCACCTGATAAATGTATTTACAGAATCAAGACATTAACTGCCTACCATGTTCCATCACAGAATCAGAGAATGCTTTGGGTTGGAAGGGACCTCAAAGACCACCTTGTTTCAACCCCCAGCTCCCCTCAGTAAAGGGGATCATGCAATAGAATTCTTGTGTCAAATTATTTTGTACTCTAAGACAAAGCAAATCAGGAAAAAAGCTTGTAAAAACAGCACAATAACCGATGTTTCCTTCTTGCCAATCTCTCCCACCAAACAGGTGATGAAGAAAGCACCTGAAAGGAGGGAAGTCTGAAGAAGTTCACCCACACACAAAACGTTGCTGTCTAAAGTGAAATGACAAGGAACAGCAACATAACCTGTGAGTCCTCAATACAGGACCTTGAATGCTCTCAGTGCTTTGGCAGGACTTGCAATAGCTGTGTAACTGCAGTCAAACCAGAACAGCCTGAAAGACATCCCGCCTTCAAAAATTACTCCCAAATACCTTACATAGAAGCAGGCAAGACTGAAAGCAAAAAGAATTCCAGGTATCCATAAAAATAAATCAAGCTTTGTTCTGCAGTAATTAGGAGCTGAATCATCAGGGTCCTTGGAAGATCATACCAAAAACCTCTGCTTTCATTTTCTAAACCACCACTTGTCTTTAGGCACAGAATGCCCACTTTTCCAGAAGCTACCACGTACCTTTTCCAGTGACTCAAATGACTTTTTATTCTCTGTTGCATAAAGATGTCTCTCTTCTTCCCCTTTTGCAATCCGATACTCTTCCTGCTTCCTACAAGAAAGCCACGAAAATCTAGTTCCACACCTGTTTTGACAATGCTGGTCTCTTTAAGGGATCTCTCTCACACCCAATTCCATTCCATTTTTAATTTTAGATCTTTTTGTTGCCCAATGAACTCTAACCCATCCTATCATTTCCAGGTAAGAGTAAAAAATATGGATGCTAAGAAAGTCTTCCTTCCAAACATCAAAATACAATCTATGTTTTCAACCTCGTTTTTAATTCACATTTTTCCATTTGCAATCACTCTACCTCCCAACACTGGGAATGCTGCTTAAAACCCTCAGAGACGTGGTAGCACCTATGGTTGTGGCTTTAAACAGAGATGTTTAGCTACTAATTCTCCTTTTCACAGATCAATACTGGTAGTATTTTTGAAAGCAACTGGTTTAGCATTTCAAGGGGTTATAACTCATCACCTCCAGAAGTTTTACAGAGAGTACAATCTCACCCAATGCTTCCATGGAAATGAATTCAATCTGTACCTTGTATTTTGAAGAAAGCAAGAATCTAGGGGACCTAGCTAACCTGGAGATGACTTAAAATATTGAAATAGGGGAGAATCATTCACCTGGACAACTCCCCTTTCTTCTCATTGAATGGACCTTACAAACAAGTTTTTAGCACATCTGCCCACAATGCTGAACTATTCCAACAGCAACCATTCTACATTTGGTGTAACAGCATTTAATTTAGATCAACCAAGCTGCTGTGCTATCCCTAGTGCTGCCTTAAGTTGTAGCTTTTATATTTTTCAGATTGTGTACCGCATTAAGTGCATAACTCTGAACTCCATGCAGAATGCTACCTATTTCCCTTCACATTTTCGTCAGACTAAACAATCCTTCTGGGCCTGGAAACCAAGGTCACACCACCTGCTTCAGGCCCTGAGAAGTGTAACAAAAGTGAACTGGGGGAAGAAGCAAACCAGGGGGATATGGCTTCATTACCTGAGGCTGTAATTGGACAATTAACCTCTGATATATAAAAAAGTTTTTATCTGCCCAAAAAACTCGTGATCATCGTCCATAGTGGACATAGCCTCTGCCAGGCTCTTGCACTGCCCAAGAGCAGTTGGGGGTGAAACAAAAGTATAAACAAAAGTGAATTGGGGAGAGAAGCAAACCAGGAGGTATGACTTCATTACCAGAAGATGTAATTGGACAATTAACCTCTGATATGCACACAGACCAAACATTTATCTGCCCAAAAAACTCATGACCATCACCCATAGTGGACAGACGTAGCCTCTGCTCTAGGCAGCCCCTCCAGCAGCTGCAGACAGACCTGAGCAAGCTGGGGGGGATCTCTGGCACCACCACCCTGCGCCTCCAGGCCTGCAGGTCCCTCTCGGTGGCCATCTGGCTGCGCGGGGCGTTCTGGTGCATCTGCCGCACGCCCTCCACCTGCCCGCTGCGCCGCAGCCCGATGTTGGGCGGGGACTGGATGTCCAAGCTCGGCCTTCTGAAAGCTGAAACACACAAATCAAAATGGTTTTGCAGTGCTGCAGGGAACTGGAAGATTCTTGCTAAAAGATTAAAACAAACAAACAAACAAAAAAAAGGCTGTGTTTTTATCTCTAAGAATGTGACTTGGAGCCTTCAGTGATGCCTTAAGTTTTAGATTTTCTATTTTTCAGATTCTGTGCTGCTTTAGTGTGTACTTCTGAGCTTCACATTATTACTCTCTGCACAGAGTAGGGAGACAAAACAATTCCTGCTCCAGCTGGGCACCAAGGACAAATGATCCAAATCTCAGCCCAGGAGCACAAACACCGTGGGCTGGAGAGAGAAAAACAAGCAGGATGGGACTGCCTGGGCTAAAGCTGGAATGGGACAATGAACTCCAAGGTGCCAATGGAGCAGAACTGATCCCAGGGAGAGCCCCCGGGAGCGCTCGTGCATTTTGGGGCCATTTTGGTTCATTTGGGTGCAGCCCTGGCTGGGCTCTGGTGCTGCCCAAGGTGGATCCATGGAGGAGATCCTTTTCATAAATCTCTGCTTTATTCTGTAGCTCTGCCCAGCCTCTGCTCCAGCTCAGCCTTCCCAAAGCATCAGTTCTGGAGGATTATGCGTCTTGTAGAAAACACAGAGAGATTATACAAAGGACTTTTAAAATGGTTATTTCTGCTACTGTTTTCACAGAATCAGAATCACAGAGTAATTTAGGCTGCAAAAGACCTCCAAGATCAAAAGACCTCCAAGCATTTGACCAGTGACCTTGTCAACCAGACCAGAGCACTGTGTGCCACATTCCAGTTGTTTCCTAAACACTTCCCAGTGGAAGGAATTGTGATGTGACAGAAGGGTAATTCTGAACTATTTCAGACAGCTCTGAGGCCACTGAGGCTCTAAAAAGCACTTTTCATAGAGCTGAGTGCATGTAATTAAACATGTAATTATGTAAGAAAATAAATATTTTTTCATCTACATTATATAACTACAGAATTAAAACTACAAAGACACAGCTTCAGAAAGGGTCTTGTTTAAATCTGTAAAGGGACAGGGAAAATCAATTTGAATAATGGCACAATACTTTGCAAAAAATAAGGAATGCAAAAATAACTTATATTGGGAAACATTTGCAAAAAAATCTATTGTATATATTTTGCATGTTATTAATGATCTTCTCCTTTTAAAGTGAAAGGCTTTGTGATTTAATCACAGGAGCAGCAGTGTTTTAATGACTAAAAATAACCAAATATCACAATGTTAAAGCACTCTCAGTCTCCAAAATTACACTGAAGTTAAAACCTGTTTCAGTACTTCATACAGCACATGAAAGATGGAGACAGAACAATTACTGAAGAATTTATCAGCAGTCCTAACCTCTCCTGGGTGTTCCCTCCCCGTTTTGGGGGCCACTTGGAGCAGATTCTTGATCAGCTCCAGTTCTCTGATCCTGTTCCAGCTGCAGCTGTCTGATCATCCCATCCAGAATGCTGGGCTCCAAGCCTGGCTCATCCTGGTCAACCGTCTGCTGGCCAATCACCTGCTCAACAACTTCTCCATCACCTTGCAAGTGTCAAACAGATCAAATGAAAGAGTTATTCCAATTATTTATTCCAAGTAAGACATTTATGGAATGTACAATCAAATGGATTGTGAACATCACTGCTGACAGAAAAGAACTGCAACATCCATTTGAAAAACTGATTTTTTTTTTCTGCTTGCTTAAATTGTATTCACTGTAGGACCTTCCATCATTTTTAGTAAACATAAGTACAAAATATATTAAAAAAAAGTATTTTTAAGTTGCTGATGTCCCCTTGGGAACCAGTGAGTAACCTACTTCTGAATGTCGAACTTTAGTGATATTCTTACTTGTTGCTACATATCCAAGCTGAGGAATCAAATGTTCATCTGCACAGTTCTCTCTTCCCGGGACCAATCTTTGATATTTTGTTGGATGGGGGTTTCCATCCACATCCACTAAGAAGGGAGGGGGCATGAGGTGAGGGGCCTGCTGAGTCTGCTCATCCAGCACGTAGTTGTTGGAGTCTCGGATCAGCGGCCGATAGTCAGTGTGGAAGAACATCTGATCAGGAATCTAAAAGGAAATTTTAGTTTTGTGTTAGGAACTTGGAAGAAAGAATGTGCTAAAGAACAAAGACCAAGCACTAAAGTCCCTAAAATGTACTTAAAGGTAAAGGAAAGGCAAGTTTCCAACAGGAAAGATTTATGTGTAACTTCAGTTAACCTGGATGGGTTTTGCAGTACTGCAACTTCCAACAGTGCTTTTGCAGAAACAGAGTTCTTTCAGAAAACAGAAAGCTAAAGTAACTTGATGCAAAAGCACTGGTTTACACTTAAAAATATTTGTCTCTCATTCTGCATTTTCCCCCTACAATTATCAGAATCACAGAATGTTCAGAGTTGGAAGGGACCCACAAGGGTTACCAAGTCCAGCTTGTGAGTGAGTGGCCCTGAAGTTTCCTTGCAAGGAAATCTTTGGCTAAAGCTCAACATCAGCTCAAGTAAAGTTTTCTTAATCATGATTTCTTTCTTAATCTATATGCACTTGAAGTTTTTTTTTTCCTACAACTGAAAGTCCATAAGGCTGAAGGGAAATGGTTATATAACTATTAGACCACAGTCAGAATGTTTGCTTCCAGCAGTGATAGCAAAGATGAAGGAAACAAGTTCCAATTTCAGCTGAGAATGTAGAGCAAGGAGAAAATAATTCTTTAAAATGACACACATGGAACTAGCAATGCAACCTGAAAAAAAATGAGGGGAAGTGAAAAAAAGAAGAAATGTGTATTTATCAAAAAAAATAAAAAAAAGGAAGCAGACTGATAAATTCAAAATTTTAGGATAGGATAAATCGTTGGATCAGTAATTTACTTTTGCTTAATTTAATCAACTACAGTGAATTTAGGCTTGAGTGAGGAAAGGCCTAAAGAACTGCAAGATAAAGCAGCAGAAATTACAAACAGAAGCATTTTTGAGGTTGAACAATTGAGGTGAATTAGCTGTCTCCAAGCTCCAAGGTGAAAATGTATTCCAGGAACATTCTTGGGAGCTACTCCCATGGGAATGTTAAGACGTTTTTTTTCTGCTGTGCCAGGATCATATAAGCAAGACAATTTACAGACATCAAGGAATCCATTGTATTTAGATCTTCTAACCACACAAATTATTTTTAACATATGAACTTTTGAATTAATTAATGCAATAATGCAATTTCAGTTAGAAACTCCATACAGAGATATGATAAAAAGCTGAACTTACATTTTCATAAGGTCTGCTACAGCCAAAGCCAAATATCAGCAGATGTCCATGAGAATCTGTGCATGCAAAATGCTGCCCATCTGGTGAAAATTTACAGTCAAAAACAGCTCCGTGTCCCTGGCCTTCAATCTGGATTGAAGGAAAAAAATTTCAAGACTTCACCAGTTTTTTCAGAGCAAACCATGAGCATCCAAAATTACTCTATCAAAACCCATAATTTCCCTAAATACCTCCATTAAAGCACAAATAATTTTGTTACTTCATGTATTTCTTTTACACTTGAATTTAAGTCCCAAGCTGCACTAAAAGGTATAAAAAGTTACTGTTCAGTGCCCAAAATAAACAAATAAACATGCTTTTCTGAGGCTTCTCAGCTGTCAGCATACTGCTTGAAATAAACAGAAGCTAATATAGATTGCTTTTGTTAAACAACTTTCTAGACAAACCAAAAGAATTTAAGAACTTAAAAATAAAAAAAAAGCTCTTTGCTGCTGACTGACCAGGGAAAAAGGATGAAAAATTTATATGTACATTAGATCAGAACCTAAGTCTCACAGAAAATAACCTAATTTAAAGTATTAACAATTAGCTGTCAAATGGAGCCCTCAAGCACTGTGGCAATCAATATTAAGAAAATCATTTGTAAGCCTGTGGAAAATACAAGTATCTGTCCACTATTATCTTCAAACAATGACACAAAACAGAGCTTTTTAGACGGCACCTCCCCTCAGCTGAGGAAAACAATTAATATGAATGAAGTGCTCAATGATCTTCAGTAAAAAGGAGTGCAAAATCCACAGTAATCAGCAAATTCTACAGTAAAAAAACTCTAAAGAAATAAAATTAATTAACAAATTTTGCTGGTTAAGATTTTTCTGTTTGGTTCTGTTTTTCCCCTAAGATGCAAGGGTGTGAGTGTTGGTGGCATTCCTTCAGCTGGTAGTGAACACGCTGCTGCGTGCTGAGAACAAATGGTGTTTAAAGAAGCTCTCACCATGTTAAAATAATGCTTTGTTTTGGTGCCTTTGGTGATGTCCCAGATGAAGATGTTGCCATCGTGGCCTGCAGACAGCATTATCCTGCAATCAAAGGGGTGGGTCTCCAAGACAAACACTTCATCTGCATGGCCCTGCAATTGAAAATTGCACATCACAGGGGAACCAGGGAAATCCACAGCAGCAGGACAGTCACAACAGAGCCCAAAGCCTGCGCTGTCCTCTCTGGAAAATTAAACCCCAAGTAGCTACAAAGACTTGAACATTCCAAAGGTAAAATATTCAATGGATATATTACTGCACAAGAATTTTATTTATTCTACATTGGTTTGTTCTTCTATTTACAGGGAAAGTCCACAGCTGGAGGAACCAGCAAATTTTGGTTAGAAGAATTCCAAGGAACACCACCCTTGCTGTACCATCCACACAAAGTTTTCAAGACTAATCAGCTCTAATTATAAATTCAGCATGCATATGCCACTGCAATTTCAGTAAAATCTTCCAAAAGCAAGGAAAATTCCATACCACCAAGTCATGGAGCAACTGCCCTGTACTGGAATTCCAAACTTTGAGCAGGTGATTATTCACAGCTGTAACAACATAGTTGTCATTTTGGTTCCAAGCTATCATGGTTACTTTAGGCTTCATGAATTTGTCTTCTTCTGCACAAGTGTCACTATTTGAAAAAAGTCAAACAGGTCAGAGATGTATTTGATATTTTAATTAACTTTTGATATTTTAATTAATACTTCCATATCAAAATACAGTAATCTCTTTTCCTGTGTTAATAATCAGACAACAGAAAGGAAGCGAAGAATTAAATTTGGGTTCAAAGTTTTGTTCACAAAATTCTTCATTTAAAGCAAATCTGGATTTTTACATTTTAAAGGACTTGATAATCTCTTTCCCATTTGACATGCAAGGCAAAAAGGCTTCCCTTTTTCATGGAATCTTGGCTCCTCTACAATTAGAGTTCTAACATAAATCCTGCAAAATTTTGGACTTTTTACAGTCAGCTTTTCCAACTGATTCCCAAGCCAATCTCTACATTAGCTAAGCATTTTTTAATGAGCCTCAACGGAAATACAGTAAAGATAACATTCTTTTTTAACCTCAATCTATTTCCTTATTCTCTCCCCAAAATAAATTTATAGGATGCTCTAACACTGACCCTCAGTCTTTTTCCAGACAAGCCAAAGAGTAAGTTTTCCTTGAAAGACCTTCACATGGAATTATCTTTATTCCACTTCAAGCAGGGGCCTAAAGAACTCAACTATACAGCCACAGTCAAATCTCAAATATTATTAACTCCTCCTTTCTAAAATCAAGTTTCTTTCATGGTCTTTTTCATCACAGGAAAAGCCTGAAATCACCCTCCAATCAAATAGCGTACCCAAGGTTTGGCTTTTTATTTAATCACCTGCAAATTATTTAATCAAAATCTCATTTAATCACCTACAAATTACTTCTGTTCTGTGTCTGTGGAAGCTTACTGAGCTTCTGTACTCCTGTATGTCACTCCCCCTTCACATTTACCCAACACCATGTAATATCCTGATTTTTATCTCTGATAACGTTATTCAGACTGGCTGCCACCAGCATTTCACTAATTCACTTTTTTAAAAGCATAAAATGGGAACAGTCAGCAAGATCAGTCCTTGAGGAAAGCCACCTATTCCATGTCATAACCTCGCCTGCAAATAGGTCACCACCTACTTTATTTTTACTAATCTAAAAATATTTCTCCCGTGACACACCAGGTGTCAGACTAAAACCCAGATAAAGAAGGTAGATTCTTTCTGTTCACTTTTTTTTCCTGAAAAGAGGCAGTAAAATTAACTTGGTACAGAGCACATCTGAGAGCTTTCTCAACACTTAGGAATTTATGAAAGCACAGACTCAAACTCAGCAATTATTGCATCACCAGAACACTCAATTCACCCCCTCCCAAGACCACAGAACTTGACCAGAATGCTGCTCTCACTCACATTTGAGTAATTGAGTTTTTCAATCTTTCTGAATTTACACAAAGGAAACCATGAAATGAGCACTCCACCTACCCCAGCAGTCGATCAGACATATCCAACAAAATGTTCCTCCACTCTGCTTGCTCGAAACGCCAGATCCGAGCTGTTCCATCTCTGCTGCCACTTATGAACCTGAACAAGTAGTAAAAATTCATTTATTTATCTTCCCAAACATTTGCTTTAAAGTATCTGTAGAGTTAGACACCACCACAACATAGATTTTGCAGTGGAAGACTGACAGAAGTGAAATATTCAATTTGTGTTCAAGAGAATTCTTTCCATTAGCTTTCTTTCCAGAAAAGCAGGAAAGAGTTTTTCTGAACTGGAAAACTGAATAAAGTTGTCAAAATATGAAGAAAAGAGAAGGAAGTTCCAAAGTTTAATTCAATTCACAAATTCATCCTCAAGTCCTCCTCAGTACAGGATTTCAATGTATTTTAAGTAATTGCAAAGTTTCAGATAATGAAGTAGAGGCAAGAACAAATCAGATGAAAAGGTTCTAATTTATTTTTGACCACTTTCACTGCATTTCTCCTATTTCCTATAAATTACTCAGTGAAATTGAAAGGAAATTATGGGGAAAAGGAGATTCATGAAGCTACAAACCAATTGGGTACATTAAAAAGTGGTAAAATTCCTCCAGGTAAATAAAACCTCAGCCAGGCAAAAAGTATCACCTAACACAGATCAACAGAAAGCTGCAACAGCTGAAGCTTAATTATGCTCCTGCATCAGTCCAAAATTTCCCTTCTGAGGTCTAAATAAGTAGATTTTTATTTACTGGGAACATCCAGGAATGGATGATTCTTAATTCAAAAATTCTGTATTTTTTGGCCATATTTCAGCATTTTTCGACATACCTGTCCCCACCATTAGAAAACTGAATGCTGTCAACTTTATCCTGTAAGAAAAAAGTAGAGTTTGTTCATGTTTTCTTTTTTAAACAGGAAATACATTATTTGATAATTCTGAGTTTAGTAAAATCTGAAATAATGAAAAAATAAAATGCTGTGTAATTCTAAGAGTTTCAACTGCATGACAAAACAAGTCCAAACACTTCCAGAACTCACTAACCATTAATGTATCTAAAATGTATCTTTTAAAAACAGCCTGAATTTAAAAACAGGAAGAATTAACAAATTAAATAACCTGGTTGACAACTGAATAATATTTAAATATATTTCCAATACCGTAAGTCAACTACAATAGTGAGGAACCTTTTGTTCCTACTCCTACTTACTCTTTCCTTAAAAAAATAAACAATTATTCATTTTTAGCACAATAAAAACTGCAGGAAAAGTAGATACAACACTTTGTCTTAGAGCAGAAAAGTCTTCTCTACATAAAAAAACCAAGTACTGATCAAGCCTTATCAATGCAACAAAAATAGTCAGATTTTGTAGTAGAGGAAACATTAATGCAAAGTAAATTAATTAAGAGCCTTGCTAAAAAGCCACTCATAAAATCATCTGGTGACTTCAGTGCTGCTTCAAATGAACTAATTAACTAATTACTTACAGCATGACTTTCCAATTCCGCTATTTTCTCAGGTGTTTCAGAGCCAAAAAAATACATCCTGATGACGTGGTCAGTGCTGCCAGTTGCTAAAAACATCCCACCTGTAAAAATCAAGCAATAATTAACCTGCTGTGGAAGAAATTAAAACAGGTCACCACCATTTCTCAGAGGCCTGGTTTAAATAAACTCCACACCTATTTGGAGAATGGCACATTTCTTATGCTCTTCCACTGACACACATATGTGGAAGGAAATCCCTTTCTTGCCCCAGAAAGTGTTCTCAGCCATAGTAAAAATAAATTGGTGTTAGAAAGATTTTAAAATATATCTTTAGGGCAGTAGTGGAACTTTTAACATTAAACTGCACAGAGAAGCCTTCACTGGTGGGGAATATGGCTCTGGATAATCAGAATTATGTAGATGACTCTCACTGTAGTCTGTGCCTCATTTGTGCCAGTGAACTGCATCAAAATTAGGCTGAAATGTGAGTAAACCAGTCAAGTGAAGTACCCCAGTGTAAGCACACCAGTATTTAGCTGAGGTGGCAGAAATTCCAAGAGCTGCCTCTAAGTGCTGTCAAAAAAAAACCAAAAACCTAAACAAGCAAAATGTCAAAAACACCCTCTCAACACAAGCCAGGGTTTTATCCTGACAATGTGACGAGCTACACTTTGATTTTTATTTGCTTTTTAGTTCTGAAATTCACATGAACCGAGTGAAAGGAAACAAGGCAGGAGTGAAGCAGTTAAAGATCCATTTCTGGATCCTTAAGAGGAAAATCTTTATGAGCACCCCTGGCACTGGGTCAGGAGCTCCTGCTGGCAGGACCCACTTCCACTGCTGGTGACTGTGGGATGTCAGAGAAGCCATTTTGCCCACCCTTGACATTGTACAAGGGGATTAAACAAAAATAAAACCTCCACTAAAGATGGATAGAAGCAAACAGACATTATGTGGCATTTACCTCTGTGAAATCACCAATGTCTTTAACTGTTAACAGTCTTTAACTGTTAGCTAAGGGAAGCCCCAGCATTTAATTATGTCACAGCTAACAGTGCACATCTGTGCAATTATTTACTCACAACTGCAGGTTTTGTGCATTTTAAAGCTGTCACGATCAAGTGTTACAAGAGAGGAAAGAAGAAATCACACGGTTGAACTCCACCTGACTTACCTACGCTGAAGGAAGAACAAAGCATCTGAACCCCTGGCCTGGGCTTCTCTGTGAACTTCACTGGCTTGGTGCTTAAAAAGAAAATATGTTAGAAATAGGCCACACCCCCCTAACTTGGCTTTCAGCAACATTTCAAAGCATAAAGGGATGTTTCTTTAAACAGGGATCATTTTATATCAAATACCATGCATGATGCAGCACAACACGAGATCATGCTAGAGCTCTTTTTGGTAGTAATTAATTTTTTGAGTACAAAGAAAGAGTAATCACATATTGAGCATTTCAAACTATCCTGAACATACATATCCTGCATGCAAGTTCTGTAAGAAACATCCTAAGACTACAGAACTGTTGGAAGGCCAACACTACCAAGTTTTATTATATTTTCCAACATATTTACATTTCCAGCCAGTCCTGCTGCCCTACATTGAACTTTTAGTGAATAAAGAAATTCATCTATTTCCCAACTAATCTCCCAAGTAAATGGAAGAACATTAATTTGTAAAGGATCTAGTTAGTGATGGTGCTTTAAAATAACTACTGAATACATGATTTGCACAGTATTTTTATAACCACAAAAACCCAGTGGAGTGAAAACCACCTGACTTTTTTTACTCAAGCCCAGAATGGCATAAAGGTTAACCAGCAAACCATTCACATACTTGAATTTCATGGAATCTGTGTCCCACTGCCAGAAGCAAACAGTTCCATCTGCCCCAGTGGAGACCATGTATCGCAAGGAGCCTTTCACCATGGGACTGAACTGCAGGGAGGAAAGCAAAATCACACATAGGAACAGAGATTTAAGAATTGCTCATGATGTTAACTTCAAAAAGTTAATGTAAAAGCTTGATTTATTTTGGATTTTCCACCTCAAACTGCTGGAGCAGTTGTTGGTAACTCATTTTTAGTGTTTACAAGGTAATACCTCCCCTACTTTAAGGTAAGTTTGTGGTCTGTGTTTCAATTACTGCATTTAAAAAACCCAATTCCGTCAGTGGTTCCGGTTTGATGTTTTCACTGACCACAATCATTCACTGAAAATCCTGTCAATGAATAAAATAATGAGCACAGCAGACCGAAAAAAGGGAAGTTTGAATAGACAGGTGTAGTTCAAAAATAATTAAGCAGAGCACAAGATATGAAATAGCTTGAATGTGTAATTTATGCAAATTATCATATGTAATTTTATAGGAATTGTATGGGAATTCCTCAGAAATAATTCTTTAAGACAAGGATTTATTGCTATGCACAGAGCTACCCTTCTGAAAATTTTACAGACACAGATTGTTTAAACTGTTCATCAATTACTAACATTGGAAAGTCATATAAATTGTACATAGTGCAATTATGGCATTATTAAGAAAGCCTAAATTAAAGAATCTGCACACTGCAATAAAAGAAGCACCACAAGTATTTAGACACTAAAAACCAGCTAAACTAAAAAATGTAGTGAATGTCACAGAAAGTGCAGGTATGAAGACTACTCTCCGAGGCAGCATTTTTGAGAAAAATTCAAAATTATTTGTTTGTACTAAGCTCCACAAGCCACTTTTCACCCCTCAAGACAAGCTGTTGGTCTCACTGGAAGACATCCCAAACCTGGATAATGAGCTACTAATTTGTGTGTTAATTAAGGCATTAAAGGCCAAAACCAGACTGAATTCATAGGACCACCAAGAGCACATCATGTATCAAACCACCTCTAAATTTAAATATGCATGTTACACCTTTGTCCTTCTGAAATAACTCCTATTTTTGAGATTAAAACAAATACCCACAGCCCAAAAGTTGTAGGAATAATATACTGGATCAGAACACATTCACACAGAATAGCAAATTAGGAATCCAGTAAGAGACAACAGGACAGGATATTCCCAGAAACTCCCTTTTGTTCCAGCAACTCAAGTATTATATGCAGTGATCTTTAAGGGAAAAAGAATTCCTGTCATTATCTTCAGTTAAATACTTAGGAATTCCAGAGAGACAAGGAATTTACCTGTTTTTAAGCAGGTTTATCCTGTGATTTGACTTAGTTTTGCCATAAATATTTACACATTCAGATGTCACTACTCCCATAGGCAGGCATAGAGAAATAATTTCAGTTTTTAATATGCAGAAACACTTCAAAAGCCCCATACCTGCAATGAGGTAATGGACCCTGTGTGCCCATGGAGGACAGCAACTGGTGCACAAGTCCTCAGGCACCACACTCGGATCATCTTGTCACAGCTCCCAGCTGCAATCATGGTGTTCTCATAGTTCACAGCCATGTCAGAGATCTCTGCTGAGTGTCCTCGTAAGGTGGCAAACAATCTGCCATTGTGAGTGGACCAGATCTTCACCAGACAGTCATCTGAGCCCTGAAGAGAAATATTCATTAAGGACAACTTCTGACATGCTTCTGACCTTTAATTACAGCAATTTTTTCCACTTAAGACGGCGAGGGAGCTACACTTTACCAGCATTGATATTCATCTCCAGTTTTAGCACAACACCCATTTCCAAGCACCATCTAAAAGTATATTCAGAGCTGGATGTATTTTCATCAACTTACAGTAAATATTCTGTGTCCAGTCCTGTCAAATGCAACACAATACACAGAAGAGAGATGGCCAAGGATCCTCCTGTGCATCTTGACATGCTGGTACATACTTCCTGGGAATGAAGTGCTGAACTTGGCATATCCAGTTAATTGCTTTGCTCGATGCACCTCCACTGGAACACAGAGGAATCACATCATGTTTCAAACATGTCTGTTCTAAAACCTGGGTTTATTCAATTGCCATTAATATTAAAAAGCAACTAGAAATTACTTTCAGATTTCATAAAGTGAGGTTTTGTGGTACCTGCAATCTTTATTGTGTGTAAAGACAGTATTTTAAAAGTGTTCAGCAGCAGCGAGGAAAGGTGAGAGGAGCTTACCAAGATTTGGTGGGGTCCCATAGTTCACAGGCATTTCTGGGGGTCTGCCTCGATGCAGAGCAGCAAATGCAGAGCCCTTCCAAACAGTGTTCCTGCAATCTGCAGAAACAGTTGAAGTTCATCATAAATACTTTCTAAAAATGTCAAGAGAGCTGCAGCTCCAAAACACAGCAAAGACCCATCTAGTCTGGTCTCAAACACAGGACTGAACCCACCAAAAACCAGGCATCAACTGCCTCAAAACTTCTCACAAACAATGAAGAATTAAAGAGAAAAATGCATTTAATAGTAACAGAAGGAGAAAAAACCAACACAACCAACCAGCAAACTTTGAAATTAGTCCTAAATGATGGTCCCCTGCAGTTCACATGACACAAAACTAAAACTCCAACTGATCTTGTTAACATTTTCCTGAATATTTATACAGGAATGTGATGAGTAGTTAATAATATGAAGTTATTTCATGAGATCTTCAGTAACTAAAGGGGATTTACAAGAAAGCTAGAGAGGAATTTTTAACAAAGTCTGGGAGTGAAAGGACAAGGGGGAATTGTCTCAAGCTGAAGGATGACAGGTTTAGATGGGATGTTGGGAAAAAAATTTTTCCCTGTGAGAGTGGGCAGAGAGTGCCCAGAGCAGCTGTGGCTGCCCCTGGATCCCTGGCAGTGCCCAAGGCCAGGTTGGACACTGGGGCTGGAGCAGCCTGGGACAGTGGAAGGTGTCCCTGCCATGGCAGGGGTGGCACTGGATGGGCTTTAGGGACCCTTCCAACCCAAACCACTCTGGGATTCCAAGAGGTCACTTCCCAAGTGTCCTTTCTGCCTCTCTCACACTATTCCCCAAATCCTAATTCTGTGCACACAACAATGAATCGCTCCCATTTCAAACAAAGAACAGATCCTACCTTTTGCTGTCCGTAGCAAGGACTGTCTCCCTGCCCCAAGTAAGGAATTCACTCTGGAAATGCTGGGTGGGATCTCCTTATCCAGGATAGGGCCAATGCGTTTGCAAATTTGTAATAAATGATCTGGAGCCACATGTTTGTTGGCCAGCACCTGACAGAAATTCAAGGTTTAAAAATTAGGTTGGTACACCCAGAACAGATGGATCTGAAAGTATCAATATGTACAGATATATTTGATTTAAGTTCAACTTACAGAGAATAATGAATTCTGTTAAGCTCTGATCTAGTAAATTCAGTGGGTACTCTGCAAGCTAGGGAGAACTGTAGTAAAAATAACTGGAGTAAAGTTACTCCTGCAGATCAGTATTTTATTACTGGAAGTTTGCAGGAATCACCCCTGTGGCACCCACTTGTCAGACACCCTACACTGAGTGTCTTTGCCCAATTCACCCTATGATTTGTACTAAAAATAAGAAATAAAATACAAACCCTCAGAACTCAAGATCATGGAGAATGTGGTTGCAATCAAGCACAAGAATTTAAGCAGCTACTACCTGTACTTGCTCATTGAACTGCAAACCAGCAGGTTTGAGTACAATCTCTCTGGAAACAGTTCCCTTGAAGAACCAGTACCACATAACCTAAGTCTGCCCTACTTCCTTAAACCAGGATCAAACCATTCATCCCTACACTCAGGAATGATCCCACACTATCTGCATCAAGCAACCTAAAAAAAAAATACACCCCCACACACACTCAGATGTCTCAGACAAGAACAGATGTGCGCGGGTTTTGATTATTTTTCCCCCTACTCTTTCTCAGAGTTCAATCTAAAAAATCCTTATTCTTATCAAGGCAACCACAATAATGCAGAAGTTAAAGACACAAAGTAGGAGTTTAAGCAGCCTTGAGTAGAGCAAACCATCAGACTCAAAAGCTGAAGCTGCTGGGGAGGTCTGAAGCAGGTGGGATTGACAGTCCCACACTTCCTCCAGTGTGACCTGGCCATGAAGAACCCAGTCAGCCCCAGCAGCCACACTGCTCCTGCAGCAGCCAGAGAATTCCCAGCCAATCCATTCAGGAGAGGCTCAGGGCCACACCAGCTCAGGTATGTGGCCTCCTGCCCAGGTGGCTGAGAACACAGGCAGAACAAGCTCGTGCTGCTGATGCTGTTCCCTTGAACAGCTGAGCTTGGATGAGCAAAGTGTCCCAACAGGGCTGATCTGCTCATCACAACAGTGGGAATAAAAATAAAAATACCACACGCTGCCAGAAAGTTGCCCAAATACACAGTGAGCATTCAAAAGGTACAACTTAAGTCACAGCCTTGCACTTGTTTTTTTATAATAAAATCCAGGTATAAAGCTTGTGGGGCATAGGTTGTATTCCTGGCAGGGTGGGAGGTGATAACATCAGTAAAATAACTCCCATTACCCCACAGGCAAATCTGTCCAAGCAAATCAGCCCATCAGATGCTTAAGGTTGATTATGAGAAACATATCTGGTAGCCCAAAGACTACAAAATGCATTTTGACATCATTTCTTTATCAATTTTGACTCTTGAATTGGTATAGAGCAGTACCAGCCACAACATTCAGGACAGAAAGGCCAGTCTGCTTTCTGCCAAACACTAAAACCCTTTTTGTTTGCATGCAGTCAGCAATATGTATATTTTCTAATATATTTTCTAAATGCAACCCTTGCATACGAAACCTTGCAACTCCTTTCTTTTTGAAGTAGTTTTGCTGAGATTTTGGAAGGAACAGTTGTTTTAAAGATTTGCAATTCCATGCTGAGCAAAGTGGAATAGAAACAATTACAGCACATGACTGATTTGTCTGTGGTCTCTGCAAATTCAGAGTGAGACCAGTGGGACAAGAGGTTCCCAGAGCCCCTCAAAAAACCAGAAACTAAAACCCTGAGAATAATTTAGATATTCTGAAACACTACTTCTCTGTGCAGAGATTTCCTTTAAATTGTGCAGGAAAAAAGAGATAGAAGCTGCACATGTTAAAGAATTAGTTTGACAATTGTATATGCAGAATAATCACAGAAAAAAAGCAGCCCTGAAATCAGAAAAACACACACATGGGATCTCCCAACACCCTTCTTTTTGCCAGAAGAAATGGGGTAAGAAACCAACAATGAAGCAACAAAAAGAAACCCTCCCAATAATTCTTTCTAAGCTTAATGCTACTTTCATCTTGCCTAAATTCAAGTCAGAGCTTGAAAATATTCCTGTTTAGCAAGGCCAGGCTTCTTAGTGAGTTACAAAAACTGATCTAAAACCTTCCTTGCTCAACTGGCCACAAGAACAAAGAGAGGAAATGGAATCACACTTATCATTTCAAGCAATACTTAGATAATTAAGAAAGTGTTTTAAACAACATTTCATTCCTTCTCTATGCAAATATCATCCTGAGATCTTTAAGTGCTTCACAAGAGGGAGTTCATTGCAACCATCAGTCAATTAACCCGGAATGCCCGAACCTTAGGTGGGAAAAAGCAAGGATAAACAACTCTCTACAGGAAACACTATCAAACACAATAAAGCAGGATAAAAACCACACTGGGAAGGGCAGGCACCATCATGCCATCACCCACTGGCATTCAAACTCTTTGCCACTTAAGAAGCAGCAAAATTAAGCCCCAAAACACAGCTCTGCCTTCTGTAAAAACAAATCAGAACACACCACACCAGCCGTGGAAGGGCAGAAAGTACATTTTGTGGAGAGATCACCTCCCTCTTTGCAGCACTTTAGAAACAAAGCCATGACCAGCGAGGAGCCGGCGACATGAGCACATTCACAGTCACCACAAGTGCCAACCCTCGGTTTCTGAACAGTGATTTCATTTCCTAATATGTTGGAGGGGGCTGAAAGAAACCAACCAGAAAATAAATACCGACAAATCACAACGTGCCTCACAACCTGGTCCCTGAAACTCCAAAATGAAACCTCGCTGTAGATTGGCTCCTGCCTGCATGTAGGCAGCGGCATGTACCACTGCACAACGCCAAGCTCCACCTCTTCTATGTAAACAATATCCTCAATTTAAACCACCACTTGTGTTTTTGTTAGTCTGATGTAAAGAAATTAAAGGCTATTTCTAAAGTAACTCCAGTGTTCAGAGTCAGGATACTACAGGAAGGTGAAGATTTGGGCCTACTCTTAAAGGTAGAGGGTCTAACATCGATGTCATCACCGCAAATAAAAGGGGGTTTTTTAAAGAGAAAAGTCTCACCAATTCTTCATAACTTCTATAATGCTCATTTCCTTGCCAGTCCAACCTTTTGGGAAGCAACTAAATAAAGGAAAAACAAACAGAAAAACCGTGAGCGGTTAAAGGGGAAAGGAGGGACTACAGACCACATCCAAAACAATGTGTGTTGAGGGGATGGGGAAAAGTTGAGACAGCGGCAGAAACTTGAATGACTTGCAAAGGAAACTTTTGACTACAGCAAGATTTCATCAGAGCCCACACAGACCTGGTGCTGCTCCAGCTCCTGCACCAGCACCTGCAGAGGGAAGGGGAAAAACACAAGAGTCAGGGACAAGCCAGGATTCGGCTCCTCCAGAGCGGGGGGCGCGGCTGCTCCCACCTCCCCCCGACCCTCCGCGGGCAGCGCGGGGTGCCCGCGCCCCGCTGAGCCCCGCACTCACCTTCAGCGCTCTCCGGCAGGGCCCGGTGCTCAGGAACCGGGCGATGAGGAAGTAAAGCTCTGTAAGAGACACGGGGGATGAGCCGGGGGGCGGCCGTGACCCATCCTGAGGAGAGGGGTGGGGGGGGCAGGAAGATGGCGGCACCGGCGGCACCTCCGCACCCCGGCCCGCGGTGTTACCTGATTCAATGAGCGGCAGCGACGCGCCGGAGCTGGAAGAGGCCGCAGGCTCGGCCATGGCGGGCTGAGGGCGGCGGGCCCGGCTCGGCACGGCGCTGTCAGCGCCTCCCCTCCTCCCTCCCTCCCCTCACGGCCGCCCCCCCGCTCCCCTCAGCGCTCCCTCCCTCCCTCTCCCCCCTCAGCGCAGCCTCGGCGGCGCCGCCGCCATGGCCGCCGCACCACCCGCCACGGAGCCGCCGTCGCCACCTCCGCCGGGAGCGCCTGTGGGGGGGGCGGCGTAAAATAGTTCCCGCAGTACCGGGCGCTTTGGGCGCGCCGAGGGAACAGCGGTGCAGGCGTGTGGCCGCGGGGAATATACACGAAAGGCAGCGGGGCGGGTGGCGACGGGGGACGGCGGGGAAGGCGCCGGGTGAGGAGAAGGAGAGGAGGAGGCGCGGAAGGATCGCGCGAGGAAGGCGGCGGTGACGCGCCCGGGGGCGGCGCTGAGGGCGGCGAGGCGGCAGCGCTGAGGGCGGCGGGGCAGAGGCGGCGGCGGCGCTGCTCCATCGGCCCCGGGTACACCGGGGCTGCCGCCGCTGCCTCGGCCTTCCTAGCCCGGGACAGCTCTCCCGGGAGCCGCGGCCAGGCACAGAAACCGGGTCCAGGGGGCGATGTGGTGATGGAGTGGATGTGTGCCGCCAGGGCCTTTGCCTCGAGTGCTCTGGACCCGTCACTGCGGGGGGGTGCAGCTTATCCAGAGAAGGGAACGGAGCTGGGAAGGGGCTGGAGAATTCCTGAGGGAGCTGGGAAGGGGCTGAGCCTGGAGAAAAGGAGGCTCAGGGGGGACCTTGTGGCTCTGCACAGCTCCTGCCAGGAGGGGACAGCCGGGGGGTCGGGCTCTGCTCCAGGGAACAGGGACAGGAGGAAAGGGAACGGCCTCAGGCTGGGCCAGGGCAGGCTCAGGGTGGACATCGGGAGAATTTTTTCGCTGAAAGGTGATTAAACATTAGAATGCACTGCCCGGGGAGGTGTTGAAGTCGCCTTTCATGGAGGAGTTCAAGGAACAACGGGATGTGCTCTGGTTGTTAACAAGGTGTTGATCAGTCAAAGGTTGGACTGATGACCTCAGCGGTGTTTCCCAAGCTAAACGATTTTGTGATATTGTGATTCAAAGTGCACTGTCCTGCGTGGTGCCCGGGGTGTGCCGTGTCTGCAGAGATTTGGAAGCATCAATGCTGTTGGAGCTTAGGGATGGCCCAGCCTCCTGCTGTGACAGCAGAGCTCCACATGCTGGGGGGCTGGGGATGCTGGGGGGCACCTGAGCTGCCCCAAACACCAGCCTCGGGAGGGGTATTTCCCACACCATTCCAGCAGCACTGCTTCCCTGGCACCACTAAGCCAAAAAAATGGAGCTCTGTCCCCATGCTTGTGCCATCTTGAGCCTGGCTCCTGGAGACAGGATTTTGGGAGCCAGGACATCAACCTGTGAGGAGGCATGAGGATGAGCAGAGGGATGGAGCAGCTCTGCTGGGAAGAAAGGCTGGCACAGCTGGGATTGTTCCCCTGCACAGGAGAAGCTTTGGGCTGAGCTCAGGGTGGCCTTGCAGGGCCTGGAGTGACAGGACAAGGGGAAATGGCTTCAAGCTGACAGAGAATGGGGTTAGATGGGATATTGGAAATTGGGAATTGTTCCCTGGGAGGGTGGGCAGGCCCTGGCACAGCTGTGGCTGCCCTGGATCCCTGGCAGTGCCCAAGGCCAGGTTGGACACTGGGGCTTGGAGCACTGGGACAGTGGGAGGTGTCCCTGCCATGGCAGGGGTGGCACTGGATGGGCTTTCAGGTCCCTTCCAACCTGAACCATTCTTCATGTTTTTTTCTTTCTCACAGTTGTTTCCCAGCCATGCCCAGTATGAACGCTGATAAAAACAGCAGTGGCTGTACTTGTGTTACATTTGAAATCCAAACTCTTCACCTATTTCATTCCCCACCTCTGGTACCTTAAAATGCATTTTTAGAACCTTGAAGTAAATTACTTTTATGTCTCATTCCCTTAACCCAAACAACTACTAGCAGTATACACAGACAATTTATTGTCTTCCAAGAAACAAGTCTTGTTCTCCTGCTGTTGTATTTTGGATCAGATTGTGCTCCATTGGATGCAAATCTGCATCAGCTCTCCCTCCAGTCCTTAGCTGAAGAGCAAATAAATCTGGTATCACACAGGACAGAGTGATATCGAGAAGTTACAGTAAATTAAGCAGTGGGTAATAGATGTGAGGGAAATGCTGCAAGTCCACAAGATCCCAGCACCAGAGACGCAAAACATGTGAAAAGTAGACATTCTGTAAAAGCAGGAATGAGTGGTTATTTTGGGGGATTTATCTGCAAGTTTATTACTTATTTAACTGGTGTGTTGAGCTTGCCAAAACCAGAGAGTAAATAACATCACGGAGCTAGACTGTGTTACTATTAAATTAAACCAAGAAATATGGTACCTGGAAGGGGATGTTGGGAGGAGTTAGAAAAGTGGCATCAGTTTCCAGTTTTGAAATATCCAAGAACTTGAAGCCAAAGCCAGGTGTGCTCTGTGAGGAACAGAACAGGTTGGGAGACTTCCTATAGAAAAGTTAAAGATTGCTAAAGTATTGAAGAGGTAAACATGGTAAAATTCTTCCTGAAATGAGAGTATTGATTAAGAAAGCAAGTTAGTGGTGAAACTAAAGTGGCTTTTTTTTTTTAGAAATAACTGCAACAATTTGAAAAAGGCACTAAAAATGTACAGGAAGCAGGTACTGGGCTTGCAGGTGTTACTCAAGAGCATAAACAATTCTGGGGTGAGAGGAGGAAAAAACCAACAAAGAACAAACGTTACTGTTTGAGCTTGGCTCCTCCCAGGACAAGGTGACAGTTGTCTGGCTGGCATCTGAGACCTAATTACTCATTATTGACTTTTTTTAAAGCAAACAGCAGCGACACAAAGCTCTCAAAAGTGCAAGTTTAGACTAACACTCCAATTCTCCACTCCCTGAACTGCCACCCATCTCTTCAAAAGTATTGTTTTAACACTCTGAAGGACACAGTTAAAAATCCAAACCACAGCACTCAGATTGTGAGTTCTCAGTCAATACAGGAGCTATGGAAACATCCTTTCATAATCAAGGTTTATTTGGCTTTTGTTTGATGATCACAAACACTATCAACAATTTTACAATTGTTTTTATTAACAGAGCTTTTTTAAATCTAAAAACTAATTTTGTTTTTTTTTTCCTAGCACTATTTCAAATATTTTTCACTCAATCTTTGTAGACAAGCTGTCCTTGAAAACTAGATGTGAAGTTCCAGTATCTCAAAATTGACATAACAAGTTCCAACTGCCAAGCAAAAACTTTTACTTAAGACAGTATTTAAAGATATAAAATAAAAGTTTCCAATCTTTTGCATCACAGCTACAAAGTTGTTGGGAAAAAAATAAAGCTGCAACTACCAAAAATAACTTTGTCACTGATATACATCACTCAGCAAGAAATCCACCACTAGGGAGCAGTTTTATTAGATAAGCAATTCTACTGATGGTACAACCATAGAGAAAGATAAATAACTAAAATATTAAGACGTTCTCAACACATCATTATGAATTCCAAAGTCTGATCTGTGTTATGCTTCATTTTATAAGATAGAAAACTGTCCCTTGGAGTCTGTGGAACGTGAGGCTTAATCAAGGCCTCAAAGCCCTCTCCTTAATTAACACACCGTTAATTTCTGGTTTCATAGAAAACAGACAACCAGTACATGACTTTACCACTTAAAAAAAGGCATTTACACTTATCTAAATATGTAAAAAAATGGGTTGAGTCGGGATTCTCTCCTTTTTAAAAACGTGTTTTCTAGAACTACTAAAAAACTTGCATTTACAAAATAGTTGATAAAAATATTCCTCTGAATTGTACAAGAAGTAAGGTTTAAGGACCACCAGTTACAGATGTGGGACCAGGTGTCACTCAGACTTCACTTCTTTCTCTGCAGCTGCATCAGGTGCTGGGGTCTGGAAAGGGAAAAAAAACCCAGAACATTTCAGTGCAGAAAGTTTTTAATGGCTCTGATTAGTTTGGAGTGGTTTTAATGCACATTAAACCCTGCACAGAATAACCCTGACTTGTTCTTACAGATTTCTCTTGGATCATGACCTGCTAAACCAAGCTGTGACAAAAAGGCTCCTTGGATCCACCAGGATGGATTTCAGGATGTTGATTTGTTACTAAACAACACTGCAAGGGATTTTAATTGGATTACTGCCTTTATGACCGAAGAAACTTTAGCTTTTACACAGCTACAATTACATTGGAGGTGTTTAGAAAATCTATGAGGTAACACTTCATGCCTTTCAATTTCAGTGCCACACTTAAAATATTTTTCAAATCTTAATCCTGTTTTAATTCTTAGCAAATAGTAACATCCAACAGGACAGACTGCCTCTGCCTCTTCCAGACTTTGGTATAAAATTACACCTGGATTTTGGGTGGTGTGACCAAGTCATGGTCCATTCCTTGTCAATTTACATAATCTCTGCACCAGTGAACTAAAGGGACCCCAGATGGGAATGCTGCCAAATTTGCTTCCACTGCTGAAATATTACAAGCACAAACTGAAAGACTGCAATAATGCCAAAACTTGAGTCAGCTGAAGAACTTGTAGTCAGAGCACAGCTTTTTCACACTGCAAGCTTGCAAATGACAGTTACCCCAGAGTAAATCCTCCTGCTCAGCCAAGTACCATCCTGTACCTTCATTGCCCACCAAACCCCATCATCTACCTAAAATCAAAATATTCCACTGAACTCCTGAAAATGTTTCTGTCACAGAAACCTGACACCAACTCCAGGCCCGTTACCACACTTGTGTTTCATCCCTGCAGATTTTGGCCTCAATTTGTAACTATGTCTGCATTCCAGGAATATAATACAGAGTGGAGGATGCTGTGAGTGACCTCATCAATGATTCCAAAAAGTTCAGCCACTCTGGCACTGAGGTGTAGCCAAGACTCACCTGGCACAGTCACTTCTCCAGCAACAACAACTCATTAATTGTTGTACTTTGTCCCTGCACCCACCTGTCCCTTCTCCCAGCAGTGTCTGTCAATATCACCTCAACTTTGCCAAAATCAGCTCTGGGTTTTCACTCAAGACTCTTTCCAGACCCAAGAAAAAGAATATTTCATTTGTCAAGAAACTTTGGTAGGGAAAAACCCCCCAACTTCTCAGAAACAGCAAAACCCAAACCCAGCCCTCCAAACTTCACCTCCTCAGTTTTAGCCTCCCCATTTTCTGCAGGCAGGTTGTCCTTTGTCTGCTCTTGGTTTGTCTCTTCTGTCTGTTTTCCTTTAGGCCCCTTCTTCCCCTTTGATGGAGCTTTCTTGTCCCCAGATTTATCCTAAAATCAAATATATTTCCAGTAAGTCAATTGTTATGACCTTCCAGGTAAATCTTGAAAACAATAAAAACCACAAAAAACCAAGATGGATTTGCTAAGTTACCAACAACCCCTGATCACCCACTTACAAAATATTTCAGAATTACAAAATTGCAACACACTGACTTCTGTACTTTGAATGGCATAATATATTTTTCTTCATAGTATTTATTTAAAAAGCCCACTAAGTAACTCCATAATGAGCAAACTTCTCACAACTGGAAAGAATACTGTGAGGGAAGTTTTAAAAACGGATAAAGTTGATGAAAAAAGGTGTTTTTTGATGAATCAAATAAAAATTTTTTGACTGTTAGTTTGAAGTAGTTTTAAGCAAAAAATCAATATCACACATCAGTCATTGGAAAGCTTCCCCAAATTCTTTAGGCTTACAGCCCTGAGAGTGGGAGCACAGATACACAAACCACTGGAATGAAGGTGGATTTCTGATCAGTAACTGATAGGATTAATGCAATGGAAACATCAGGAAGTCTGCAAAGATTATGAGTTTATCTGAAATTAGAGAATTACAGAACAGTTTGGGTTGAGAGGGATCTTAAAAGATAATCTCATCCAACCCCCAACACCTCCCTGGCCTTGGGCACTGCCAGGGATCCAGGGCAGCCCCAGCTGCTCTGGGAATTCCATCCCAGCCCTGCCCACCCTGCCAGGGAACAATTCCCAATTCCCAATCTCCCATCCAGCCCTGCCCCCTGGTAGTTTGAAGCCATTCCCTGTGTCCTGTCTCTCCATCCCTTGGAAATTGTCTCTATCTTTCTTATCAACTCCCTCCAGGTACTGAAATGTCACAATGAGGTCACCCCAAAGCTTTTAATCAATACATGACAAGAAAAGCTCATGATGACAAAGGAACACTTAGCAACACAAACAGCAGCAAGCCACAGACACAAGGCCATTTTCAATTCTCCCAAAAACCAAAGAATTTTACACCTCGCTTATTTTCACTGAGAAAGCTGTGCTGAAAAATTCAAAGATCACACAAACCCACTTTCTTACAAACACCTAAAGCCTGACCATATGAATAGAAGTTCATATGTTTTTTTAAGTGGCTAATGCAATTTTTTCCCTGTCCTAACACACTGCTTTAAAACATCAGTAGGTATATTTTATCCCCTCTTGTTACACAGATGAAATACAACGCTGTGCACAGAATCATTCATTTTGGAGAAGTCCTCCAAGATACTCCAGTCCAACTTTAACAGAGCACCGCCCTGTCAACCAGAGCAGAACAAACAACATCCCAGCCTATCCTTGGACACGTCCAGGGATGGTGACTGCACCACCTCCCTGAGCGGCTTTCCCAATGCCTGACCAGCCTTTCTGTGAAGAAATTCCTGCTGATGTCCCAACGCACATCTGCTTTGACAGTCAGGTAGTTCCACCCAATACCAAACCACAATGTAACACGCATGGATCCCTGCCCACGCTTCCATGCAATGCCTGGAGCTTAACAAGAATCTACAGCCACCGTGATGGAATGTACCTGTAAATACTGGCAAAAGCACATCAAAACAACACTTCAGCCAAGGGAGCGTTCCCACACGGAACAAAACCATTCCGGCACGGTGCACGGAGGACACCACGCGGGATGCCCCCAAGCACTCCCTTCCCTCTTCCAATTCACTCTCACCTTTGCCGGCAACTTTTTGGGTTTCGGCTCCGCTTTGGCAGGCGCGGGTTTCTGAGGAGAGAGAACAAGTCAGGCGGGGATCCGGCCCCCGGGGAGCCATCCCGGCAGGGCCCCGCCGCTCGGCACTCACTTACCGCGGAGAGCCGCGCCGACCGCCGCTTGGGCTGCGGGGGGAGACACAGACACGGGGAGAGAAAGAGAGACAGGGAAGGGCGTGAGGGGCGGGCGGGCCGGGGCAGCCCCGCCGCCCTGCCCGCTCCTTACCTCCTCGGGGGCGTCCCCGTCCGCCACCGTCACCTGCAACACACACACAGCGTCAGCGGGGCGGGGCGGCACCGGCCCCCGGAGCCTCCCACACCTCTGGCCCGCCGAGCCACCCGGCACAAGGGGCAGGCGCCGGCCGCCGGCACCGCATCGGAGCGCTTCCCGCCGAGCCCGGTCCCCTCCCGCCCGTCCCCGCCCGGCGGCTCCCCTCGCCGCCGCTCGCCTTCACCTTCCTCTTCGGCATCTCGAGGCTCGCGGCTGCCGGTGTGGCGCGGCTGCTGCGAGCGCGTCTGCGGCCGCCTGCGCGCCCCAGCCCGGCTGCGCAGCGGAGCCGCCCCCCTCCCCATCCCAGCAGCGCCAGCGGCGCCGCAACAGGATCCAGCCGGATCGGGGCAAGCGCCACGCCATTGGCCCGCCCGCCCCGCGCGCCGCCCGCCGCGCCCCGCCATTGGCCCGCCCCGCCCCGCGCGCCGCCCGCCCCGCCCCGCCATTGGCCCGCCCCGCCCCGCGCAAAGCCCGCCCCGCCCCGCCATTGGCCCGCCCCGCCCCGCGCAAAGCCCGCCCCGCCTCGCCATTGGCCCGCCCGCCCCGCGCGCCGCCCGCCCTGCCCCGCCATTGGTCCGCCCCGCCCCGCGCGCCCCGCCCCGCCCCGCCCCGCCCGCCCTCAGGCGGGGCCATGGCGGGCAGCGCGGCCATGGCCGAGAGTGAACCCGCGGCCGAGAGCGGCGCCTGGCTGCTGGTACTCAGCGCCGTGTTCCTCTGCAACGCGCTCAAGATCCTCCTGCCCTCCTGCTCCTCCCTGGTGAGTGGTGCCGCTGCTGGACAAGCGGGAGGGTACCCCAGAATGGCGGCAGGGCGCTGAGGGGGTTCTGTCAGCTCCAGGCTGGGACGGGCAGGGCCTGGTGCTGCTGCTGGTCTTGGAGAGGAGAAGCTGATGATGGGGCACAGCCCCGTGGCTGGATGGCTCCCGCAGCCCCGGTTCCACCGCGGGGAATGAGTTCCCGGTGAGGTCAGTGATGCTCCTGAGCCTCCAGCCCTTGGGAATGGTTTGGGCTGCAAGGAACCTTAAGGATGGTCCGCTTCCAACCCTCCACCAGCGGGCTTGGCTGCTCATGGACTCCTCCAGGGATGGGGCATCCACAGCTTCCCAGTTTTTGGTATGGGAAGGACAGCTTTGCTCAGTCTTGCATGTTTTCAACAGATGGACGTGCCTATTGTTGAGGTGGGAGATCAGTGGATACGGATATTAAGGAATTAAGTCAATGTAGGAATAAATCTTTATAATCTTAACCACTGATCAGGGTGCCCCTGTGCTGATCTGAAGCATTCCTGTGGAAGCCTGGATAATGGAATTGAGGACAAGTAAACTCCGTGGCTGCCAGATCAACTCATGTGTGTACAAAGATGCTGAAATCCCAGTCGCTCTGCTCTACCACAGAAATAACTTCACTGGCACAGAGATCAGTGTGCACTGTTCAAAAATGGACAAAAATCCTTTAAACCTTAAATCACCCTCAGCAATTTGGGAAGCTGGACTCAGTGCTGCTAGAGATGATTGATGAAACAGCCATAGGAGGAGAGGCTGAGGGTGTTTGGTTCGTTCAGTCTGGAGGAGGCTGAGACTGGGATCTGCAGCTGCTCCCGAGGGCAGCTCCAAGCTCTGGCACAGGGACAGCACCCAGGGAGGGCTGGAACTGGGCCAGGGCAGATTTAGGGTGGGTTTTAGGGAAAGGTTCTTCCCCAGAGGTGCTGGCACTGCCCAGGGAATGGGCACGGCCCCGAGGCTGCCAGAGCTGCAGGAGACTTTGGGCAGCGCTGCCAGGGATGCCCAGGTGGGATTTTTGGGGGTCTGGGCAGCAGCAGGAGTGGGACTCAATTCCTTGTGGGTCCCTTCCAACTCAGGATATTCTAAGATTTTCTGAAGATCTCTGCTCAGCTTTCTGCTGTGGTTTGAGGCTGAAGATTCCCTTAATGCTCTCACTGTCTGCAGGCCTGAGAACAGCATCCATGGGGAAATAAATTACATGTGTCTTGGGGAAGATTTGCTAAGGAACAGCAAGAAAAAGATTTTGTGCCCTTTGTGCCTGCATTTCTATGGCAAACAGAGTTCATGAGCCAACAAGCAGGTGGTGCCTCAAGAAAAGAAATTAGGAAAGTAAAAGGAAGGGAGAAAATGTTGGAATACTTGGCTGCTGGAGCTGGAAATGGGAATGATCACAGAATCATTTAAATTGGAGAAAACCTTCAAGATCATTGAGTCCAGCTTGAGGCTGTTTCCTCTCATCTTGTCACTTGTTCTCTTGTTGCCCAAGGATTTCCTGCATCTCAGCGAAAGCCTTTTTTTATGGGAGGTTTTTGAGATCATACTTTATACACACTAAAGCAAATCAGTGAGATTCTGGATCAGTAATTGATCATTTCCCTCACCTCTTAGATATCCAGGCTGTTACAGAAGGATGCAGAGCAGGAATCCCAGATGAGAGCCGAGATCCAGAGCATGAAGCAGGAGCTTGCCACCATCAGTATGATGGATGAGTTTGCCAGATATGCCCGGCTGGAGAGGAAGATTAACAAAATGACTGACAAGCTCAAAACCCACGGTACAGTTCCATGTCTGCTCCCTGTTCCAAAAGGAAAAACAATTTCTGTTTCTGAAAAGCTGTCAGGAGTGTTTTCAGCTTTAAGTATTTATCCTTCAAACTTGCCTTCCCCTTTTCCCTTTTCCCTTTTCCCTTTCCAAGCTTACTTGTGTCTTTCCAGGAATTTCCTGGGCTTCTCTGTGTAATTATTTATTCTTTCTCAGTGATGCTCATCACTCAATGTGTTTTGAGTAAGTCAAGATAGAAATTACAGTATGATACAGAATTGGCAGTTTGTTGTAGAAGGGTGTTTTTAATATGGTTAGAAATCTTTTAGAGAGATTTTTAAACAGGGTAATGTCCAGCCTTAAAGAGTGAAATATTAAAAAATTACTAATTTAATGCAATTATAATTCATTATTATAAACAATGGAAACTAATATTTTTTTCTTTAACAGTGAAGGCACGAACTGCACAATTAGCCAAAATAAAGTGGGTCATAAATATTGTATTCTACATATTGCAGGTAAGTAAATATTTTGTTTGGATACAACTTAACCCAAATCCTCAGTAGTGTTACAATTCTCTCCTGGTTTATTGGCCCATAGTTGGTCACTCAGGGCTCCCCCAGCCCAGGAGGAGCTGGAGCTGCTGCAGAGAGCCCAGAGGAGGCTCCAGGATGAGCAGAGGGATGGAGCAGCTCTGCTGGGAGGAAAGGCTGGCACAGCTGGGATTGTTCCCCTGCACAGGAGAAGCTTTGGGCTGAGCTCAGGGTGGCCTTGCAGGGCCTGGAGGAGCCCCAGGAAACCTGGAGAGAGACAATTTCCAGGGCAGGGAGGGACAGGGCACAGGGAATGGCTTCAGACTGAAAATTTAGAGGTTCAGATCAGATATTAGGAAGAAATTCCTCCCTGGTAGGTGGGCAGGTCCTGGCATGAGTTCCCCAGAGCAGCTGTGGCTGCCCCTGGATCCCTGGCAGTGCCCCAGGCCAGGTTGGACACTGGGGCTGGAGCAGCCTGGGACAGTGGGAGGTGTCCCTGCCATGGCAGGAGTGGCACTGGAGGATCTTTAAATTCCTTCCAGTCCAAACCATTCTGGGATTCCAAGGACACAAAGTTTGTCAAAAAGAAAGTTTCTGGAACTGGAAGGGAAATGCTGCTGATAAAATCTGGTTGCTGAGTATGGAAGGAGTTTAACTTTCATCTCAACTCTGTTGCTAGTTTTGGGGGGACAAGAGTTTGGAGTTTGTCTTAGCTGTTTTATCACTGAGGTTTTTTTATATATGACCCCAAATCCAGGAAAGTTCTGCTACATGTAAATATAATTGTGGCTTTGAAACCAAAATATACTTCTGCTGAGGATGCGAATCTCCACCTACAGCTGCCACACATTTCCCTACGGTGCCTCATCAGATTGTCTCAGTAGTTCTGACGTGATGCCAAGGAATTTGCTAACGAGGATGGCAGTGGTCAGCCTGAAGATTTCCTTAGGGGCCTGTTACAGTGAGTTGGACTTCTTGTAGGCAAAAATTCAGGCTAAAAAGGATCATCAGTATTTTAACAAATGCTATGACTTTCTTTGACTCTGTCGGATTGGAAATAGGGTCTTGAAAGAAAACAATCTCTCCCTGCAACCTTGTAATATTGGGTATAAATTTAAGCTCATGCCAAATCTAAAAATATTTTGAAGAAAATAAAATAGCAAAGAAACAATTCCCTTCCTTTAGAATTGATTATTTGCTGTTTCCAGGATGTGTATTATTATCCAAACTAATAAAAATCCCCATTCCAGGCTGCCCTGATGATCTCTCTGATCTGGAAGTACTACTCGGAGCCTGTCACCGTGCTTCCAAGCAAATGGTTGGCTCCCCTGGAGCGCCTGGTGGCCTTCCCTACAGGAGTGGCAGGTGAGGAAAAGGACATTCCCAAGCCCCAGAGCACAGAGGGATTAACAGCAGCTGCTTCTCCGACTCCCAGAGCACAGGGTTCAAGTATTTGAGCAGCTCTTCTGTGTGTGCTCAGTTCTGGTTTCTTGAAGTGATAACGAAATTTTGTCATTTTTATTTTCCACCCAAACAGAGCATTGCCCTTCTCTGTATTGAATAGACCTAATTTAAATTAGAAAATCAGCAAATCACCCAAAAGAGAGTTTTCTTTACAGGTGTGCTATGAATAGCAATGTACTTACAAAACAGCTGATTTCAACTTCAGAGGAAATTTACTTTTTACATTTCTCAAATCCTGAATTTAAGTTCAAGCAAAGCATTCTGCCGAGCCTTAAACTTAGATATTTTCTCTTGGGTCTGTAGCAGAGGGTTTTAGCTCTGGGATGCACTCACCACACTTTATCTCATATTTGTGTATTTGGTGCTCTTTTCCCAAGACAATCCAGAATTTTTTGGGACCAGCATTGATTTATCTCCCATCTCTTGCATCTCCCTTTTCTGTATAAAGAGTTTAGTTCCTGTTGGCCTCATGAGTTCTGAGTTTCATTTTTTACACTTCCAATGTTGTTTGCAGCTGCACAGGTTCCTCAGGGTTATTGATCCAACAATTTAAATCGTGGTTTCTCCCTCTTTTCCAGGAGGTGTGGGAATTACCTGCTGGCTCGTGGTCTGCAATAAAGTTGTAGCTATCATGCTGCACCCCTTCAGCTGAAAGAATCCCAGCAATCCATGGACTCCCCAGCTGCATTTACATAATCACTGCTTTAAACCAATTAAAACAAAAAGGGACAGTTATCTTTCATGAGACAAGGTCTGGGAAAATCCTTGTTATTCCATTTGGATATCTGTCAGTCCTTTTGATTTTGCTTCCCAGAGTTTGTCTTTCATTTTGGAAAAAGCAGCATTACTGGTTATAAAACCTCAAGTTGGGTTTAGTCCTGGCAGAACCATAAGGTTTTGTCATGGCCTTTTGTCACCAACATCTAAAAGTGTTGGATTTGTGGTTTTAAATTGGAAATGTGCTGGCTTTAGGAATTAATTTGGGAGCTTGGCTGTTTTTTTGCTGTAAAATGTGGTAGCTTCACCCCAAGGTTGGGACCATGTTGGGTGGTGCAGAGGGCAGAGGGAGGTTGTTTGCTTGGCTTGGGGCAAAAGAGAGTTTCTTTGGTATTTTTTACCTTAAAATTAGAATATTCTTGAGCTCTCCTAAAAAAATCGCTGAGTTTAATGAAGATTTTATCTCTTAGGAGGTTTCTTCAGCTGCCAAGCACAGGATGCTGTCAGTGAAGCAGAGGACAGTGCTGTTCCTGCAGAAGGGATGCTGATTTAGCTTCCCACTCTGGAATTCCCAGAGGAATGATCTCTTCTGCTATTCCAGAGCCTTTTCCTCCCTGCAGGAAGGAAGGGACCAGGACCCCTCCAAAACTGGTGATAAAATTGCCTTTAAAAACCAATTCAATAGGTCAGGTTATGTTGTGTGTGTATATATATGAATTAATTTTTTTAATGTTAATTTAAAAATTGGGATTTTATATTAGGAATTTTATTTAGCCAACATGAAAATAAATATCAAGGAAAAAATGCTGTGATTGAATGTTATGTATAATTGTGATTTTATTAAGGAAATAAAGCTTTTCAACCCATCTTAGTTTTTTTCATCTCTTTTTTTAATGTTTACTGCAGTTTTCCTGAAGAACCCACAAAAACCCCAAACAAACAAACCCAAAATGACAAAACAAACCCCAAACTCACCAAAACAACATAAGGAAATACTGTTTGAATCAACTCAACTAATTTATGTTTAAATTTTTTTTTCTAAACCTTTGAAATGTTGCTGCAACAGGTTCGGCTCTGAATGTCTTTGTCATCTTTAAAAACTTTTGTAGTGTAATTTTGGACAGAATGCCCCTAATTTTTCCAAACTTCACATGGATTTAGCAAGTATTTAATAAATTAGTGTGAGGAACAAAGCACAGTCCTCCTCCCCTCGCTTACATAACCTTAAACAAGGATTTTTAGAGGCTTTTTGGGGACTGGCTATGCCTGACTTGTCCAAAACAATGCTTTCCTCTTGCACATTCATCCGGGATGGCAGCTGGGGAAGTTACCAGGCAAACTGCTTTGATAAGTTCTAACAGTGGGAAAGAATGAGGCTTTAGAGGTTTCTAATGCTCGTGAAAACAATGTAGGAGCAAATTATTTTTATGATCTGTGAATTCTGGAAGCTGTTTGGGGAGTGAAGGAAGTGAAGAAGTGTTTTCTTTTATTGCATTGTGGGTCCTCACCCAGCAGTGAAGTTTGTGAAAGCTGGGTGCTCATCTCAGCGAGCTGACAACCACCCAGCTTCCAAATTCCAGCTCCTTGGGAATGCAAAAAACATGGAAGTTCCCAAACAAGGGCTAACTTACCTGGTAACAGGTGAGAATGATAAGGAATTCTTAATACAACACATTTTTGTGGAAACACACTAAGCACAGAATGGGTTTTTTTGTGACAACTGGTTGGATTGTTTTGGAAAAAATGTAAAGCAATTGCCAGGGCTTGTAAGATTTAATAAACATTCAATGAAAGTAAAACATTTGGTTTGTGACAATCTGAATGTTGAAACTTTCCAAAGGTAAGCTGATGTACTTAACTATCAGAAACAATTGTGTATTCTCAGGAGCTGCTTTTAACGAGGAGAGCTGGACCCTGGCGTGGAGTTTGGGATTTGCCTTGCCCCCCTCACTTGTCTGCCTCCACCCCTGTGCTGCTGGAACTGCAGGAATTGTCTCGCTGCGAACATTCCTCCCCGCAGAGCTCCTTCATCGGGTGTTTCTTCCACTGCAGAGGCGCTGTCCTGCCAGCCCGGCGGGGTTTGCCCAAAGGAGGGCTCGTAAGCCCCGAAGGAGATTCTCCGCCTGGGCACAGCAGTGTGAGTGCAGCTCGCTCTCTGGCTGCCTGCTTTGCATTTGGCCCCTGAAGTGTGGAGCCCCTGATGCAAATTCTCAACAGCTCCTGAGAAAATGTATTTTTTTTTCAGCCTAGTGGGGTCTTTGCTTGGACTTGCACCTTCACTCATGGCTTTCTTTTTTTGCTGCTCGTAGTGGTTTTTCTCTTCTTTTTCAACTTCTTCCGTCTCTCCCTCTTGATTGTTCTCTTTTACTCTTTGAGGATTTCGTTCAGATTTCATCAGAGTTTTCAACTCCTTTTTAAGAACTTCTGTCTCTTTTTCCATTTCTTTAATAAATTCTGAAAATTTGCGTTCTTCCATCAGTAGTTTGCCCCCTGAAATATTGTAGGGTTTAAGAACATGAAGAGTTACGAAGCTTTTAAAAGAGCAAATATCACATCCTTATTTCACTGCTTCAGTTCTTATTATTGATGGTATTTCAAATACCATCTCTAAGAAATACCACAGCATGGGGCAAGATTTAAACAACATAATTCCGCCACTGAATCCAGGTTCACATCTTTATTTTCACTTTTTTTCATGGTGTTGAATTTAGTTAAATGGTTTTAGCAGCCATTATGTACAGCAATGGATAAATAGAGTGCCACAAAAGTCATATATAATGCAACAGAGAAACTAGGTGAGATCTGAACTCTTAATTGTCACTTTCTGGCTTTTAAGTGGAATTTGGAGATATGCAGGATTTCCTTTCTCTTAATTCACAACAGAGTTACTTGTGTGGAACAGAATATACCACAGTTCTCCCACCTGGGAATGAGGTGAGTTGGACCCTGGCCTCACTTGGGAATGAGGGGGCTCCACTTTTCAGCAGGAAAAGGATCATGTGTGCAAAATGCCATTTTTCTGTGCAGGGAACAACTTGTAATCAGTCCTGTGCTCTGCAGAGACTCACAGAATTCCCCCAAAATGAGACACAATCCAAGCTTAAAGGAGGAATAAGAAGTTGCAGGAACTAAAAAAGCCATGTAAATCTTCAATAAAAATCTACTATCAGTGAGAGAAACTCAGATTTCACAGATTTTTCAGAGGGAGCGTTGTAAGACCTGTGTTTCCTGTCAGTTTTAAAAGGGCATTTTAAAGACAAATGCAGACTTTGGTTGTCTGGGGGGCTCTGGAAAGGCTGCAGGCTGAAAAGGCAGAGTACAAACCTCAGGGGTTAGCACATGCCAGGTTACAGGGATGTGACCTGGCATCACCTGTTCCACCCGGGCAAATGTGTGACCTGGAGGTCTCCTGCCATTTGTGACATATCTACAATGGTGGCACTCAGATATTTTCTCTTCCTAAAAGCCTTAAAGGAAATAACAGGAATGTTTCTAGAAAGAAAAACGTGAATGAGGGAACAGCAGTGGCTTTTTCTTTCCTCTGTTCTATGGAATTTGTACAGGATAAAGATGATTACAGGTGAGTCCCTTCCATATAACTTTTCCATGAGAACACAGTGGCTGAGATTTCCACAAAATCTCTTTCCAGGGATCACTAATGAGGAACTGCTCCCAGCCCTCACTGTCCTTTACCAGCCATAGAAATATGTTCACATCAGTGATGAAGATTCCCAGCTACCACTTTGAGATCAATGTTTGATTAGTGTGGACTAACAACTATTAATTATCCTGTTACAGACAGAACACTGAATTTTTACCACCCTGAGCTTTGGGAAGGACAGCAGGGTGGAGATGCCACATCCTGCAGAGCAGCTCTGCTCTCAGTGCAGCACCAGCAGCAGCTGCATTTCCCAGCCCAGATGATTCTGTGATTTCAGTGACACCTCGTTCATCATTTGGAGCTAGTTCCTGTCAGCCAGGTGCCAGTGAAGGGCTGACAGAACCACACAAATTACCAGGACTTCTGGTAATTTGCAAAGATCAGGTGAATTTCTGAGAGAAACATTAAACCTACCTCTGTGTGTCCTGTTAGAAGTTTCTGACATTGGTACTTTCTGGGTTGCTTGATTTTCTTTTTTACCCTGGGCACCTGAACACACTTCCTTTGCTTTACCTTCTCCACCCTTATCTCCTCTTTTCTCCTACAATTGGCAATTAAAGGTAAAAATAATGAGGGAATGCTCGTTTAGCAACTTTTAAAAGAATACAATCAGTGCAATACTTTTAAAAATATGAGTAATTTCTATTGCTGTCACAGCATTATTTCTGTACTGTAATCACACTCATGCAAAATCCACATCCTAGAGGATGGATCAGGCTATCCAGGCATATTACAGCAGCTTAGGGAATAAGACACACCTGAGCTGAGAGTTTGAACAGGGGATTAGATTTGGATCAGATCTTTCCCACCTTTTTTAGCTGGATTGGTTTTTTTTCTGTTTCCTGGTGTTGAGACAACAGCAGTTCTCTGAAACTCTCTTTATCTACTTGTACTGATCTGTCTACTCTCAGACCTGTTGAATAGGACAAACATTAGCAATACAGTAATTTCTGGAATTAGGTTGTTGATATAAATAAAAGATATCTCTGACAACTGACAATACTGGTATGTGACCAAGAATTTTAACTTCTCTTTTTAAATGCATATCTTAATGCCCTTTAAAAAAGAAATAATTTGTTCTGCTGAATCTATGAATGCTGAAACTGGACACAACCCTGGATTTCTGAGCCTTTTCATCTGTACATCAGTGCATCCCAAACATAAGTATATACATAAATATCTATATAAAATATACTACTAAGTATATTTTCAGATAGAACATGTAAAATCAGACAAGTGTGTCTATGCCCCAGAGCCCACATGTGCTTAATTCTTGGTATCACTCTAGTGTAAATTTGAGAGGTCTGCTATGAAGCCTCAGAGTTCACTTTCCTAAATTTGGATTTCTATGGAACCCAGCTCATGGAAAAATGCTTAACGCTGTTTGAAATACCAGTGGTCTTTGAAGAGATTCCAAGGAAGTGACTGAATGAGATGTTCAGAGAAATATGGATATGAGATGGTGAAGATTACTATACTTTTGGAATAATTTTGACACAAGTACAGCACCAGAGCAGCAAAAATGGGATCTTACCCACATGCACATTCACCCTTTTTCCCAGTTTTGGGCTCAGAAATCAAAGGATAAAATGCACAAAAATGGTGCCCTTGGCATGTTGGGATGCTGGTGACTGTGGTAAGCACATTTCTCTCCCTCTCAGGATTTTTCATAGAGGTGCACAGAGAGAAATGAAAGAGAAAACAAATTTTATTTTTGCTCCTTGTTTTTCTTATGTGGAATGTGTTTAGAGAATTGTTTACCTGGAGTGAGTGCTTAATTGGATTCTGGTGAGGATTGAGTCTGATGGCAAATCTAATCCACCTCTGTTTAGACTCGAGAAGAGAGAGGGTCACGAGTTGTGTTAGAGTTAGAAATAGAGTCAGAGAAAGTAGTATGTAGTTTTAGTATTTTCTTTTTATATAGCATATTAACGTATTTTAACATAGTTAATAAAGAAATTAATTATTTACATATTTAATAAAGAAATAATTCAGCCTTCTGAATTGAGTCAGACATCGTCATTTCTTCCCATTGGGTTTGCCTGCATTTACAATAGGTGACCAGCCTGGAACTGGGTTCCCAGTCGCTCCGGGAGCTTTTCCAGCCGGGATCCCGGGCGCTCCCCGGGACCGGGACCAGAGGGCGCTGCCGCCCCAGGTGAGCGCTGTCGCCAACCGGAGCTGGACAATCCCTGGCTCCAGCCAAAAAATCCATCCCGGTTACGTGCGCAGAGCTTTCGGGCCACCTAAGGAATCCTCCTTCCAGCCATTTATCAGCATCGCTAAAAAAACCCAGCTCCAAATTTTCCTGCTGGTTAAAAAAACTTTTGTGAACGTCCACTAGTAGAAAATAACGGCCTGAAGAGGCAACTCCTCAGAAATCTGCTAAAGGAAAATTCAAATTAGTAGTGAAAAGGAAAACTAATTGTCAGCAATTCCAGCTCTGGGTTTCCAAATCCATTAGCTGGCAGAGAAAGAAACATTTTTCTAAAAGTTCCAGAGGATCGGGCAACTTTGCTTGGAAGCTTTTCATTACAAAATATCACACCTCTCTCCAACTAAGCTCCCTTATCTCACTTAAAGGAAAGAAGAATTTAAATAATAACAGTGTTTCAAGTGCCACAATTAAACAGCAATATTCAATATTCTATTGAATGTGAGGCCATATGTGAGTAAAATTTTAAAAAATGGTATTTATGTGGTGTAACTAAAACAGGAATTCAGTTTCATAAAAAATGTGTCTGACTTGGGATAGAACCAGGAATATGTGTTTTTCTTAATTTAAAAACCTTGAATTACCAATCTTTTCCCAATAGTTCACTGGAGGTTTGGGCAGAGTTCATGGGTTTGCAAAGGCAATGAAGAGGAAAGAAATAAGCAACTGAACGTGGTAAGATTTTGTATTGCTGCCATGATTTGAGGAATTCCGTGGGAAGCATTTCCAGCAGATAGGTTTGCTGAGGACTCTTTGGTACCCCCATGAAGAAAGTTCTGATTGCTGCTTCACTTTAGGAGCAGCAACATCTGATCAGTGTTTTCAAGAGGTGCCCCAGCCAGGGAAATCCATTTTTAGATCATTCCATCCCAAATTCTGGGTGTAGTGGAGGCAAACTGGGGCACCTCAAACAGTGCTGCTTGGTTTTAATCAGCTGAATCCCACTCCAGGCAGCTGCCCTTGGGATGCTGGATAGCCAAGGCTGCATGGAACAGATATTTCTCCCCAACATCTATGAGCATCCATGTGAAAGAAATATTCTTTACTCAAGAGATCTTTCTTCCTGGGTAGAACTTAATTTGTGTTGTTATTTGCTGTCATTCAAGCCTTTAAACTTCCTGAACCTTTTCACCTTTTCACCTTTTCAGCATTTATTTTGGCATTTAATTTGGAATAAACCTCCCAGGGCTGAAACAGTGGAAGTGTCACTTAACTAAACAAGAGAAGAAGATAATTACACACATACTTTGGTCATTAGGAACCCAATCACTTCTGTCCCTCAGGGTTTTTGGCATCCGATTTGCATAAATATTCTGTATGAAAAGTTGCCGATCCTTTTCCTAAGAAGAAATAAACACTGTTAAGCTTCTAATATGCATTAAAAATTACTTTTTACCTGCTTAATTTTCCCATGCTGGTTGAAATCCATTAGAGATTTCACCTTTTGCCAGACCCACGTGGCCTTTGTCATTTACATTTTTCCAGAATAAATATTTTTGGGCCTTTGCTTCCTCTTTTTTGTTGATTTTTAAAAAAAATTCATTTACTCTGTGCCCTTGTCATATGCTCAGTTGGTTCACAACCTGTTGTTCTGATGATGACATGAAAACCAGAGGCATATTTTAACATTAATTTAACAAGAGTCCTCTTTTCTTAAGGAAATCTTCCTTAAGGAAATCTTAAACACAGAAGACAGATCTCAGCTACACTCTCACCACTTCAGTTTTCAGTGGGGAAAAAAATAGGAGCTTCATTTATTTGGGAAAATTAAAAGTTATTTCAGGAATGGAATGGCCTCAAATAAGACAAGTTCCTAAAATTATGAATTTGTAAGGATAAACTCTGTTCTGGTACAGAAATAAGGTTGATAATCATGTCTGGTCTTCTTTGTGGTAAATCAATAGAAGATTTTGTGGATCTAAATAGAAAATTCAGAGATCTGAACACACAGAAAACTGTGTGGAAAAGAGATGAAACAGAACTATTTTAGAGAAGAGTCAAGGTGAGAATAATTTGGAATAATTTGCATTTTGGGACAGTTTTATATTAGTGTTCCTAAGATTATAATTGTTCCCATCTCCCAGATCTGCATGTCCAGGAGGAGATCAAATTCTGACAGGGAAAAAAGCCCGGCCAAGCACCAGGAGGAGACTTCTGCACCTGCTACACAGGGAAGAGGAATAAACAACAGCCCTGTGCAGCAATCCCAACCTCCAGGAAGCCTCAGGGACTGCCTGTCCTGCCCTTCACAATGTCTGGGAAAACTCCCCTTAACAACATCTCCCACAGATATTTGATTCCATTTAGGAAGAGAAAGATCTCCAATGGGATCACATTGACACAGAAATATAGAAATAAGTGTATTTTAACTGTGTTACAAACACAGTTATGAAAAAGCCACAAAGGATTCCAGGTTTTCTGGAATGTGTAAAGGTTTTATTCAGTACAACTCATAACACATTCCATTCCTGGCAGTTTTAGCTTTAAATCCATTTAGTTTTCCTGTAGGTTTGATTTACAAGCATTACAAAAAGTGCTGAAATGGACCTATTTATGCCAAAACCATTTGTCTAAAAATGAAACTGGAATTTAAGCAAACTCTTGAAACATTTGCACAGGTCTTTTTGTTAAACTCTAGTTTTACATGTTGTGATATTTGGCTCACTTTGACTTGTTTCTGTGAGGGACCTCATTTAAAGTGAGTAGATGAATATATCTGACCCCAGTCTGGCAAAATGGTAACACATTGGTGTGGATTTTAGTTCAATTTCTGATTATTTTAGTATTAATATCTGTTTCAATTCATTATAGGACTGCTTCTAACAAATAAACCTCCCAATAATGCCGGAATTTGACATTTCTAGATTTTTTAGACAATTGTAGACACAAGAAGGAATCCTAATTCCAGTACTAAATACAGTAAAAGAAGCAAAAGGAATAGGTAACATTAAATACTTGAATTTTCCTGTAGAGATAGAAACCTGGAAAAAATCTGAAATACCTTAATTTTTTGGTGAACGATGTTAATTTCCATTAGCAAATTCTTTTTGGTCATTATAGCTTCCAGGAGTTTTTTACTCTCACTTGCCAGCTGACGACTAAAGGTGTTGCTGTTCAGCTTCAGCTGCATTTCCAGACTCTTAAAAAAGTGACAAATTTTACCATTCTCAGTGTCACAGTTGGAAAACTTCAGTTCTTGATTGATTGAAAATATAAATGTGCTAATATAAGGAAATGTAAGCTCATAATTATATATAATAACAGATATTATCTTCTAATTATAGTAATATAAATAATATTATAAAGTATATTGTAAACAATACATTAAACTATACTGAAGTATCTGAAAAATTAATTGCAAAGTAAGAAAAAATTGGTTTTAAACCTATTTCCACTAAACAAACGAAAAGGTTTTGGCATTCAACCATAAAAATAAGGCCATATATTACCTTTCTGATGTATTAATTAATACAACCATCTTTGAGAAATATTAAGGCTTTCTATTCACAGAGACCTATGAACTGTAGCAGAATAAGGAGGCTTAGTGTAAATGAAAATTTGGAGATTTATTGGGTTCTTTATCTTCAGAACCCAGGGCCATGCACTGAAATTCCAGTTCCTAAAAGTATTGGGTGGACACCAAACCCTGTGTGATTTTATAGCTCCTCACTCCTGGAAACAAAAAGTTTTTAAAAGAGAGTCTGAGTTCAACTGTTCACATTTACAGTTTCTCTTAAGATTTCCTGGCTCTTTATTTAATTATATGCATAATAAACCCCATAGGAAATAGAAATGAATTCCTGGAGGACCATGGAAGTTTTGTAGGAAAAATTGTGTTCCTATATTTTTTGTGCTGGGGTCAGTGAGAGTAAAGAAACATGAGATATTAAAAGGAGATGAATTATCTCCTCTTGAGCTTCCTTAGACTCAGGAGAGCACTGGATTAAACAGCA
This sequence comes from Taeniopygia guttata, assembly GCF_048771995.1. Taxonomy (NCBI): domain Eukaryota; kingdom Metazoa; phylum Chordata; class Aves; order Passeriformes; family Estrildidae; genus Taeniopygia; species Taeniopygia guttata. The sequence continues at coordinate 112,364,604 of NC_133024.1, read as the reverse complement.
TCCAGTGTTACAGGAATTTATCAGAATCATTCATCTGATAAGAAGCAGCCTAAAATTTTCCACTATTCCTGTGCTGAAATCTCTCCTGCTTGATGATCCTTGTGATTCCCTCCCAATTTAGGATATTCCATGACCCTACATTCCAAAAATACAATAATTTGCAGGCATTACCTGTATCCTCTCATTTGGGATATTCTATGACCCTACATTCCACAAATACAATAATTTGCAGGCGTTACCTTTATCCTCACATTTAGGATATTCTATGACCCTACACTCCACAAATACAATAATTTGCAGGCATTACCTGTATCCTCTCATCCTTTGCTTCCAACGTTTCATTGAGGAGTGACAACCTGTGATGAAGTTCCTCCCTCTCTGCCAGAGCTTTGTCTTCTGAGAGCACAACCAAAGTCTTCAGATAACCTTCAGTTCTCCTCAGCTCTGCTTCGACTTTTTTCAGCTCCCGGGCTGTGTTTCTCTCGGCCTCCTGGGACATTTTTAGGAGGTTCATGAGGCCTTCCAGCTCCTTGCGATGCCCTGCCAGCAGCTCCTGCAGGTGGCTCTCTGTGTCGCTGTACCTGCCGATGGCTCTGGCGTGCCGCCGGTTCAGCTCTTTCAAAGTCAGGTTCTCGAAGCTCGAGGTCTCGATTTTCCTTTGCAAGTCGAATATTTCGTTCTTCAACTCTTTGATTTTGTGGATCCTGTGAAACAGAATAAAATTTAACAGGGTAGAAAATTTATCTGGATTTAAGTGAAGTGTACTGCGTAGTAGCTTGCTAAAATAAGTAGAATATGCTGTTTAGTCTGTTAACTTTGCTGTGCTTATAAAACTGTCCTAGCCAAGGAAAAAAGAATGTAAACTCCAAGGTGAAGAGGTAAGAAGAGCCCCTTGAACTCTGAAACTAAGAGAAGAAGAAGTCTGCAAGAATGGACAAAGGGGTTAGAGAGTTCTCTGTACAAAGGGCCAACTGTAAATTGTAACTTGAAATCAACAGAATGAATATGCATGAACCTATTGTAAGATTCTAGGTATATATAAATGAGTGCGAGATAATAAAAAGGATCAGGAATCCCCAAGGGGAGGGAACGCCCTTTGAAGGGAAATCCTGGTCTGCATCCAGCGCTGAAAAAATTAAAAGTTACCGTTCCCTACAAATCTTTATTAGAATTGTAGAGTTTTATTTTTCATCTGTGTATCACCTGGCTGAGGATATTCGCTGGGCCGTGGCGTTTTTGTCCTGGTAAACCACCCCGCTCTGCAGGGTCATAAAGGAGGTGTTCAGATTGGAGGTTTTTGCAGTTGGCCATTTCTTCCCTCCTGCATTGAGAGCAGAGTGAGTTGGCATTCAGAGACAGAAATTATTTGAGACAAATCAATCACTGTGTGCTTTTTCTGCTCACATTAAATCCTACTGCTAATTAACTAATACTCCTAAACTGCTCATCCAGCTATAGAATTGTGGTTTCTTCACAAAATGCCCCAAAACTCTGATGTTCAATGAGCAGCCTGGTCTAGGGGAAGGTTCCCTGACTATGGCAGGGGGTGGGACAAGATGATCTTTAAGGTCCCTTCCACCCCACACCATTCTAGGTTTCTGTGATTGAAATGATTCACAGATAAATGCATTAAATATTTTTTTTATCTCTGTGTCTTTCTGTAGCTGCAGCAGGCCACAACTAGCAGCCAATGGAAATAAATCAATGGAAATCAATTTTCAATCCATGGAAATCAGTTTTCTTCCTGTAAATCATGCAGTTCACTGATGTAGCCACAATCTGATGAACCCAATTCAACCCTTCAGAATCTCCAGCTTGAATAGCTGCATGATAAAAAACAAAAACAAAAGTAAAACCAAAAAAGCAGAATAATTTACAGGTCTGCAAGGACTCAAAACCCAAAATGCTCCCAACAGCACATGGTTGAAATCCCTGCAGCTGGGATTTGTAACCAGTTTTCTACAGCTTTCCAGTCAACTTTGAATTAAATTATATTTTAAAATAAACCTTAAATGCTCATTGCATGCAACAGGTGTGCAGTTGTCTATGTGGTTTCTAAACAGCAATTAAAAATATATTAATGGGCTACTTCTCAGTGTGTTGCTACCATTTGCCTCTCCTTGTGGCCAGGATTCTTGCTGAATTACTCTTATTTGCTTTTCCTGAAGCAGGATTAGAATTTAAAACTATTAAAGACTATAAATCTGAGTGTGTTCCCCTTTTTCAGGCACACATTCATTTTTACTACAGCTCTCATGACATTTCAAGAAGTATTTTGCTAAAAAGTTAATTATAATTTATAGATCACCTCATATTTTATGGATAAAACAGGCAAGGTCCTGACTTAAAAAATTTCATGGATAAAACAGGCAAGGTCCTGACTTCAAAAAACACCAGAATAAAAGGACACATCATTACAAGAATTTCTGTTGAATCCAATATTTTCTGCAACACAATTCCACTGCAGGGAAACTACAATAAGACCACAAATATTGTCACACAAGCATTTGCAAAATTACATTATCTTACTATTTTATTTTGCCAGAAAGAACTGAGATGATGGAAAAAAGGGCAAATACCTTTCTACAAGTGCTGTCAGAAGTACTGTAAAATGTATTTCATTTCCATTACTCATGGACAAGCAAAAATAAACACTTTATCCAAATGACATATAGCATCTACAAATATATAATAAATCATCGACCACGGGCAGAGGTCAACAATGATTTTTTGCTAACTATATATTAAAAAATGTCATTATTTTTTCTGGCCTGCTACTTTCATGCCAGTATAACTTCTTGACAACAGCATATAATAACAGAGATTATAACAGAGACAATTAGTGGTTCTTCTGGTTTTTTTTTTTTGGATTGATTTCCATTTTGCAGCTTTGGTAAATCAAGATGAAATTTTGAAGCTCAGCAAGAAAAGGCTTGTTTTGGTTTTCTACTAATTTTTGTGGTGTGACCTGGTAGGATTTAAAGATTTAAGAAAGGAATGGGTCTAGATGGGAAAAGATGCAGACATGGAGAGATTCCTCACTGTTAACAGTGGCATAAATTCCATGTACATTTACATCTTCCTTCTCCATGCTCATTCCATTGAGGCACAAATTAATTTCACGGGATACGCCACGATCCATCTGGCCACAAAATGGCAATTTTCTGGTCAAAACTGACACTTTTGTGCATTATTGTTACCCATTTTCCTTAAGAAAGGCTTTTTCAGACTTGCCAGATGATGCATGGTCAGAGCCATTTTCAGGTCCTTGGGTTAAAGCTGAGGAATCTAGAATGAGGAAGTGGCTCCCACATCCCAGGTGATTCTCCCTTTGGATCACTGAGTATTGTGGGATAACACAGCAGGGAATTTCCTTTTCTCTCTTTGTCTTCCCTTCCCTTACTGGTGTTTGAAACAGAATTTATTCTATGTATTATTATATATATATATATATATATGTGTGTGTGTGTGTGTGTGTGTGTGTGTGTGTGTGTATATACATATATATGTATATATATAAAAATATAAAAAATATATTAGAATATATATAATATATTATATATTATATATAATATTATACATAATATAGCATATATACATATTTATTATCTATTATATACAATGTATTATATATCATATCATATCATATCATATCATCATATCATATCATATCATATCATATCATATTTATAATACATATATGTGAATCCTCCTTTCACTTTCCAGTAAATCCTCCTTTCACTGAAAAACTGTTGTCCTTCTCTTGCTAATTATAAAAAGAAAAATGCCAAAGACAGGGAACAATTATATTTCTTAAGAGAATCTCATACTACCGTAAATATCTCATACTACCAGAAAACAAATTTATCTCTTTTATCACCTTGGGCATGGAGACAGTGTCCACATTTCTTTCTTTCCTGTCTTGTCTTGTCCTTTTTCTGTGTTTGCTTCTTTTCAGTTCCTGCTTCTAAAGGTTTGCCTCTGACTCTTTCAGGGTCAGTCACTGAGAAAGATCTTGGAATCATCACTGGGAGAATGTTCAGTGGTGTCTTCTCCACCTTACCTGGGATTTCAATAGTATTTCATGTCATAAAAATAGAATTAATCACATTTTTCAAGAATTAGACAGCAAATCAGATCACAAAATTAACTAATCCCTTAAAACTGCACAAAAACCACCTTAGATGCCAGATTAACTCTCTAAGCAGAGGATAGACAAGAACCTAAAACTTTTTTATATGCTTGCAAAAATCATATATTTAGCATAAAATATATAATTCTAAGTAATTTTTAAACACTGCAGTTCTGGTAAAAATTATTTATTGGGATATGGCTTGATACCCATTCCATTTTCTTATTATCCTGTTCCAAACCACTTCAGGTGAGGAGAGGCAAGTTTTGCCTTGAGCCAAAATTGTGGAAAGGCATTAGATTCTAAACATACCTGAAAGTGAGATTAAAACACAAAAGAGGTTAAATGTTGGGATCCAGAGTGATAATTCAACTTTTATATTTTGCATAAAAGAAGAAAAAAATAGAAAAGTATTTGCTAATAGGAGGTTTTGAGAGTGGCAATATCACATTCATCTCATAGCAACAACTGGACCACACAGAAATTCATTTTTGCTCCCTTAAAATTGATTTATAAACAAAGAATCTTGTACAGTAGAAGGATAAATTGTATATTTTGGGGGTCTAAAAGGAGCATGGCAACTGCGGACTGGAAATTTGAGGGAGGTTAAAATGATGTTTTAGTTCACATGAATTTTAACATGTCCCCTTCACTAACAAAATATGAAACTATTTTCTTGAAACCTCCTAACTCCTTTGTTGGCTTTTTTGCTTTGTGGTGGCATTCCATTTTAAATTAAATTTCTTAAATGGGAGAGGGGAATCGCATTGCTCCCAAAGAAAATTAAAAGACGTAATTCAGGATTGCACAGAACATTTTAGGCTGAATCAAAGCAGTTTCATTACTCTTAATTCCTTTGCATGAACAGTTTTTCCTTGTGGATTACTGAGGAATGCCACAGTCCTGCTAAATCTGAGGCAGTGCAATAACCCACAAGAGATAAGAAATCATATTTGAGCATTAGGCAAAGCCCAGGTTGATTCACAGATCTGTATTTGTGTTAAAATTTGATTTGGCACTGCCAACACTTTCTAGGCAAATTGTCTTTAAAGCAAATTACCTAAAATGAAACTTAAAACTACTGCTTTGATTTGTTTTGATGAGAAGTGTGGCCTGAATCTGTTCATCCAGAGCAGCTGTTGAGGAGTAAATAAAATAGAAAAGGAGAAGACAGAAAAACCAAAGGTGAAAGAGAAGAAACAAAAATATGAAATTAAAGATACTGCAATAGAATTAAAGAGGCAGGGGCTGGAATGGACAAACTCCAGGAGAATTTATGTTGAAAAACTAAGGGAATAAAATAATTAGGGCCAAATTCCTGTGTTGAAGATGAAAATGTCCTGGCACCCTGTCAGTGTCCGCCTGGACTCAGAACCCCACAACCAGCCCCATGTCCTGGCATTCCCTCAATGTCCCAAAATCCCACATCCAACCCCATGTCCTGGAACCCCCTCAATGTCCCACAAACCCACACCAAGCTCCATGTCCTGGAAATCCCCTCAGTATCCTAAAACCCACACCCAGCCCCCTGTCCTGGCAGTCCTCTCAGTGTCCCAAAATCCCACACCCAGTGCCACATCCTGGAACACCCTCAATGCCCCACAGCCCCACACAGAGCTCCATGTCCTGGTAATCCCCTCAGTGTCCACCTGGACACACAGTCCCACACCCAATCCCACGTCCTGGCACCCCCTCAATGTCCCACAACCCCACCCCAGCCCCATGTCCTGGCAATCTCCTCAGTGTCCCAAAATCCCACATCCAACCCTATGTCCTGCCAGCTTCCTCAATGTCCCAAAACCCCACACCCAGCCCCATGTCCTTGCACTCCTTCAGTGTCCCAAAATCCCACATCCAACCCCATGTCCTGGCACCTTCTCAATGTCCCACAACCCCACACCAAGCTCCATGTCCTGGCAATCCCCTCAGTATCCTAAAACCCACACCCAGTGCCATGTCCTGGCAGTTCCCTCAATGTCCTACCTGGACACACAACCTCAAACCAGCCCCATGTCCTGGCATCTCTTCAATGTCCTGAAACCCCACACCCAGTGCCATGTCCTGTTAGCCCCCTCAGTGTCCCAAAACCCCACACCAGGCTCCATACCCTTGTATCCCCTCAGTGTCCCAAAATCCCACATCCAACCCCATGTCCTGGCAGCTCCCTCAGTGTCTCAAATCTCATACTGAGCCCCAAGTCCTGACAATCCCCTCAGTGAACCAAAACCCCCCCACAGCTGCATGTCTTGGCAGTCCCCTCAGTATCCTAAAACCCCACACCCAGTGCCATGTCCTGGCAATCCCCTCAGTATCCTAAAACCCCACACCCAGTGCCATGTCCTGTTAATCCCCTCAGTGTCCACCTGGACACACAATCCCACACCCAGCCCCGAGTCCTGGCGGTCCCCTCAGTATCCTAAAACCCCACACCCAGTGCCATGTCCTGGTAATCCCCTCAGTGTCCCAAAATCCCACACCCAGCCCCATGTCCTGGCACCCCTCTCAATGTCCCAAAATCCCACATCCAGCCCCATGTCCTGGCACCCCTCAGTGTCCCACAACCCCAAACCCAGCCCCATGTCCTGGCAATCCCCTCAATGTCCCAAAATCCCACACCCAGCCCCATGTCCTGGCACCCCTCAGTGTCCCAAAATCCCACACCCAGCCCCATGTCCTGGCACCCCTCAGTGTCCCACAACTCCAAACCCAGCCCCATGTCCTGGCACCCCCTCAATGTCCCAAAATCCCACACCCAGCCCCATGTCCTGGCACCCCCTCAGTGCCCACCCAGACACACAATCCCACACCAGCCCCATGTCCTCCCCCCACTCCTCTCTGTTTTCCCTGTCCCCCAGGCACCCCCAGTGCAGGATCCCACCTTGTCTCGTGTCCTCCCTGGGAATGTCTCCCTGTTCCCACCCCTGTGTGCTGTCCCCTCACGGCCTCACCAGCCGCCATCACCGGCCTGGCCTCCACCCGCTGCTGTGGGAAATGGCGGCAGCACCTGCCAGCGGGGTCTCACCCTTTTCCTCCCTCTTCCCTCCTCCCAGACCCAGCAGTGTGTGTGAATTTCCACCCTCAGATCCCAGTACCATTCCAGGGTTTTAATGGGAATTTGGCGATGTGGGTCCTGCTGTGCCCTGCCCATGGAGGGCCTGGATGTGCCCTCAGAGCGCACAGGCCGAACCCAGCAGGCTTCAAACTCAACATTCTTAAGTGGAAAAAGGGAAAAAATCCCTTCAGAATGAAGTCATGTTTTCCTTGGGGGCTGCACACAATGGGATCCATGACCCAAAGCCTCCGGGAATGGCATTTCCATGCACAGGAGAAGAAACAGAGATATTAAATGAAAGATACTGCAATAGAATTAAAGAGGCAGGAGCTGGAATGGACAAACTCCAGAAGAATTTATGTTATGGTTTTGGGTATGAAGCCAGCAGGAGTGAGAGTTCATTGGCAATTCTGTCCCAGATTTGACCATGGATGTTTGGTGGTACAAATATTTACTGCTTTCACTTTGACTTTTGTGACTCTTGTAGATGGTGCTGTGCAGGACCACCAGTTGGAATTTAAGGTCCTTGTAAATCCCTTCCAACTCAGCTTACTCTGTGATTTTCTGATAAATTATTAACATCATTATTGTTGCCCTGATTCTTAAGATTTTCTAAAGCCTTCTGAGTTTACATTCTTGTAGAGAACTCTCTCACACAAATTTCTGTAATCTATTGTTTACCATTCCTCCATAGAGGCAGAGAAATTTGATGCACTAGTAGTTTGTCCAATGTCCTTTTGGAAAAGTATAAATGCTGGAGTCGGAAAATAAACGTCTTCTTTTTCATCTTTGCAATAGCAGCAGCTTGTGTTGTGCTTTCACATGTCCAGTAGTGACACATCATGTATGCTGTGAAGCCCAGGGCCATTTCATCCTTTGATTGTTCTTCTTCAGGGCACAGAAATCCAAATAATTTGGAAACATTCTATTCCAAATGGCCAGTCATTTCCCAGGCTATACTCACATATAAAATCTCCCGGGAAACAAGCATGTGTAAGAACTTCAGGCAACAATTAGTGTTTTCTCACTGGGTTTTTTTCCTGTGGTTGCTGTTCTTTTTCAGGAAAATACTCTGAAAATACCTACTTCTAATAGGCTTGTTGCTGGACCTCCTGTTACCCCTCAAAAGTTAAAAGAAATGACAGATGGTGAGCCACAGTAAACTGCCCATACTGTTATTTTTAGTTTTCAGTGCAGTTTTTCAGGATCCTGGTTCCATACGTGGAGTACTGCATTTCCAGCTTCGCACACTGGTTAACACAGACAAAAAACTTATTTTCAACAGCATTTTTACTCTTTATAACTATAAAGAGTAAAATTTTTACTCTTTAAAAAACTCAACAGCATTTTTACTCTTTATTGCTATGTAACAGTGTATTTAGTCCTGTCAAATAAATTCTGGAAATAAATTATTATAATCCATTTTAAACGTTTTCAGGATCTGACATTACTGTATTCAATCTTAACATGTGAAATATGTTTTTCTAAAACCTAGTCCAATTTCACCTCTGGCACAGGGTCAAGCTTTACTAAGCTCATGTTGCTCACAGCACAAACAGACTTGGCCCTTAAAATTTGAAAATTATCTGTGACCATTTAACATTCTTCAAATACCTCTCATGCCCAGAGAGGTATTTAGCAAGGAAGTGCAGGCAGGCACTGAATTGTGGATTTCTGGGGTAGAAGGTGACAACCAGATGGAAAATAAAGAGTATCATAATATAGGAGAATGGGAATATTTTTTTACTGAGTGTTCTGGACCTTTTATTACATCTTCTTTTGATGGAAAAAGGAGGAGAAAAGGAGGAGAAATAGGTTCTAGGTACATTGAGTCAGGCAAATCAGTGTCAGGCAAATCAGTATCAGTATTTAGCAAGGAAGTGCAAGCAGACACTTAATTGTGGCGATTTCTGGGGCAGAAGGTGACAACCAGATGGGAAATAAAGAGAATCCTGGATAATATAGGAGAATGGGAATATTTTTTTACTGAGCATTCTGGACCTTTTATTACATCTTCTTTGATGGAAAAAGGAGGAGAAAAGAAGAAGAAATAGGTTCTAGGCACATTGAATCAGGCAAATCAGTAAAAGGCAGTATCAGACACACATCTATGTCAGAAAAGTCCCTGAGCCCTGCAGTGTAGATGATGATCTGAATTCTTTAAAGCTGAGAGCGTTTGTCACCAAGGCTTATTTCAATACGATCTCTGCTATAATTACTGCTGCATCTTTACTCCCCTTGCTTTCCCCTCCCCTCAAATTTCCAGCTACAACTCCAAAGCCTCGTACTGCTCTGGGGAAGCTCTTTCCCATGCAACCCGACAGCTTTGGGATTTCCCCCAGCTCGGAGTTGCCAGCTCCCCGTCCCTTCTCCCTTCTCAGTTCTCCCTTCCCCCTCTCCCAAATATTTCTCCAGCTCTGTCTCATTGGTGCACTACTCTCCCTTGCCTTTTTTGGGCTGCCACCCTGTCAATCTAAAGCAATAAGGCCAGGGGCAGGTGCAAACCCCTTGCTCTGGCTCCTCTTACTGACCAATCCTCGTCCCAAAATACCCGAGAGCCAATGGAGTGGGAAAACCCGGGACCCCGGGAGAGGGAGAGAGGGCAAAGCTGCCAGATTGCTGGGGGGAGGAGGGGGCATCCATTTAGCTTAGCCCAGGAGCTGTGGAACATTTGGATTCTCCGGGATCGACTCGTGGATAGCAGGGCTGCTCTGCTAATTCACTGCCAGCGCTGCCACCATGGTGATCAAAGTCTTCGTCGCCACATCTTCAGGGTCTACAGCGGTAGGTGACTCCTTGAACATCCTCCTCTTACCGCTGGCATCAGGGTGGGGAATTAGCCCAGGAGATGCCAGGAAAGAGTTTGCACGTACAAAAAAACCCACTGGAATTCTTAGCGGGAATAAACCTTAGTTTTATTCAGACCTGACCACCTTATTGTTGAAATAATTGTTGGGATTGACAGGACTTGGAGCTCGGTGTGGGGCTGTGGGACATTGAGGGGGTTCCAGGACATGGGACTGGGTGTGGGATTTTGGGACATTGAGGGGATGCCAGGACATGGAATGCTCAAGCTGTAGAGAATTCCTGTCAGTGCAGGCTGGCTTGCCTGAGAGCTTTTACCACAGTTACATTTGCATCTAAATGACCTGTCATTTCATAGATTTACTGCTGTTTGGGAAAGTATTTGCAATATAGATACACTGAAGAAGGAAACACTAGGTGTTGCATTTGTGCAAAAGTGACGCTGGACTCTTTACAGGAGAAAATAAAGTGGTTGTTTTTAAAAGACACTTCAGGACACTGCTCCTGCAAAGGGGGAACTCTGTCTAAAAATGAACCTGGGGCTGGATAAAGTTAGGCAGAAAAACTTCTTTCCCAAGCCCCTTAATTTTCCTGGGTTTTGGGAGGTTTTTTGTTTACTTGGTGTTTTATTTTTAGTTTTGTTTTTTTTGTTTGGTTGGTTTTGTTTGGGGTTTTGTTTGCTTGGTTTTTGGGTTTTGTTTGTTTGTTGGTGTTTGGTTGGGTTTTGGTTTGGTTTTTTTTTTTTTTTTTGGTGTGTGTGTCTGTTGAAATGCTATACTGATGATTTTTAGCATTGAGATCTACTGCTGTAGCTGTCAGCAGAGAGTATCAGCTGAAGGGAAGGGCATGTGAATAGTAGGGAGGTTGGAAGTCCGTGGGAGGTGGGAACCGGGAAAGGACTGTTTCCTTTTATATCCAGTTCCCAGATGAGCTCAGATTGCAGTTTTCCTTTGGCACTCCCTCCCTCCCTCCCTCTCAGTGACACGGCTAAACAAACTGCCTGGTGCTTGCACAGAGCTCTAACTACATCTCTATCTCCCTGACACCAGCTGCATTTCTTTAAGAAGATTCCAGAGTGGAAAAGCTCCAAAAAACACCCCCCCATTTATGGGACCCTCATCTGTAGGAAATGAGCCAAGGCTCTTTCACTAAAGTTCCAGTTGGAATGGTGCTGAGGAAGTTTTCAGTTCTTTCACCAGCCTGCTCCTAAGCCTTACATTCTAAAATTATTATTGATATTTAGCATTCTTTTAAATTTTTTTTAATAATAAACCACAGATACAAGGAAGTTGGGAAGTTCGGGTTTGGTAGTTCGCAATTTGTAATAAAACATTCTCTGCTCAAGTAGATTTATAAATTGTCATGTGCACTCTTCTTGCTCCTGTTTGACCTGTTTTGATCTGGAGACTCCAAAAGAAAATTATGGAACCTTCACAGGGCAATATTCCTCTGTATTTGCTCCTTTCTGGTGTGCGGTGTGTGTGTATATCTGTAGCAATCCCAGCATGTGTTCAGATCACTGATTTTGAATTGCAATGCCAAGTAACCTGGAGTAGTTTTCCACATTTTCTGATGAACGTGGATGAAAGGTATCCTTTCAATTAACCTTTAATGAGTTCTGGTATATATAAAATAAAATTCACTCACACAGGGAGTAAGCACAAATCTCAATACATCACTAAAATCCTATTAAACAGAAATTTTGTATCAAGCATATACAGCTTTTCCTGAAAGGAATTAATTTAATCCCTAAACAGTTTAAACTGGAAGATTAAATTGTCCTATTATCACTGGTGAACTCTTCAAATTTGGTCCCATCAAATGCCAGGTGTTGATTTTGAATTCAGTATAAGATGGGGCCAGCCTCTGGTGTAAATCAGCAGCGGATCATTGGCAAAGAAAGAAAAAGTCTCTATTTTATGTACTACATAGTCACTGCAAGTGGTTTTCACGTTAATAAATATTTTGTGCAAGTGAATCCAGTGAATCCAGTGACATTCTGGTGCTGTGGATCAGATGCTGCAATGTTATAATTCACTGTGGCTCTGGAGCAAATCTGCAGTCTGTATTTTTCCCCTCGATGCTTCAGAAATTTATTTTAAATATCTCCAGCTTTATTATATTTCTTCTCCAGACGTAGCTGATATTGAACTATTCATTAAGGCAGGCAGAAGTGGAGACACTTATTTATAGCACTAAATGCTTGGCTTGGAGCAAATAATAAAAAAAAATATGTTGTTGCTAGTCACAGGGTTGTTTAGAATTTGGTAATATCCTGCAAGATTCTAAATTGTGGGAGAAAGAGGATTCATGTCTCACAGAGGACTGCTGCTTTATGGTTATGACACCTCTAAAATATTTCTATTTCCTGTGGTTTTGGTGACATTTTTTGAACTTGCCCCACTTCACATCAGCATCAAAAACAGCAAAACCAGCAGGGCAAGGGAGGTGATTCTGTTCCTATGTCCTGCTCAGGTGAGATCCCACCTGCAGAGCTGCCCCAGCCCTGTCCCAGCACAGGAGGAGCTGGAGCTGCTGCAGAGAGCCCAGAGGAGGCTCCAGGATGAGCAGAGGGATGGAGCAGCTCTGCTGGGAGGAAAGGCTGGCACAGCTGGGATTGTTCCCCTGCACAGGAGAAGCTTTGGGCTGAGCTCAGGGTGGCCTTGCAGGGCCTGGAGGAGCCCCAGGAAACCTGGAGAGAGACAATTTCCAGGGCATGGAGGGACAGGGCACAGGGAATGACCTTAAAATGAAGGAATAAAGGGTTAAATGAGATATTGAGATGAATTTTTCTTCCTTGTGAGTGTGATAAGGCCCTGGCACAGGTTTCCCAGGGAATCTGTGGCTGCCCCTGGTTTCCTAGAAGTGGAAGGCTGGATGGGGCTTGGAGCAGCCTGGGATAGTGGAAGGTGTCCCTGCCCATGCAGGGAGTTGAAGTAAGATTATCTTTAAGGTCCCTTCCAACTCAAACCATTCTGTGATTCTATCATCCAGCCTGGCCCTGAACACTTCCAGGGATGTCCACAACTCTCTGGCAATTCTTACACTCTATCTAGATAATATTTTTTTATTATTATTATTTTAAGGAACTAGTAGCTAGATATGGTGCAACTCAAGCTCTGCTGAAAGAAAAACTGGCATTGCTGAAATAATATCCTGCTCATCACCACTTTCCAAGTAATCTATGCCCAAGCAATTTGAATTCTTCCCATGCTACCAGACAAGGGAGGTCACAAACAAGCTCCTGCAGTCTCATCCATTCTGGGAAAGCCTTTGCATGTCCTCTGTGTTGTTACACCCTACATTTCCTTCTGTGAGTGCTGTTTCCTGGAGAGATTTTTTTGGTTGCCCACTCAGTGCCACCCACAGCAAAGGTTTGCTTTGTGGTTTTCCACCTAGTTGTGTCCCAAGTCTTTTGCTCTGCCTAAACCCTAATGGTGAGCCCTAAGACACAGCACATCTTCTGCTCTGTTTATCTCATTGGCATAGTCAGAAGCTCCTTGCCTTTCCTTAAGCAGCATAATTCCATGAAAATTTACTGCTTTACATCAGCATTAATTTTTTTCACACAATATTTTGCTTTTTGGCCTGGTGTTGCCTGAACCTCCTGTGCACTATGAACCTCAAGATGAAGAGAAATTATGAATCCAGGTTTTAAAATGACAGCTTTCCTAAGCAGGGGAGCACAGAATCTCTGGCTCCATTTCCATTATCTCCTCAGAGGCAGTGTCTGTCTGGAGCAGCAGTTATTCCAGGAGCCCTATCTCCTGACCCTGGAATCACAGCTGACAGCACTTGAGTGCCCTGGCTCTCAGAGCATGTGATGTTACTCCTGCTGCTGCCTCGTGTAGACTTTATTAACCATTTATACAAACATTATCTTCAGTGAAATGTCCCTTGAGCCATCTTTTCTGCTGCCTGAATGTGTCGTGCAAATAACTCTACAGCTAAATAGGCAGTAATGAGATTATTTCTGTTTAAAAAGAGAAAATATGAATAGAAATAAGCAGCTTTGAACTCTGTCAACTGCCTGGCTTTTGACCACTTTGGATTAGTGTTTTCATTCAAACTGATGCACTTTATCTAGCTTACTGCAAACCTCTGTTGTTGTCACAAAAATGTACAGAATTTTATGTTTGTTATTTTTATAAGCAAGCATATGTGTAGATAGATGCTTCTTTGTTTGTACAAGGAAAAGAAATTTTTTCCCTGCTCATGAGAATTCATCTTTCAAGGATAATAGGCTATCACTCTACTTCAGCTCTTCTGTTTTATTAGATTATGGAAATACATAATCCCTGATTTACTTCTTATCTCATTGCCCATCCCTCTGACTTGTGACAGTAGCGTGGTGTCACTTTAATTTCAGGTGTTCACATGTCTGACAAATGGAGGACATGGTTTCAAATCACAAGATATAAAAATTACCTCATTCCAGCTACGTCTGGTGGCAAGTTCTTTAAAAGCTGCTCAGGAGCAGCATTCCTTTAATAGGGAAATACAGTGAGTGTTACATTTTCAGAGTAAAGGGATGGATTATAAACTCAATGTCTGCACAGAACCAGCATCATAGGGAATAAAAGGGTCATGAGTAAATTTTAAGTGTCACAGAAGCTGTGTGCAACAAGCTTTATTTGTACTTAACATGTTCTTCATAGTCCAACGGGAATGTCACTCAGTAATTGGGGATTTATTTAAGCACAGGAGCTCAGCTGTGCTGGATTTTCTTGAGCCTTAACTCATCTTTATATATTATATCTCAGGGAGCAGTGGCCATAAACTAAACCACAAGAAGTTCCACCTCCACATGAGAGGAAGAACCTTTTTACTCTGAGCGTGGCAGAGCCCTGGAACAGCTGCCCAGGGAGAACAAGGAGTCTCCTTCTCTGGAGACATTCCAAACCTACCTGGACACTTTCCTGTGTCACCTGCTCCAGGTGACCCTGCCTTAGCAGGGAGGTTGAACTGGAAGATCCCTTCCAATCCCAACTACTGTGTGATTCTGATTCTGTAAAATTTATTATGCCTAACTTTAAAGATCAGAGACAAGAAAAACATACTCACAGAAAGCTGAATGCCACTTGTGACTGGGAGGAAGAAGGAGGCTGTAACATGCTGAGGAAAATATGTACATTTTCTGACCTTTACTCACTTCAGGCAAGATCACCTCAGGTGTGTGTACACCACATTCCCAGATCTGGGAACACAGGAGGAGTCTTCCTGCTCAGCTTCATTTCTTAGCTGGAGTTGTCACTGCATCCAGGGAGGAAAGAAAGAAGCTGGGGGGTGGGTGTGTGGTGGGAGGGATGTAGTGGCAGCACTCTGGGTGCTGACAGAAAGTGTTAAATCTCAGCTTCAGAAAGTTTGAGGGCTACTGGAGAAGTGAATCCCACTTCAGGAACTTCCAACTTTCAGGATGAATTTTTTTTTCATGGAAAGGGTTGTCAAAAATTGGAACAGGCTGCCAGGGCGGTTTGGAGCCCCCATCCCTGGAGATGTCCAAGGAATAATTGGATGTGGTACTCAGTGCTCTGGGCTGGGTGACAAGGTGGAAATTGGCCTAAGGTTGGATTCGATGATCTTGGATTCCTTTTCAACCTAAAAGATTCTATAAACTTGACAAACTTCCCTGAGTTCCTGCAATAGCAGTTGCTTTTAGAAAACCGTTTTCATTTTAAAGAAGGAATGTTGCTCTCCCTCTTTCTACCCAGATAAAAAAGAAACAGCAAGAAGTCGTGGGCTTTTTAGAGGCCAACAAGATTGACTTTCAGCAGATGGACATAGCAGGAGATGAGGACAACAGGAAATGGATGAGAGAGAATGTCCCGGGTGAAAAAAAGCCTCAGAATGGAATTCCCCTCCCTCCACAGATCTTCAACGAGGAGCGGTACTGTGGGGTAAGAAGCTGTTTGGAAATTTAATTATCTTTAGAGAGTGGCTTCTCACAAAAAGGGACTTTTTCCCATTAACAGGAAGCATCAAACAAACTCCTTAAAACAATTTGAGATTCACTGTGAAAGAACGATTCTCAGGAAACAGTTTTGAAGCACAGAAAAGCAACGAAACAGAAGATTATTTATTTTTGAGAGCAAAATATGCATGGAGGGAAAACTGGCTAGAGAAAGTTCTTGAAGTTTCAGTTTCATTGATGGAGAGTGTTGGTATTTTGTTTGGACTTATCTGGGCTTCAAGGACATCAAGTAGATATCTGAGGTACCAGAGGCTGGGAATAGGAATCTTCTTTTCCCATTATATTATACAAATAAATAGGAATGTTTGTTTCCTGGAATTGTTCTAGAACGTGGTTTGAATTATTAGCATTATATTGCTTATTCAATAAATATCCAACTCTTCATAACAGCAACTGCAGCACTCATCAGATGCTTTTATATTTTCATATGTGCTTATAACAGGTTCTTTCTCTTGAGACAGTTTGTTCAAAGCAGAGAAATATTATGATGTGCCAGCGTGAATATTAGGACTGTGAATCAAAGAAGATAATCTGAGACTTTTTGTTTTCTCATAGTCTGGGTGGGAATGTCCAGTCTGGAGAGTGCTGGGATGTGAGGGCTGGAATGAAGCTGCAAAGTGCTCTGGAACACAGAGCACACAGTGAGCCTGGTTTGGAGTTACTGCACAAATCCAGCGTGAACACCTGCAAGCCTCTGCTGGGGGAACAGATATTTTCATGCCACTGAGTTTTCAGAATTAACTTCAGTGCTCTCAGAGCAAAAGTTCTTAATGTGAATATTGGAGTGCAGCTGTTTCCTCATTTTCTCATAGAATTCCTAAAAGAGAAGTTGGTGTGTTGGAGTTCATGTGCATTTCAGCATCCAATCTGCACCAATAAAAAGTGTAATTTGATATATATCTTACTCTGAGTTTTGTGGCAGCCAGTGCTGCAATAAATATTTCTGATGTTCCTTGGAGAAGTTATATAAGCAATTAAAGAATAATTGCCTTATAAAGTGTTGCAACTGGTCAGTCTTGACAGTAAATGATACATACACAGTTATTACTGCATGTCTGAAGCTATTTCAGGAAGCCAGAAAATCTACATCTTGAAATAAATTCAAGTGAAGCAATAGTCCTTTCCAAAAACACCTCCATGGGGAAAGGAGTTGCAGCTACTGATTTAAAAACTGAATCAAATTTACAATTAGTCTAAAAGTCTCCAGAATTCTATAATGTACCAGCTCTCAAAGCTCAGAGCTAATGATCCCAGTGGGTGCATAACGAAGACTAATTTATGGCATCATTATTTCCAAATAAATAAGGTAATGAGATTCATATCAGTGCATGAGCCTTTCCCTTCTCCCCAGGGGAAGCTGCCTCGAGGGAGCTGCACAGGGAGTGTGATGTGGGCTGAGAACATGGCCAGGGGCTGCCAGACTGCTGCAAAATCCTCCCAAGTGACATATTCTACAACAAAACCCTGGGGATTTGCATTCTGCTTCCCTGCACATCCATTGTGCCAAAACCCAGACTTGTTTTAGGCTTGTTTTTAATGTTTATCTGATACATCTTCCCCTGTGTCCCACTCCTTTGGCCTCAGCCATTTTATTAAAAATATCCCTGAGGATTGCAAGGGTCTGTGTGACTCCAGTGCAGTATCTTGAATTTATGAAAGTCCTTTTAAAATATTTTGCTCTCATCAGTTTTTTAGTGCCTCGCTCTTGTGGCACCTAAAAACCTTTGAATTTGTAGCCTGGCTAAATGCAGGCAGTTCATACCCATTTCCTGCTATGCCCAAATCACCCTTTAGCTTCAACAGCCTCAATCCAATATATTTGTAAATGGGAATTGTATCGTCTATTAATCTTCATTTTGCTGAGTTAAACAAGTCAAGGTTTTTACACCTCTTTCATTTTTTTGTAAGATATTTCCCCTTTCTCCTTCCTGCTAATTTTTTATTTTCTTTGTTCACAGTTAATATTTTTTTTTTAATATCAAATCTGTAGCATTTCATTTTCCCCTATTCTTCTTTCTGGGATCTCTCTTTTCCCACATTTCCCTTCTTATCAATGGTCTTATCAGTTGTTCTTATCAATGTTTGGTTTCCATAATTCACACCTGTGCACGTATATACACATTACATCATGATGGCCTGGGAGATAAAAAGTCAAGATTAAATATTTCCTTTCTGAATCTGAGAAAGAGGGGTTTGGAGAGAGACCTGACAACTTTCAACTATTTTAAGGGCTGCAGCAAAAAGTGAATTATTGGTCTGAGTTCAGTATTGACCCTGCTTTGAGCTGGAGGTTGGTCTAGGTGGTCTCCTGAGGTTTCTTCCCACCTGAATTATCTAGGATTTTGTAAAATATATTCTGCTCTGCATCCACTGCAGGTGGGATGAGCTGTATGAGAAGAAAATGCAGCAAAGAAAGTTCAAATTAGACATCAGAAAAGAAGTAGTTTTCAGGAGATCACCTCATTATCTCATTAAAGGTGGGTCAGACCCAGTGGTCAGAGTGATGCAATGATTCCTGCCTTGGAGGAATCATCCTTTGGGACCTTGTCCAATGTCCTCTTCTGCAGTTCAGTGACATTTTTGGAGTGGTGGAAAGGAAAGGGGAACAGGTGAGGAGTCTTCTGTTTGTGCTAGAATAGAATGACATAATAAGAAAGCTAAGCCAGTCCCTCTGCACTTCTGCTTTTCTGCTGATACATTTTCTGTATCTTCATTTTCTGGGTGACCGTGAAGAGCTGCTCTACTCCACAGCTTGTACTGTAAAGTGGAGGTTTCTTATATGTGGATTTTTATAAAGATACACTGCCTGGGAGCAGCGTTTCCACGAGGTCAGAGAAGTTTAAAACTACAAAATAGCTGATAAAATAGCTTAGATCTTATTTTTCTCCCAGATTTTTTGTATTGCCACTTGAAGAAATAGATTAGAAATTGATTCATTTTGTATGCCTGGCTACAGCACCAGTTTCAAGTATCCATTCTAATCCATCAGTGCTGGCAATTACGTCCTTATTTGATCTTTTTCTTAAGCTGCTTCTTTGCTCATGTCTAGACAGACGTCTGCATCTGTGTCACTTGCTAAATATATGGAGCACTCTGTTGCTCTTGTCTTTTGCTTAACAAAAACCCTTAGAAAACTAGGAAAGAAAGGAAATGTAAACTTCTGTTTCTCTTTGTAAGCTGAAATCTCTGCTTTCTTCTGTAAACTGAGATCCATAGAATAAAGTACCATTCTATGTACTTTAAAAAACATCTCTGAATTATTTGGTTAAGATTTTTGTTTGATGTTGGAATGTGCATTTGCAGCCCAGAAAACAACTGAGTGTACTGAGCTGCATCCAAAGCAGTGTGGGCAGAGGTGAGAGGGGGATTTTGTCCCTGTGCTCAGGTGAGATCCCACCTGCAGAGCTGCCCCAGCCCTGCCCCAGCCCAGGAGGAGCTGGAGCTGCTGCAGAGAGCCCAGAGGAGGCTCCAGGATGAGCAGAGGGATGGAGCAGCTCTGCTGGGAGGAAAGGCTGGCACAGCTGGGATTGTTCCCCTGCACAGGAGAAGCTTTGGGCTGAGCTCAGGGTGGCCTTGCAGGGCCTGGAGGAGCCCCAGGAAACCTGGAGAGAGACAATTTCCAGGGCATGGAGGGACAGGACACAGGGAATGGCTTCACACTGCCAGAGAGTAGGGTTAGATTAGATATCAGGGAGAAATTCTCCCCTGTGAGGATGCTGAGGCCCTGGCAGAGGTTGTCTTGAGAAGTTTTAGCTGCCCCTGGATCCCTGGCAGTGTCCAAGGCCAGGTTGGATGTTGGGGCTTGGAGAAACCTGGGACATGGGAAGGTGTCCCTGCCTAGGCTGGAATGAGATTATCTTTATGATCCTGCTCCAATTCAGGCCATTTTATGATTCTATAATTTATGTAACAGCTAAAGTTAAATTTATGGAAATATAGGGACCTCTGGAGGTTTGTAGTCCAGCCTGCTACTCAGAGCAGGGTAGCTTTAAAATTAGCTTTTGCTGCCTGGGGCTTTGACCATCTGAATTCCAAAAGACTCCAAGGATGGTGTTTCCATGCTCTCTGTGTGCTCTGACCTGGTGCTGTACCTAGAACTGGGGGAAGAATTTTCTGCTGATGTCCCATTGACAAATTGTACCACATAGACCATTTATGTCTTTACCTGAAGTAAATTGTTCCTGCTTATTTTTCTTACTGCCTGCCTTGGGAACAGTTACCTTCAGTCATTCAGCAAATGGAGATGTGAACAAGTCACCATTAATAAATCATGGGTGCAAATACACCTTAAAAAACTATTCCATGACCACTGTAGTCATTCTTTTATCTCTTATTTAACACATGATAGCTTCCTCCTCAGTGTGAGGAAATAAGTGACCTTCCATTTACTGTAGGATTGCACACTCCCTGTTGCCAAGGAGCTCCTGATATCACAGAAGATTATACCCACTTCTGATAAGGAAGTGGGTCATTCACACATTTTATTTGTATCCTCAGGTCTGGTTACCTACAAGGTTTTGTATTTCTGGAGAATTTTAGTGCACTTGCCATGGACTACTTTTCCTCAAAAAGACATACAAAATATCAAGTCCACTTCATGGCCTTTCCTTGTTGTTGCCTTCTCTTTGCTCCCCAGCTTTTGCCATGTCATGCCGTGGTTTGCTCAGGCTGCTCTGAGTATGTGGTGTGCAGGAGGGCACAAATAAATTTCCTGTGTTTGCATTGCCATGTCAAATTCCAGCCCTTCAAATTGCAGAAAATCCTCATTTTCTTGTTTGCTGAAAAAAAAAAAAAATAAAGATCCAATATCCTAAATCCTAAATCCTAAATCCATGAGCCAGATGCAGACACTGCCTGGCATGGATGAGAAGATGGTCTGAGAAATGGGTGGCCTGGAGCAGCAGCAAAATGTTCTCCAGGGCTCCTGCCAGAGGAGCAGTTCCCACTGGGTGTGACTGTGTGAAAGCCAATCTGTCCCTCAGATAAATCAGAGAAATGGGCTCTCATTTGTCCTGTCTCTAAAGTTCTTCCAAACTGCACTGAAATGTCATCAATTCCACTCTTGTTGCCACTAAGGTGACTTCAAAACCGTCCACTCCAGCCTTTCTGACAATTTGTGCTCTGGAAATGTTAAACAGTTCAATAAAACAACTCAGGTCCTAACCCAGCTTTACAAACAAGCCTGAAGGATGATTCAGCACCTTATTATTTACAGGCTTCTATTCTTGGAGTTATTTGGGATTAGAGGAAGGATGATTACATGATCAAGGCAGGACTCAGCAGGACATGTTCAGTCCCCTGTCTCACATCAGAGCTGGCTGTGATTCTGGGCCAGTCACTTCTGACTGGAGATTCTGCCAGAACTTAAGCATTTGTTGCTTTTTACCTGTGCAAGATGTGAGCTGTGAAGTTCCCAGTGACAACAACAGTGATTGCAAACTTCCTTAATTGGTAGGAGTGTTGTATAGGTGAAAGCAGTAAAAGGCATGAAAGCTGTAGCTGGGGATAGAAGGCATCCCTGGTATTCTCAGTTCCATTTCCACTGAAAACAGGCATTTAGTGGAATGATTTATAATTTAATTTCACCAGTGCACAAGACATTTTGGCTGGTACATGGATATCAGACAGAACAGCACAACCTTTCCTAAGTTAGTCTGAAAATAACATCATTTTCTAACCAGACTGCCTTTCTCTAAATGAAGTTTCCTTGTTCCCATTTCATTCGAGCTATCATGTTGACTGTTGTCTTTTATTCACCATAAAGAAGTTCCAGGGTTTTGAGGGCCTATTTTCTGCCCTTTCTCACAGCAAGTTTTATTTTAACATTTTAAGAGAATAGCTTTACCTTGGAGTGTACAGTTGAGGCACGTTAAAATGAGACATTAATTTTATCTGATTCTGCCATGGATGGGATATAATTAAAGTGTAAGTCTCTGGAGAGATTTGTTCATTTATTCATTTTGCCACCCTGTGTGAAACTCCCTTTATCTATGTTTTCTTCCTGGGGCTTGGATAATGCAGAAAATTGTACAAATGCATGGTCATTCTCATCTATGTAGGATTTGCTTGGGCTCTATTTCTTCCTCCTATTCTTTTTGTTTGATTTTTGATACCAATTCTCTGTTTGTTTGTTCCTTTCTTAGGATTTTGAATCCTTTTTCTCTGCTAAGGAAGAAAATATTATTTATTCGTTCCTGGGCCTTGCTCCTCCTCCAGGCACAAAGGTATGCACTTCTGTCCTTCCATGGGGATCATTTATTTGATTTTAATAAAAGATGAACATAGGCAGTGACTCAGCATGTCACATAAGAGGCAGTGGCAAGCAATATGTTAGATGTTGGAGCAGCAAAGTGCTCTTAGGGATAGGAAAAGTGGCTGGCTCAGTAAATACTAGAAAACAATTCTTTCTTGCCTTCTTTCACTGCAGGCTTGTTACCATGGCTCCAGCTGATGGGTTTGTTGTTGTTGACACAAAGCAGTGTTTTATTATGTTCTGCTTTTGAACCATGCAGACTCTCACACAATTTCTAGGTGTTGTTGGTTACAAGAAGCCTTCCCTCGCTCCTGACCACGTTGGACAGGGCTAGTCCTGGCCCCAGCACAGGGCTGGGATCAGAGCCATCCCATCCTTCACTGCACCCTGGAACACTCCCTCTGCCTGGAGGAGAAAAAGGTTTACCCAGCCCCTCACCAAGTCCCTTTGGCAAGTCTGCCTGTGGTTCTCCATCACATTTTGACAATGCTCTAATACATTTCTGGCAAAAGAAAAACATTTTATTTTGGGTTTATTTCCCCTGTTTTTACCTTGTGTTGTTTTTACAGAAACCAATGTGTTTTTTCTTTATTGGAATCTTCTTCTAATTAGAAGTTTTCTAGCTGAGATTGTTACAGCTCTGCTATCCTGAGCTCATAAAATGCTGCCATCTTTAACGTGGGTGAGCCAACAAAAGAAATTAATCAAGAGGGTGATGAGCCAGGGCGACAGGAGAACTCTGGAGCAGGAGCTCTGCCTTTTGTCCATCTCTGCAGCAGCTTTGAGTGAAACACTATTGGAAATATTTCTTTATCCTCCTCTGTAAAAGCAGAGGGGGTAAATAAAGGAGTCTTTGCTAAGTGCTTTGAGAGCCACAGCTGAAAACACACTCAGGGGTGTGTTTTAAATGTCCCAGTTGTTATAAATGTCTTTGCCACTGAGTCCCTGCATGATAAGGAGAGTGATTTAAACTTTCTGCTTTAGCTGTGCCATCTCCCACCCAGGGAAATAAAAATGACTTGCCTACCTCACAAAGGTCTTGTGAGAATTCATTTAATTAACATCCACAAAGCCATGAAAGGCTTAAAGGACTGCAGGTATTACATATTATAGTCATTATAAAAGATATGTGGAGAATCAGTGAGATAAAGAAAATTGCATTTTTCCACCTTTCCACTCCACAGATTATCTGCTTCTTCATGCAAGGTCCTGGTAGATTCCATATCTGTGAAGCAAAGTAACAATTTTTTTAGAATTCCTTCGTTCCCAGCTGTCAGCAGAGGCTATTACAGTTTCTGCTTCGTGACAACCTTGGAAATGTTGAAAATAATATGTTTGGTACATTCTGCTGGGCAGATTTGTTTGTCAGTGCCATTGGTAGCAGGGAAATCTTGTTCACAGTGATTAACTGCTGCCTTGGTAGTGGCTTCAGGCCAGAGTGCAAATAAGTGAGAGCGTTTGTAAAGTCCCTGTTAAATGTGGAATTCTGATAGTCTCCCTTTCAGAGTCTATTCCTGTTCGTGAGAGACAGACACACTTCTTGCAGGGGTGTTTCTCAGCATCTTCACTGCCTGTGCTTTGTCAAACAAAGAACTCTCCTGCTCTGCCTCTGCCTCTGCTTCTTCTTCCCCCTCATTCTCTGCCAACTCCACCTTAGATAAGCACAATGGATGCTCGTGACGCTGATTCCCAGCAGCATAAATCTGGAATTATAAGTCAGGTGTGGAAGAGGTGGTGATGGTGACACGTATGACAAGGTTTCCTATTAATCCCTTCTTTAAAAATTGTGTGGGTTTTGAGTTTTTTCTTTGCTGGAATGAAGAAGCAAACGATAAAGCATGGAATCACCACAAGGCAGTAAGCATTTTC
This sequence comes from Taeniopygia guttata, assembly GCF_048771995.1. NCBI lineage: Eukaryota > Metazoa > Chordata > Aves > Passeriformes > Estrildidae > Taeniopygia > Taeniopygia guttata. Next base: position 112,340,522 of record NC_133024.1, on the reverse strand, counting down.
TTTCTAGAGATTTTTATCATGCTGAGACATGACAAAGATTAAGATGAAGCTGATACCTGTTTGATACTCGTGTCTTAAACCATTTTATTTATTTTTCCATCCATATTTTGTCTCACACTGCACCAAGACTAGAGAAGTTCTTCCATGATCCAGCAGCATCCAGGACTGTTTTGAGCTTATTTCCTTCCATCTAAGGAAGCAAATGAACCTTTTGGGGCTTCCTCAACAAATTATAACTTCCCAACAAAGTACTTATAGTTAAATTTATTGTCAATTCATTGCCATTGCTGAGTGCAAAATGCACATTCAGTTCTGCAGTCTCTTGTTCTGTTGTTTCTGTATATCAGTATATTCTGTATATTAGAGTGTTTCATCCAGCCCTGCCCCAGCCCAGGAGGAGCTGGAGCTGCTGCAGAGAGCCCAGAGGAGGCTCCAGGATGAGCAGAGGGATGGAGCAGCTCTGCTGGGAGGAAAGGCTGGCACAGCTGGGATTGTTCCCCTGCACAGGAGAAGCTTTGGGCTGAGCTCAGGGTGGCCTTGCAGGGCCTGGAGGAGCCCCAGGAAACCTGGAGAGAGACAATTTCCAGGGCATGGAGGGACAGCACACAGGGAATGGCTTCAAAATGAAAAATTCCAAGTTTAGATCAGATATTAAGAAAAATTTTCTCCCATTGAGGTGGGGAGGCCCTGAAATAGAATTCCCAGAGCAGTTGGGGCTGCTCCTGGTAGCAGACATAGTGCTTGTGTTAATAAATAATTTAATCTATTAATACCAAATTCCTCCTTACCCCAAGGAATTCCTGCTCTAGATTAGTCCCAAACACGGTTCAGGGCAGGCTGGGATTTAAGGGCAGCTGTGCCTGACCCAAAGATAACCCAAATTTGTGACAGATTTCTGAGAGGTCCCATTTAATCTTGGATTAGTGGCCTGAGTGGTGATGTCCCAATAGGACACACGTGTAGATCTGAGCTATAATTGGTGTAGTTTGTATGTTTGGGGTCAGGTGTGTCAGTCTCAGCTGCCTCAAAAGTTGGGTAAAGCTGGCACCACTTTTATGCTTAGTTTGACTCAGTGTATGCTTGAAGTTTGACTTCAAGTGCATACTTGAAGCCTTAATCCCACTATTCTTGATCCTAATATCCAGAATCTTGATATCCCCAAATCTGTAGATACTCAAGCTTAAGTTAGCAGAAGAAGGCTTCTCCAAAATCTGCTCTGAACTACAAATTTGTGCTATGTTCGCTTTATTTAAAGAGAAAATAACCTGTCAGCCAATCTTTAGAAATTATACTTCATTTTGAATTTGTTGAAAGTTGAATTCTGTGTTTCTATGGAGAGCCAGTGTGGCAATGATACTCTGAATGTCAGAATTCTCCATATAATTAACAAGAACTCTGTGTGTGTGTGTGTGTGTGTGTGTGTGTGTGTGTGTGTGTGTGTGTGTTCTGGCTGATTTGCTGCTTCTAGAGTTTACTTCTTTCAGCTACAACTCTTTTTTGTGCCTTATGATCTAAGTATGTGATTCATCTGAGATGGATTCACACAATTGGGTCATTTTAATTAGGATGCTTTCTGTGGTTCTTATGCATTTTATGTCCCAGCCAAAAATACTGAGTGTATGGATTTTAATGAAATGTTAATATTTGTGCTGGAAATAAATATTTAACCAATTTCAAGACCAGGTTGGATGGGGCTCTGAGCAACCAGGCCTATTGAAGGTTTTCCCTGCCCATGGCAAGGAGGTTGGAATGAGATGATCTTTAAGGTCCCTTCCAACCCAAATCATGGCCAGTGATTCTATTAATTTAATTTTCATTAACACTGTCCTTTTCATTTGAGGAACTTCTGCAAAGAAAGTATCTGTAAGAAGTTGCCATTTCCTTAAGAAAATAATGTAATAACACAATATTGCACAAGACAACTTCAATGTATGTTTGTGTTACTACATATTTCAACCTTCAAATATTTTTTGGCTTCTGGGAGAAAAGTAAATGATAAACCAAGCCAAACAAATGTGTCTGTAGATCTGTTTTAATAACAATGGCACCAGTATCAGAGTGCAGTGAGCCCACAGTTTTATGTGCACTTGAAATGAGATGATATTGCCAGAAAAAGAAATTGTCTTTTCTCCCTCCTCCTTCCTCTGGCTCCTTCTGCTCCCTCCCAGCTGCTCATTCCTCTCCACGAGCATCCCCCACGTGCTGGCACAACCATTGTGCAGCTGTGTGACAGAGTGTGAAAGTGCTGGGAGGTAGGCACGTTTTGCTTTTTAAAGCTTTCATTTCCATCAGCTCCTCTCCACTTCCAGAGGAAGGAGAACTTGGGGACCTTTGTGCCCACTCTCTTTTCACTGCAGGTAACTCGGATGTAAAACTGAATTTCCACAACTCGGGAGAAAATTGCCAAAAGAGCACCAAGCTTCAGCAAAGCCATCAAACTGCTGTGATATCTGCTTCCCAATATTCCTAAACTCCTTTCTATCATTTCTGTCCCCATCCAGCAGAGCTTGTCAGCAGGAGGACATCTCTTATGTCCCACAGCACATCCTGGGACAAAGATCTCTAAGCCAGCACTCAGCCAGGCAGCTCTGGGGATAAAAGCCAGCCAGACATGCTCTTCTCTGCAGAGTAAGAGTATTGGCTGAGGAAATCATCATGGGGACACTGGAGGAGGACTTGTCAAGTTTAAAGGACAGGGGAACATGACTGAGGGCTTCTGTTTAACTGCAGGGACAAATGAAATGATGGAAAGGCAGCAGACTCCAGAGCAAGCAGGTGGCTGAGGTGTAAGGGCTTGGTCCCAGGGATGGGGAAGCAGTTTGTCTCCTCTCAGGGATGTGCTGCTCTTCCCAAAGCGTGTGGGGCTCAGGATGACACAGAACAGGACCTCCCCTGAGTGCCAGAGGAACCCACCCCACATAACACCTCTCAGAAGGGGTCAATTTTCCTTTTTGTCGGAATCTGTGGGTATTGGTGATTCCGAGATTGTAGAAAGTCTCTGTCTGTCAGCCCCGCTGCCAAAGAAGCCATAATTGGTCTGTGCTGGTTTCAAGGTTGTTTATTCTGTTTATCTCTAACATGTTCTGCTGCCCTGCCGCAGCTCTGTCCTGCAGGGCAGCGTGTGGGGCTCTGCCCTCAGTGGGATGGTACAAACATTAAATACCACAAACTACCTGTGCTGGATTTACAATAACGTGCCAATATCTGTCACCTACGTTGGACAGTGTGTCCCCAGCCTAAACCAACAGAAAAGTGCTAACACCACAGTGAAACATGGAGGGCATGAAGAAGGAGAAAAAGGACAAGACACACCCAATTTACTCCATCTTTGTCCCCTCTGAACCCCTAATCTAGAAACCTAAAATTTTCCTTTTGCACCCATGTCACACTTAATTATTACTCTTATCAAACACTCAGAGCTTGTAATTCATCCTGTAAGATTGAAAACTCTTTTCCATGGACAGAGATCACAGACAGTGTCTCTGGGGGCTCTGTCCAGGGGAGTTCCTGACCCCTGCCAGGGTCCCAGACCTGCCAGGGCAGCCAGAGGGAAGCCCTGGATTCCCACACCTTTTAATGAATAAAGTCCTTTACCTCAGCTTCTCTACGACAGACCACTTCCGAAATCTCCCACTGATGATGATTAGAATTTTTCTTCACAGCCAATTTGTACTCATTTTGCATCTCCCTCAGCACTCCTCCTTGCCCTATCCCTGTCTGATGTTTACTCTGATCTATTTTGGGAGTGCCATCATGTCCCCTCAGCATCACTTTCAGTGGATTAAAGCAATGAAGTTTTTTTTGTCCCCCTTTCACAAGACAGGCTCTCCACTCTCTCAGATGTTCCTGGAGCCCTCTCTGCACCTGCTCCAGTCTGAGTTTCTCCTTCTTGAGCCTGAGTGACTGGGATGGCTCAGAGCAATCCACAGGAGGCTTTGCCTCACCTCATGCATCCCAGGATCACATTTTTTACCTGTTTCACTCTCACATCACCCTCATGGCTCAGTTACCCCATGTTAATTTAAACACATCCATCTTTTTCTTCCTTGATAATCACTAACTAACAAGCTCCTAAAGTGCAATAAAAAAATCACTTTCTAATGTCTGACCCAGAATTGCTTGTCCCAAATAAGGTGACTTTGCACTTCCCGCTCTTGCATTTCATCATATTTCTGCTGTGCCACTCAAGGACTCCTTTTATCTGACACAGTGTGGGAGCCACTGTGACCTTTCAGAGCCACCTGGCTGAAAGGACACCAGGATATTTGTCAAATAAAGAACTTCCCAGGAGGTGCTTGGTGATGGTGCTGGAATAAATGGACTTGAGTGATTGATGTGGGAAGAGTTTCCTGATGGTTTTAAGTAAGAAAGTTAAGAGACTAAATTAAATCCTTTATTACTTCTGTTTTCCTGGAGCTTCTGGAGGATTTTAATTGGAATTCATGCTGGTGGAAAAGGTTTTTTTCCCCTGAAACTCAAATGTGCCATCAGGGTGAACTTTGGTTTCTATTGAACTTTCAGAGGAAGGTTAGGGACTCTGCTATGCTAAGAATTGCTTGAATTCATGTTTTCCCCACACAAATCCCACCTGGTCAACATGCCAGCAAGCGTTCTTTTCACAGGAGAAATACACCCTAAAAGGGGGTATTTTCATTTGAGAGCTGAAGCAAAAATAGAAAAACATTTTTCCCCAAATAAGAAACTCAAGAATTTTATAGAAATGAGTTGCTGATTTTGTGTCCTGAAGCTTACCATGACTTTCCTCTTACTTCCAGGAGACTGAAAAGTCTGATGCCACAGGGGAGAAGTCTGATGCCACAGGGGAGAAGTCTGATGCCACAGGGGAGAAGTCTGATGCCACAGGGGAGAAGTCTGATGCCACAGAGGAGAAATCAGAAGCTGCAGAAGATAAATCTGATTCCAAGGATGAAAAATCTGATGCCACAAATGAAACTGAGGCACACACAGAAGACAAGGCAGATGAAGGAGCTCCTGAAGAGGCTCAATCTGGCCAGACACCACCAGAAGATCAACAGGTAATTCTTCCTTTCTCTTTGTGATCTGAGGGTTTTACCTGTGCTAAGCACATGGAACATAAACCCAGAAGCCCTCCTGGTGTGCCCCAGGGTGACTGATTGCAGAGTGTCTTTTGGATGTGTTTTGTTTTTTTATATATCAGGATGATATCAAACCTAAATAAAACTCCAGGGAACTTTGTTCTGATTCTTCAACAACAGCAGCTGCCTTTTGCCCTTTGTTACCACAAGCTTTTTATTTTATCTTGATGGCCATTGGGAACCAGAGTCTAGTTATGGAGGGTAATTTAGGACTAGACATCTGAGTCCTGCCTGGTGAAAAAACAAATTGCTGCTCTCAATGGCCAGCATGTGCAGTGCTCATAAATCTGCCTGGAAATGTTTGCTGCAGATCTGACAGATTTGACTTCTCCAGGCCTTGCAGAATCCCCTGGGCAGTGCAGAAAGGGAGGCCAATGTTTTCCTTCCTGTCTGCTCCTGCTCTGGTACTGCAGAAATCAAACTGCAGCTCAGGTTGTCCTTTAAGGATGGGTTTATTTGGATGCTGACTCTTCCCAGGGAGGCAGGCCTGCTTGTCAGGTCCTTCTGGTTTTGGAGATCAGATGTCCCTGGGGAATATCCAGCCCAAATGCATCATCTCTTACATCAAATATCAGAACAAATGGAGTTTGGGTAGGATTTTTTGGGTGGTTTTTTTTTTGGGGTTTTTTTTGGTTGGTTTTTTTGTTTTTTTTTTTTTTTTTTAATCTGGCTGCACTGTTTCTCCAGAGGAAAACCTCTCTGTAGGCCTTTCCCCGCTGCCCTTTTAATAGTGACTGATCTGGTCACTGTTGGGCTGGAAAAGCCCCTTTTACACACCCTCAGGCACATCTCAGCCACTGGGAAGTCCCACTCATCATTTCAAAACAGTGATGAGGAGAGACAGTCCTCAGCAGGAACTGAATTTTTCCTTAAGGAAAATTATCTCCAAGCACTTTTCATGTTGCTATGATTTTCAGCTGGCAGGTGAGTGCCATCAAACTCCTTTTTTTTTTGGCTCATAAGAGGAGCCAAAACTGCTGCCTGGCTTGGGTGCCTTGCCCTTCTGGCTGGCATTCTGCTTTAATGTTTTTCAGATGAGAGCAGAATGTTGGAATTTGTCTGCAAATGTGTCAGGCAGCTGTGCAGGAGAGGTTTTGCACTGCCATCATGCAGCACCACTCCTGTACAACCAGAACCTTGCTCCACTTCTCACAGAAAAGACTGGAGTTAAAAGTGGAAAATAGATTTCTCTGCAGTTTGTCAGGGAGGGGAGAGGCAGAGGAGAGAGCGCAGAAAACACTTTTTGCCCTGTTCCACCACCCACTTCCCGTGTCATCCAGGACAAATCACTTCAGTGCTGTGGCATCTGCCTGCCTTGCTATAGTTCACCCCAATTATCACTTCTGTTGGGATGGCATGAATCATTCTGTAGGAATTCTGCTATTCTCACTCACTGCAGACAGCACACAGAGGACAGGGTTAGATGAGAAGAGCAACTCTGAGGCAGCTGCAGCGAGATGAACTCCACCTTTTGTCTCTGTATCTCATTTTTTGCTTATAAAAGAAAGTAAAAATACCATTTCCTTACCTGAGCAGGGTTTGATGAAAGCAAATACACTCAAAGACTGCCAGGTTGCCATCAGAGTACCTCCACTGGATGTTAAGCCCTAAAGGATAGAGGTATTTTCAACACAAACATTTGAAAGATGGCAGTTTTATATTTCATGGCTGAATTAATATGCCAGTGGGAATTTAGTACTGGGATTTTGGCCTTATTTAGCACTGCTCCAAACCACCACCTCCAAAATTATTCCCATTTGTGGGGTGTAACCAAGCCAGCTTTTCTCCAGGGACTTTGCAGGAGGAACGTTGGCGCTGTGGAAAATTCTGGAAGTTACCTCAGCCTTTGCCAGTGAGCAGAGGACAGAAACCAGAACCAACTGGGGCTGTCTCAGCCCTGGGGCTGCAGGAGGGTCCAGGTTTCAGGACCCTCAGTAGCAGGGGATGTTCAGTGTGGAGGTTGCAGCTCCCTCCAGCTTCTTCTGCTCTTGCTGGGAGATGCAGAAATCCAGAAACTCCAGGATTTTGTCTGTATGGATGCAGTGCCTCCCCTTCCTGCTTTTTCTGTCTCTTTGGTTTTGAGTTTCGTGAAGAGAAGACTGAGCTCCAGCTCACATGGACCTTGCTGGTCACTCCATGTGTTGGTAATAAATTTTCTGTAGTTTCGCTGTCTGATTTTGATTTCAGATTTAGGCTTGGAGGTTTGAGTATTTTTTAAGTGGTGTCCCAGTTAAATCAGTTTTCAGTTCAGATTAGGCTCCCTTCAGGGCAAAATTATTTTAGAAGCATGTTCAAAAATCATATTATAATGCAAGTCTGTATCCTGTCTCAGCAATTCCCCAAGCCATATTTAAACCCTGGCACTGCAACTCACTCTCTTAAGTCATTCCATGAGAACTCAAATCAACTCCTCTGCCTTCTGTGTGGCACTGTGACATTTGCCTCTTGTCTTTGGGATTTTGTGTAGGACCAGCTCTTTCCCCCAACAGCCAGATTAGGATCTAACATTAAATTCTATTCACTTCGTACTTTTTTTTTTCTTTTTTATCTCTCTCATCACTTCTGCTCAGTCTACAGTCTAAAACCAGCTTGTATTATTTTTTATTCCCTGTTGAGCCAAGGCATCTGTTGCAGCCTACAACACTTAACAGAATCACAAGCCAGATTCTGAATGATGATATATAGCATAGATAAGACTCTATAATTCTGATTATACCTTCATTTTATAGATGAACTATTTACCAAAAAAAACCACAAGAACTCTACCTGATCAGGGAAACAAAACCCAACTCCAAATCTTTGCTTGCCAATGAAGCAGTTTTGATTGGAAGTAACTGAGGAAAAGGAAGCTCAATTTAATTATTTTATATTCTTTTCCAGCATAAAAATAAATGTGCTTGAATGTGCTTTGTGAGTTAATTTGGAGGACATTATCTCCAAATGAATCCAATGAATTCCACAGAATTTTCCTTAATTCAGTGTTTAACATCTGCTGTGTTTACCCTGTCTCATGTCTGATATTCTTTCTTTAATTTATCTTTTTAACATTTTCTTTTGTATCTCTTTGGTAGGAAGGCGAGGAAGAACATGCAGCAACAGGGGTATAGTACACCTGGATATTTTATTATCATCTTTTGTTTGTGTGTATTTAATTCCTTTTCAGTCCTTTGCTTCACTCAAAAGCTGGTAAATTCTCATTCATGAAAGTAAACACACCACAGTCATATTCTGCTAGAGTTAATGATTGGTCCTATCGTGGTCTTATTGACTGGGAACAAAGATGGGCCTTTAATCATTAAAATGTGTCAATGGAAGGGAAATTGCCTGTCACAGAGTCTTCAATAAAATTTGCCAAGGACTCCCATGCCAAGTCCATCTTTGATAATCATGATTAACACCATGCTGTGATTGCATTTTCAGGGTGAGAGACTCATTCTGACAATTCAGGCAGTTCTGCCTGTAAAGGAGTTATTTCCCTCATGAGAATTTGTTAACATCCAGGTGCAAATCCTCAAAGACTTTTCTGCTTTGCCCAAACCTTCAGGATGATTCAGTCCCACCCAGCCCCACCAGCATCACCCAAACCCTGTCCCCAAGTGCCACATCCAGACTCCTATGGGATAATTCCAGTGACTCCAAACCTCCCTGGGCAGCTCATCCCGAGGCCTGACCACTCTGCCAGGGAAATTTTCTAATCTGCAATCTGAACCTCTTCTGATGCAATTTAAGGCCATTTCCTTCATCCTTTCATTGGCAGCAGAACCCAACCCCACCCTCCCTGCCTCTCCTGTCAGGGATTGTGCAGAGCAATGAGATCCCCCCTGAACCCCCTTTTCTCCAGCCTGAACCTCCCCAGCTCCCTCAGCTGCTCCTCCCAGGATGTGTTTTCCTGACCCTAAAGCTCCTGGACCCATGAGCAAAGTGCAGAGGTTCCTGGAGAGGCTGCTGAGGGCAACCAAGCCTGGTTAGTTTTACCCTGGCACCACCAACTAATGCTTCAAGCAAGAGAAAGAATAAATTTTTCTTCCTGTAAAAGTTAATTGACTCGAATTTTGGATGGAAATTGGTAATACCTGAAAGATGTGACTTGTCTGTGTGTTCTCCTGGCCCTGTGTCAGAGTTCTCATGAGATAAAAAAGGCATCTTTCCTGGTGGAAAATGCCCAGAGAGGCAATATTCCTTTGGCATAAGAACTTCTAATCCACAGATGTTTGTATTACATTGCTGGCTTTGCAGAATGATTCTTTAGTGCAATGTTTTTCCCTGAAAAACACTTGAAACCAGGAATCTGATTCCGACAGCCCCATTCCCAAGCAGGTATTTATGCAAAATGTCACTTCAGCAACTCAGGTGTGACTCTTGCACAGACAGGAGGTGCCTGGGAGGAAAAACAAAGATCTGTGCTGTTCATGTATGACCTGCAGTCCTGACTGAAGGCTCATTATTGATTCTTTGATTGGTTATTTGATTATGCCAGGAAGAAATTAATGTCACTTTAGCAGTCCAAGCAGTTTGTGAAGGGGTGGCAGATTGAGATAAAGCTGATTTACACACGTGGGAGTGCCTTTGGACAAGAGATGGCTGGAAGAGGAGCAGAGGAGCCCACAAAGCAATTCCAGCTGTTTTTCAGAGTAGAGCTTCATTTACTCTAGAAAGAGAATAAGCAGAGATTGTTGTCTGTGTCACACAAATTCAAGCTTTCAGATAACTGTTGAATGAAGCAAAGGGCTGTTGTTTTTCAATTGTGTCATTTCTCCTGCATAAAAAACAGAAATAAGAACTTTAGGGATAGAAACAAGGCTCTATTTGATTCTAGGTGATTTTTAGATCATTCAGGAGTCTAGTTCCTGTGCCATGAATCTTTAGTTGTTTACTGCTTCAGGAAAGTGTATAATTAAAAATACTAAACTTTTTGTCATATTCACACGTATTTCATATTCTCATTTTGATTTTGAGCATCTATTTGCAGCTTAACCATGTGTTCTAACCTCACTAAGAAGAGGGTTCTTATATTCCAGGATGTGCTTATAAACCCCACAAAATAAAGCCCTGCCATGTTGAGATGAAAAACTCTATACATTAATTCTGTTTTTGAGTCTCAAAGAATATTGCATTTACTAGAAATAGAACAGTTGTAAAAGCAGAGGTTTGCATTTCAAGACTGTTTATTTTTTTCTTTCAATTCCTATATGGTAACTACAAATATTTTCTTTTAAATAAAAAGGAAGAAGAAGAAAAGCAGGAAGAGGGAGAAGAAAAGGAAGAGGTGGAGGAGCAAGAAGAGTCTTAGTACAGTTCCCTACAACACAATATTTCTTGAACAGGTTTTCAGGTGAATATTGGGACATCAAGCACAGTTTCTAAATACCCTTAAAGTAACATAAACTTGCAATTTGTGTAATCATTGTTGTGGACAGGCAAAGTGTCCATACACAAAGTACCCAGCTGATAACTCAAAAGTAGATTGAACTGTTGTAGCTTGTCTTTCACATGGAATATGAATTATTCCCTCTCCTCTCTTACTGAGCTACTGATTCCACTGCAGCTTTTAGGAGCTCTATATCTTACATTAATTCCTCTCTTAAACTTAGATGAAAACTTAAAATACTGGTAAGAGAGAGGAGCCTGACGAGAAATATGACTCAGTATAAAATTACTGAGAATAGGCCAAATTTAAAACCACAAAAGAGGAAGCATCTGGAAGGCAGAATTTGTCCCGTACAGGTGTGTGAGCACAACAGCACTGCTCAAGTTCTGTCAGCCTGTACTTTCAAGTTTTAATTTTCAGTTTTTCTCCTTCCTCTGTTCCTTCTCCCCTGCACTGAAATACAGATCAGACAATCACTTACTGCTGAGAAATTCAAAATTACAAGAGAGTTGGATTTTCCAGGAGGTTTTCCTTTGGGTGACGGGACTTGCTCCAGATCACAGACACAAAGTGCTGTTCCTAGGGTCCACAGACTCGTGGAATGGTTTGGGTTGGAAAGGACTCTAAAGATGATCCAGTTCCAACCCCCTGCCATGGGCAGGGACAACTTCCACTATCCCAGGTTTCTCCAAGCCCCATCCAACCTCTCCTGGGCTGGATTCCCAGCTGACTCAAACTCTGAGGTAGCTGCCAAAAGTTTCACCAAGCAGGTGCAGGTGGGATTTCCCAGCATCTCGACAGGGCAGGAAATCCATCACTTCTTTCATGCTGCCTCTGCCAAATCTGGGTTCATCTGCTGTGTGGGAATTAATTAATCACAGCATTGTCCAGAGTTCAGATCTGTAACATCAAAGAAATGCTGAATTCTAATTGATTTTTCTTTGTTTTTGTTCAGGAAGCACCAGCTGGAGCCCCCCCACCAAAGAAAAGAAAATCCCTTTCTCAAGCAAAGCACTTTTTGTGCCTGTATGAACATAAAAACACAAACAGAACACAGCCACCACCACTCTGTCCCACCTGTAACCTTTATATATATATTTGGTATTCCAGTTGCTTGTTAAAATGGATCTCGTCTGACAGGTGGTATTTCAGTCAATTGTTTTGTGTTGGGATAGTTTTGTCCATGTCACATTTAGATTGTGAGCTCTCCAGGGCAGGAACCGTGTCTCTCTCCACGTCCAAGCACTGCCAAGCACGCTGCTGCCACTCAGCAGCCAACTGCACTCACACCACTGATGTCTTCAGAGGAAAAGAAATTCAGCACTGAAAACTGCAAAGAGGCTTCCTGTACACAAGCCATGTGAGTCACTTCTCCCTCAGCTGGCATTTGAAAATGATTGAGGTTCCCATTGTGCAGCAGTTTAAATAAATGTGTTTTCTGTCGTATCTGCTCTTTGTCTGCAAAAGCATTCATTTCACTCTGTGTGCAGATGTTTTCTCCATCCTTAGGGACAAAGTCATGGAATCATAGAATCATGGAATGGACCTTAAAGATCATCCAGTTTCCTCTATCTGAGGTTGATCAGAGCTCCATCCAACCTGGCCTTGGACACTGCCAGGGATGGGGCAGCCACAGCTTCTCTGGACAGCCTCTGCCAGGGCCTCTCACAATTAAGAATTTCTTCTCAATATCCCATCTAACCCTACTCTCTGTCAGTTGGAAGCCATTCCCTGTGTCCTGTCCCTCCATGCCCTGGAAATTGTCTCTCTCCAGGTTTCCTGGGGCTCCTCCAGGCCCTGCAAGGCCACCCTGAGCTCAGCCCAAAGCTTCTCCTGTGCAGGGGAACAATCCCAGCTGTGCCAGCCTTTCCTCCCAGCAGAGCTGCTCCATCCTCTGCTCATCCTGGAGCCTCCTCTGGGCTCTCTGCAGCAGCTCCACGTCCTTCCAAAATCATCAGCCCGAGGTGCAGCAGTGGCCAAGACCCAGGGAAATGCACTGTCAGCAGGATGGCAGCGCCTTGCAGCCGTACACACCTGGCTGTGTTGACATCTTGAGCAGGTTGTGCAGTCTGGTCTCAGGGAAGACCTGGGGATGTGAGAAATGCAGAGAGAACGGCAGCTGGAGAGGATGAAACAGCTGCTCCATGAGGAGGCTGACAAGACTTTTCAATTTGGAGAGGAAGCCAAGGAAGCTACAAAAAAATCATAAAGATGAATGCAGAACAGTGAGTCAGAAAATCCTGCAACACCATAATGAAAATTAGCAGACACAATGAAATTAACAGATCAGCTTGAAAGAGAAAGAGAGAGAATGTTTTTATGCAGTGAGTCAGGAAATTTTGGAATTTGTCATCACAGGATATTATGGAAGCTGACAATGACAATGTGAAGGGATTGGGCAATGTCAGGAACAGGAGGGTTATAAATGGATACTACAGTCTGGGATGTGTCCACAACATCCTGAATCCAAGGAATCACAGATGCTGGTGGCTTGGGGGCAAAAGGATTTACATACTGCTATTCCTAAATAGTTTTGCCCACTTCCACTTTCAAAGACTGGGTAACAGCTTAGATGAGTGACTGATTTTAACGTTTCTTATGTTCCTGCAGGTAATTCCTCTTCCTGGGGAGAATTTTCCCCATCTCACCAGCAGCCAAATCAGGACACCAGTCATTGCTGCAGAGGTTTTGAGCAGAAGGACTTTTGGGAGCATGGTAGACAATATAAACACAGAACTGTTAATCACTCTGGAAATGTGGTAAATCCAATGTGTGCTGTGCCTTGATGTATTCCCAGGCTGCCTGAGCTTCCTGTGGCTGGTGAACCACAAGTTCCACTCTTCCTCTCAGAACAAAACCCCTGAGAGTACTCTGGACATCAGGTAGGGCTGCAGCCTTTGGGTTTGAGACAAAACCCACCACACTTTGCATGTTCTTGTTGAGGCAGAAATTACAGCAGTGATCTTCTGGACAGGTTCTAATCTGGGAGGGAATGTGAGGAATGCTAAGCCTCCCACGTGGGAGGGACACACTGCCCTGGTCTTCAGCTGGTGACTGGGGTGAAAACAGCAGCAAAGGGGGTAGCAAAGATCCTCCAGCCAGCACAGAAATTTGGGGCGTTCTTTGGATCAGCATGTGCTGGCCATCCTTCCTGCCAGGAGAAAAGGAGGCTGTGAGTATTGCCAAGGATAAACTGGGGCTGGCTGCTGCTCGGTGGTTTTAGCCATAATGTTAATTCTGCTTACATAAGTTTAATACTTTCTGCAGTAATTTAGTGCAACTGGGCAACAAATTCAATCTTTTCTAAACTGCTGCTGAATGAAAATCAGTAGCACAAATTTGTGAGCTGTAATGCACTTGGAGGAATACTGCCTGCATGTATATATTCCTGTTTTATTGGGAGAAGGCAACTGCAGCTGGTTAACACACAGTACATGGCATTTCACAGGCTTCAGGAATTCATGGATGCAAAATCCTTCCAGTGCACCCCAGTTACATACAAACCAGCAGGTTTTTCTTTTTCTTTTTTTTTTTTTTTTTTTTTTGTGGTGACACTTTGGTATGTAAATAATTTTCCTTGGATGATTGATGCTTGAAACTTCTCGTATCCTGAAACAAGCTAAAATTAGAAAGGCTTCAAGCTATGCTTCCTACAGATCCATATATGTCATAGGATGTGGCTGTTGGCACTTCAGGATGATTGATTGTCAAGTTTCACAAGCTGCTGAAGTGTAAAAGACGTGATTTTGAGTACCATGGCAAGCAACAGAGTGGGTAGGGTTAGTCAATTGTTTGTTTTGTGGAAAAATAAATATGAAGTGCTTCACTGTGTTGCTAATAAAGAGTTTGGAATGGCAGGTCCAGAAGGCAACTTGGGCCATAGATGAGAGCACTTCTGAGCCCACAAACTGTGTGAGAGGAGTTCTTCTAAGAAAACTCTTTATGAAATTCATTGGGAGAATGAAACAGTTCAGGAGTTTTGCCAGGGCAGCACCAATCCCCAGTCAGGGTTTCTGACCACTTTTCCAGCCACCACATCTCTTCATCCACCTTCCTAGTAATAAAATGTGCTTACAGTCTTCTCTTTAAGGTCAGAATATCAACGTTCAAGGAGGTAAGTCTGTCTGTCTGCATCCTTTGGCAGCTTTGGGAGGCTGGAAATATGCTTGACATATCATCTGGGAAGCTGAGAACTCAAGGCAGTTCTTCCTTCAGGAAGCAGATTGTGAGTTTTAGGTTTGATGTCAAATATCCTGAAGGATGTGTGTTGTTCCCATCATTGCCAAGCAAGAAGCACAGGGAGGGAGCAACAAATCTCAGCTGAGGCTCATGTTAATGAGTTTCTGTCTCCAATTAGCTCGGAGGAAAGGAACTTATTGGTTACTCAAGGTGCAGAGTTGGATGACACAAATCAAGGGCACAAGAGTCCAAATTAGGTATGGAGAACTGTGGTGATACCTTTCTGCCACTGAGAATTTGGGATCATTTAGGTTGGAAAAGACCCTTGAGATCACTGAATCAAAGCATAAACTTAACACTGCCAACCCCACCACTAAAAAAGCCTCCTTGAGAGTCACATCTTCACTTTTAAATACCTCCAGGGATAAAAGTAGGAAGGAACTGCGGAGAGATGAAGGATGAATCTCTGAGAACACCTGTGACTGCTTTAGAGACCACAGTTTCTTTGAGGCACTGTACCTTTCTCTTTCAGGAAGTTTGATTTGTGAGGAATAACTCTGTCACTGGATTTAACTTGAGTTTTGATGCCAGGTCATCCAAGCCCATTTTTGACCATAGACTACTGTCTTGGTTTGGAAAGTGAGGTGTCTGCTAAGGAAGGCAGGAGCCTCCCCTGAAATGGAAAATGTAAACCCTCTCCTTCTGAATTATTATAATTTTGAAACTAAGGGGTTCTCAGGCAAAGATATGGGATCAGGAATAACAGTTCTGTACTAGGAAAATTAAAAATACAAATGCAGTAGTACAAAAAAACCCCAAAAACAACAAGAAAAAAAAAACTACTGACAGAGTCCTGACCCCCTGTGGGTCAGGGAGGTGGCAGCAGTCCCATCCCAGGGTGGCTCAGCCCTCCTGCAGTGCCAGCTGTGCTTCTGCTGGAGCAGGATCCTGCACAAGGGGGGAGTTTTCCCCTGGAGCTCCAGGGCTGGGGGAGATGGGCCTGGGCTCCTCTGGGAATGCAGTGGGGAGAAAGCTGCTCCTCTGGGAATGCAGTGGGAAGAAAGCTGCTCCTCTGGGAATGCAGTGGGAAGAAAGCTGCTCCTCTGGGAATGCAGGGGGCAAAGGCTGCTGTGCTGTTCCCAGGTCAGATTGTATCCAGGTAGGAATGTTTGGCTCCTCCCCTGGGCAGAGCATCTCCCCATGGGATGATGGAATTTTCTCAGGCATCCAGGGACACTCATTGACCATGAACAGAAGATAATTAATAATTAATGGCCCATGAACAGAAGAGATTTCCTGGAGGGAGGAATGGCTGTGGGAGAGATAAAGAAAAAACTGCCCAATGAACAGAGATAACTGCCCCACCTCTGACAGATGGAAGTAGAACACACACCCAGCCAAACCTGAGACAGATACCCAGTTAACTTCCTTTCACCTTTATGAGAAAAGTGAGAAAATATCGCAGAGAATTTGTGGGAATAAAATCAAAGTATCAACACACTGATGAAAAGATGAAAGCATAACTGCACCTTTGTCCTTTGATAAGATTATTTGCTTCTGGGTTGTCCATTCCCCTTGAAAAACGATAACTTTTTTTCTCCCCATCACATTGATATCTGACAGATATCAAACCTTCTCCTTCACATGGTATTTTCACTGCTTTATCACCAAACTCTCCTATTAAGCAGCCTGCAGGAGAAATGGCTGAGAATATGCTCACCTTTCACTCCTTTTTGCTCACTGGATGGCCACGAAGAAACAGAAACCCCTGATGTTTCTGTGATTCTGTGACATTTTGAAGCAGAACACAACTTATCTGTGTTTCCTACTTCACTGACAAAGTTTGGAGCATATTTCTGAGACTGCAGAGGCCACTTCCTTACTTGTGTAGAGGAAGGTGTCACACAGAGTGACTTCCTGCCAGCTAGCTGGGATTTTGCTGAGAGGTGTGGAAAAAACCTGTTAGCACCTCTCCTTCCTCAGCAGTGCAGTCCCTCAGGAGAACGTTGCCCCAGGAAAAGAAGCCTGGAGGCATAAAACAATCAAGAGCCTAGAAGAAGTTTTTTTTAAAACTCTTTTTTTCTCCTTTCTTTTTCACTGTAGCACCAGAGTGGAGCTCAGCGGATCAAAAAGAAATCAAATCCCAAAGAAGGGATCTTCTCCCTCTCCACAAGAAAGTTAAGGAAAAAGGAAAGGAAAGGAAAGGAAAGGAAAGGAAAGGAAAGGAAAGGAAAGGAAAGGAAAGGAAAGGAAAGGAAAGGAAAGGAAAGGAAAGGAAAGGAAAGGAAAGGAAAGGAAAGGAAAGGAAAGGAAAGGAAAGGAAAGGAAAGGAAAGGAAAGGAAAGGAAAGGAAAGGAAAGGAAAGGAAAGGAAAGGAAAGGAAAGGAAAGGAAAGGAAAGGAAAGGAAAGGAAAGGAAAGGAAAGGAAAGGAAAGGAAAGGAAAGGAAAGGAAAGGAAAGGAAAGGAAAGGAAAGGAAAGGAAAGGAAAGGAAAGGAAAGGAAAGGAAAGGAAAGGAAAGGAAAGGGAAGGGAAGGGAAGGGAAGGGAAGGGAAGGGAAGGGAAGGGAAGGGAAGGGAAGGGAAGGGAAGGGAAGGGAAGGGAAGGGAAGGGAAGGGAAGGGAAGGGAAGGGAAGGGAAGGGAAGGGAAGGGAAGGGAAGGGAAGGGAAGGGAAGGGAAGGGAAGGGAAGGGAAGGGAAGGGAAGGGAAGGGAAGGGAAGGGAAGGGAAGGGAAGGGAAGGGAAGGGAAGGGAAGGGAAGGGAAGGGAAGGGAAGGGAAGGGAAGGGAAGGGAAGGGAAGGGAAGGGAAGGGAAGGGAAGGGAAGGGAAGGGAAGGGAAGGGAAGGGAAGGGAAGGGAAGGGAAGGGAAGGGAAGGGAAGGGAAGGGAAGGGAAGGGAAGGGAAGGGAAGGGAAGGGAAGGGAAGGGAAGGGAAGGGAAGGGAAGGGAAGGGAAGGGAAGGGAAGGGAAGGGAAGGGAAGGGAAGGGAAGGGAAGGGAAGGGAAGGGAAGGGAAGGGAAGGGAAGGGAAGGGAAGGGAAGGGAAGGGAAGGGAAGGGAAGGGAAGGGAAGGGAAGGGAAGGGAAGGGAAGGGAAGGGAAGGGAAGGGAAGGGAAGGGAAGGGAAGGGAAGGAAAGGAAAGGAAAGGAAAGGAAAGGAAAGGAAAGGAAAGGAAAGGAAAGGAAAGGAAAGGAAAGGAAAGGAAAGGAAAGGAAAGGAAAGGAAAGGAAAGGAAAGGAAAGGAAAGGAAAGGAAAGGAAAGGAAAGGAAAGGAAAGGAGTGGCATCAAGTTGCACTAAGGGAAGTTTAAGTGGAATATGAGTAAAAAATTATGCAAGAAAAGCATTGTTGAGCATTGGGATGAGCTGCCCAGGACAGCTGGAGTCTCCATCCCTGCAAGGATTTAAAAGCTGTGCAGATGTGGCACTTGGGGACATGGGGCAGTGGTGGCCTTGGCAGTGCTGGAGGAACGGTTGGTCTTGATAACCTTAAAGCCTTTTCCAACCTAAATTATTCCATGATTCCAAGACAGAGGACACATCAGAGCTGAGTGCACAAAGAGAGGGTGAGGGTGGCTGTGGAATCCTGAGCCCTCAGCTGTGAGACTGGCGTCAAAGCACGGTGGTTTCTGCTCTGCTGAACTCCAGGATGGGATCCTGGCTGGGTGCCATTGTCCTGTCAGTTCCAATTTGCAGCCCCCTGATCTGGTGGGGTCCAGCAGAGGCTGCAGGTGAGCTGGAGCCTTGTGCTGAGCAGTGCTGAACCCAGCTGTTGCCAGCTTAAGCCTTCAAAATCACATTACCCTGATAAAATTCGCAGTCCTGGAGCTCTCCAGGCAGCACGAAGCAGAGGAGCTGCCTTCTTTCCTGATGCCCAGCCTGTGTTTCCCTTACCCTTCACCATGGAGATTTTTTTGTTTGTTTAATATTTTATTCTAAAAAAACTGAAACACCTCCACAGTAAGCTCCAAATTGTGGGAGTCCAGAGCATCCCTCTGGCTGCCCTGGAAGGTCTGGGACCCTGGCAGGGGTCAGGAACCCTCCTGGACAGAGCCCCCAGAGACACTGTCTGTGATCTCTGTCCATGGAAAAGAGTTTTCAATCTTACAGGATGAATTACAAGCTCTAAGTGCTTGATATGAGTAATAATTAAGTGTGGCACGGGTGCAAAAGTAAAATTTTAGGATTCTAGATTAGGGGTCCAAAGGGGACAAGATGGAGGAAATTGGGTGTGCCTTGTCCTTTTTCTCCTTCTTCATGCCCTCCATGTTTCACTGTGGTGTTGGCATTTTTCTGTTGGTTTAGGCTGGGGACACACTGTCCAACGTAGGTGACAGATATTGGCACGTTATTGTAAATCCAGCACAGGTAGTTTCTGGTATTTAATGTTTGTAACATCCCACTGAGGGCAGAGCCCCACACGCTGCCCTGCAGGACAGAGCTGCGGCAGGGCAGCAGAACATGTTAGAGATAAACAGAATAAACAACCTTGAAACCAGCACAGACAAATTATGAGTTCTTCTTTGGCAACGGGGCAAAAAAGACAGAGACTTTCTACAATCTCAGAATCATCAATACCACAGATTCCAACGCCAAATAAATAAATAAAACAAGCAGGCACATTCTTTTCCAGCCCCCCTCTGGCCAGGGAGGTGACATGGAACTGAATGTGAGTGATTCCCAGCAGTCAGTGATGGAGCAGGAATATTTGCTTTCTGTGGGCTCCAGTACTTTTCCATGAGTATTTGAGTCTGGCTGGATTTTAATGATGGGTTATGCTGCACTCAGTTGAAATGAGTTGGATACTTGTATCTGTGTGGTGTTAATCAGATAAATCACTATAAGAAAATTATATTCAGCTTCTGACCAGCCTCAGGCTGCTTTTGGGGGAGCTGCTGGTGTGGCCAATCCAGAGACAAATACAGGAGGTGGAGAAAGCAGCTCTTGGAGGACCAAAATTTGGGTGGGGAGCCACCAGCTGTGCCCTGGTGAGGACACCTCCGCCTGATCCCCAGCACTGGGAGAAGGGAAGTTGTGGGCAAGGAGGAGGGACATGCCCAGAGTAGAGAAAACCTCCAAGGGTGGGTCTTGGGACCATGTTTAACATCAGCCCCAGCCCAGACTGCCTGTGCCAAGGAAATGTGAACTGGCAGGGAGTTGAGGAGCATTGCCAGTGTGGAGGAAAACAGGACAACGTCCCAGAAAGAAGTGGAAGATCCCCAAGTGCAGATACCAGATGAAATTTGTTAGCATGGAGTCCCAGCATCACTTGCTTTGGGGTCTAATAAGAATTTCTGCTAGAAACTGGGATCCTGTCTTCCTAGGATGGGCAGGAGGCAGAATTTTGTGTGCACAGGCTTGTCTCCAAGCTGTGGGGAGCTGTAATGTGATGCAGCCGTGGCAAAGAGGAATGTGATGAGTAGCTGACCCAAGGAGTTATTTTCAGAAGTAAAGGGGACACCTAGTCACATTGCAAAGCACTGCCCTGGCACCTCCTTTGGGGCAGGTCCTGTGCACTGTTTCAATCCACACTGAAGAGAGCAGGGAGAAGAAATTCCAGTTATCCAAGTCTGGCACTGTCCAATTTATGAGAGGAGGCAACAGGACCTTGGCTGGCGTAGGGCAGCAACATTTCCAAATTGGAAATTCCCAGAAATGGTGGATAATGAAAGTTGTTTCATACTCAGGAATAGAGAAAACATAAAGCTGGGGAAGGAATTTATTCCAGAGGAAGGGGCAAGAACATCTCTTTGGCAGATGTGCACTGAGTACAACAAGTGTCAGGAGGAACATGGGATGTAAAGCAAGGACAGCAAATACTGGGTGTGCAGGACCTGGAGTGTGCCAGAGGCACCTGGAAAGAGGGAATTCAGCCAGTGCTAAATGTCCCTAGCAAATTATCCAGCACGCCTGTTCTCAACAGTGAGTTTTTAACCCGTGGTGATCTTTTCCCAGCTGTTACTATTCCAAACCTCAGCATCACCCTCTTGCCTAAGAGGAAGAGCTAAAAACACAGATATTTTGGTGCCTTCAGCCTGAAGGGGTCGTGTTGAAATCCTGTCTGCTACAACTGGAAGCTCAGAGAGCCGGGCAGACACTTGATCCCTGTGGCGTCAGTGTCGGGATCATCCCCGGGAGGTGACGGAGCCTCTTTGGGTGAGGGACAGAGGACAGAGCCCACCCCACAGTGCCCAGGCTGGCAGCAGGGCTTGGCCACATGCCACGGATGAAGAGCAGAGACTCCTGCAGGGTGCCCTGTCAGGCTGTATTTTTGGTTTCCAAATTAGATGCTGAACCGGCGGCAGACACTCAGGAAGTTCTGCCTTGCTTGAGGCCATCACCTGTGTGATTATGTCCCTGTGCTCCACAGGTGAGATCCCACCTGCAGAGCTGCCCCAGCCCTGTCCCAGCCCAGGAGGAGCTGGAGCTGCTGCAGAGAGCCCAGAGGAGGCTCCAGGATGAGCAGAGGGATGGAGCAGCTCTGCTGGGAGGAAAGGCTGGCACAGCTGGGATTGTTCCCCTGCACAGGAGAAGCTTTGGGCTGAGCTCAGGGTGGCCTTGCAAGGCCTGAAGGAGCCCCAGGAAACCTGGAGAGAGACAATTTCCACGGCATGGAGGGACAGGGCACAGGGAATGGCTTCACACTGACAGAGGGCAGAGTTAGTTTGGATATTTGGAACCCCTCCCGCCCGGCCCAGGGCTGCTGGAGGCAGGCAGGGCTGCAGGAACAGCCCCGGCCCGGCTCCCCGGCCACGGGCAGCGGCAGAGCGGGGCTCCGCTGCCTTCGCTGTGCTGGCTGCACAGCCCTGCTGCAAAGGGCTGCCCGGCACAGCTCTCTGCCAGCCGGGCTCAGCCTGCGCCTCCCGTTTGCCTGCAGAGAGCAGCGACAGCCCTGCCCCGCCGGCCCGGCCGGGAACTCTCCCGCTGCCGCTGGGGCTGAGCCCGCGCTGCCCGCGGGGCGCTCCGGGGCTCGGGCTGGGACAGTGCATCGGCACCTCGGAGAGACAGGACACGGAATCTGGGCACTCTGCTCTGGGGCCTTACCGACGGTGTTAGCAAACACACAGATTCTTCACTAACGGGAACAGCGTGGGGCATTATAATATATTGTAATTACAACATAATGTATACTAATGTTTTTATTTCATAACTGTAATAGAAATATACAATATGTAATAAAAATAAATTATCTTCTAATTTTACTTATTCCTTATGTTTTCTCTTCATTTTTCTATTCTTATTCTTCTTATGGCTCTTCTTCTTCCTACTCTTTCTTACTATTCTTCTTCTTTGCTACTTCTATGTATCTTTATATTCTAATTCCTATTCCTATTATTCTTCTACATATTTTAAAATTCTTATTCCTATTCTTCTTCTTCTACATATTATGAAATTCTTATTCCTTTTCCTATTCTTCTTCTAAGTATTTCTAAATTCTTATTACTATACTTCTTCTATCTATTCTTAAATAAACGTTCTATATCTTGTCTTTTTAGTCTTCATCTGTCTTCTTCCTCTTTGTTGTCTTCTTCATCTTCTTCATCCTATTTGTCTTCATCTTCTTCTCTGTCTTCATCTTCTTCATCTGCTGTGTTGTCTTTGTCCTCTTTTTCTGTGTCATTGTCTTCATCTTTGTCTTTGTCTCCTTTTCCGTTGTCCCGGAGGGGTTTGTGCCGAGTCTGTTCCAGGAGCCTCTGCTTTGTGCCCAAGAAATTGTTGCTGCACCTTCCGGGCCCGGGGCAGGGATGGGAGAGCTTTGGCCTCTTTGGGTGGGCATTTTCCAAGCATCACTGCCCAGATCTTCGTGGCTGTGCCTGCTTGGGTTTTGCTTGGCTTGGTTGGCCCACCCAAAGGCTTTTCTCTTCTCTGATTTGGAGGAGCTGCAGCAGCAATTTCTGAGCCCCTTGAGCCGAACCGATCAGCTGCTGCTCCGACACAGAGGAGTGGGACTGGCAGGAGCAGTCATCTTCATCTTCCTGATGTTCACCTTCCTTCTCTTCATCCTCATCACCCTTTCCCGTGTCTGTTTCACTCTGCAGTCCGTGGCCTGAGGCAGGGACAGCGGAACAGCCCCCGCAGCGCCCGCAGCGCCCGCCTGAAGCGGGAGGGACGTTTCCCGGGGGCAGCCGGCTGCCCGCGGAGGGCCTGGGCTCCCAGCCGGGCAGGCCAGGGGCTGGGGGGGCTGTGCGGGGCAGGCGCCGGCCCTTGGCTGCACGGCTCCTGTGCCGGGCACTCAGCCCAGGCCTCCCGAGGGACGGGCACTGGGAGCCCCTCTGCCACTAAAACTTTCAGTTTCTGGTCTTGCTTGTCTTCTGGGGGCAGCTCCAGGAGGCTCACATCGTCCCACTCATCATCCTCGGGGCACAAGGGCTTGGCCAAGATGACGTGCTCAGGCCAGTTCTCCTGCATGAGCCCCGTGTCACTGTCATTTTCCCAGCTGGAGAGTCCTGAGGGTCTTCTGCCATTCTCACTGGACACATTTTGGGCATGATATTCTTCCCAGTCTGAATGTTCTGCACAGCTGATGACATCTCCTCCGGACAGCACTTGCTCAATGCATTCTTCCCAGTCCGAGGGGCCCTGGGAGCTGCTGACTTCTCCCTGGGACAGGTCTTGGTCCAAATATTTTTCCGAGTCAAAGAGTTGGTGGTAACTCCTGACCTCCCCATGGGGCAGATCTTCCTCTCTGCATTGTTCACAGCAGGACGCTTCCTGGGACAGCTCTGGGTCTCCATCCGGGAAAGGCTCCAGGTCATACAAAAATTGCCAAAATTTGTTTTCCTCATCAGAGCCGTCCCTCCTGTCCTGCATTGCCAGCACTGACCCCGCTGCTGCCTCCTCAGCAGCTCCGGACGGGGCAGCAGCTGCCGGCTCGGCCTCCGTGGGACTGCCGGGGGCAGGAGAGGCGCTGGGCAGGGCAGGGACTGCCTCTGCTGCCACCTCTGTGCCCACGGGGCTGGCAGAGCTGGGCCCCTCTGGGGGAAGAGCCGTGCTGTCCTCGGGACTGAGCTTGATGGCCGCTTCCACTTTGGACTGCTCCTCAGCAGTCGGGCTGTGCCGGGAAACGACCATGATGTCCTCTACTACAGGGGACAGCTTCTCCTCTCTTGTGCTGTCCCCTTCAGAGACCTCAATGTCCTCTTCCACTGAGGACAGCTCCTGGTCACTCATGCTGTGCTCTGGAACAGCCTCGATGTCCTCTTCCACTGAGGACAGCTCCTGGTCACTCATGCTGTCCTCTGGAATGCCCTCCAGGTCCTCATCCACTGAGGACAGCTCCTCATCCCTTGTGCTGTCCTCTGGAACATTCTCAATGGCCTCTTCCACTGAGGACAGCTCCTGGTCACTCGTGCTGTCCTCTGGAATGTTCTCGATGGCCTCTTCCACTGAGGACAGCTCCTGGTCACTTGTGCTGTCCTCTGGAACGTTCTCGATGGCCTCTTCCACTGGGGACAGCTCCGGGTCACTTGTGCTGTCCCATGGAATATCATCAATGGCCTCTTCCACTGAGGACAGCTCCTGGTCACTTGTGCTGTCCTCTGGAACGTTCTCGATGGCCTCTTCCACTGAGGACAGCTCCTGGTCACTTGTGCTGTCCTCTGGAACAACCTTGATGGCATCTTTCACTGGGGACAGCTCCTGGTCACTT
This sequence comes from Taeniopygia guttata, assembly GCF_048771995.1. Classification (NCBI taxonomy): domain Eukaryota; kingdom Metazoa; phylum Chordata; class Aves; order Passeriformes; family Estrildidae; genus Taeniopygia; species Taeniopygia guttata. Next base: position 112,316,212 of record NC_133024.1, on the reverse strand, counting down.
GTGCTGTCCTCTGGAATGTTCTCGATGGCCTCTTCCACTGAGGACAGCTCCAGGTCCCTTGTGCTGTCCTCTGGAACAACCTTGATGGCCTCTGCCACTGGGGACAGCTCCGGGTCACTTGTGCTGTCCCATGGGATGTCCTCAATTGCCTCTTCCACTGAGGACAGCTCTGGCTCGTTATTGCTGTCCCCTGGAGAGAGCTCGATGACCTCTTCGACCTGGGACAGCTCCTCGACACTGGATGAGGAACAAGTCTGGATGTTCTTCTCCTTCACTGAGTCCAGTGGCTTCTCCAAAGAACTGGAGCTGACATCATCCTCCCAAGGGAACAGCTCTTGGTTTCCCAAATCTTCCCCTTGGGACAGGAGAGCCTCAGGGGGCTCCTCCTCCTCCTCAGTATCTCCAGCTGGGGCAGCAGCTGCCGGCTCGGCCTCCGTGGGACTCTGTGGGGCAGGAGAGGTGCTGGTTAGGGCAGGCACTGCCTCTGCTGCCACCTCTGTCCCCACGGGGCTGGCAGAGCTGGGCCCCTCTGGGGGACAAGGCTGAGGCTCGTCGTCCCTCACTGGGCACAAGGGTCTGTCCCAGATCTCAGAGCTGATGTTGTGTCCCCATTGGGACAGCTCCTGCCTGCTCACATCTTCCTCCCTTTGGGACAGCTTTCGCTCACTCACATCGTCCCACCGGGGCAGCTCTTGGGCTGCAGCGTCTGCTCCTTGGCACAGCTCCCTGCCACTGCTGTCTCTCACTTGGGACAATTACAGCTCTCTCCTGTCTTCCTACTGGGACATGTGGCAGTGCACACCCTGTCCCCATGCTGAGAGGTCTTGGTACCTCTCACCTTCCCTCTGGGAACGCTCTTGGGCATCATCCCATTGGGAATCCTCTGGGACACTCAGATCTCTCTGCAGGGACAGCCTTTGTGGCATCTCTCATCTTCTCCCCATCCCATCTCCTGCCACCCACTCTCATCTATTTCCCACTGGGAAATCTCCTGGGTTGTCACATGTTCTTCCCTCTCCCACCCTTCTTGGTACATCTCACTGTCTTCCTCCCACTGGGACAGCTCCTGAGCTCTGATGGCTTCTTCCCCTTCACAGAGCTCTTTGTGTCCCACCTCTGTAGTGGGAAACGTCCCAAACTCTCACATGTACCTGGCCTTGGTACAGCTCTTGGCTGCTCCTCATTCCCTGCCCGGACATTTCTTGGGCTCCTGGAACTTCTCTCTGGTCGGTCGCTTCCATGTCTTCCCTCCGGGAAAGCTCTTGGCCCATTTTGACAAAGAGTCTCTCCTCCTCCTCAGTCTGTGAAAGCAGCAGGACTGAGCTGCCCACTGCCCCTGACCACAGCTCGCTGGTGGCTTCCAGCCAGCTGGGCAAGGAGCTGTGGGACCGGGAGTTGGAGTTACCTTTGTCTTCCTCGCTGTTGCTGTCTGTCACTGTCAGCCGCTATCACTGTCAGCGTGTGGCACAGACAGAGCCAGGGAGCTGCTTCCCCTTCAGAGAGCGGCTCTCCTGGGACTGGGCACCCCAGGGCTCCGCGCCCCTTGGAGACCCTCAGCCCTGGCGGAACTCCCTGATGTCACAAGGGTCTCTGGCCACCACCACGTCCCACATCACAAAGGGCCACCCTGGAACCCCAACAGCAGTGGAGCACACAGGAACCTGTTGCGATTTGTGTTTATTTCATTAAGTTATTGTTAAATGGTTCATTCTGTTATCCCCCCACATCTTCCCCAAGTTGTTTTTTTCCCTATGTTGTAGACTCCCTTTAAAGCTGTCCCTCAAGTTATTCCCCTCCCTTGGTCCCAGTCCCTTCCCTGCCTGTCCAGGTAACCCTGTCCCTTTTTCCTGAATGTTCCCTGCCACTCAGCCCCTGGGCCAACCCCTAATTGAAACCCTCACTTGGAAATCCCCTAATCCAGGATGCCCCATTGGCCCCTGTGCCTTTCCCTCTGCTCCCCCGACCCTGATTGTCCCACAGTGTTGCTGTAATCCCCTCACTTCTGCCCTGAGGATTCCCTGTTGCTTCGCTGTTAGTACCCACTGCCTGACTTGGATCTGAGCAAAACCCCTTGCAAACGAGGGTGAGGGGCTCTTTTTTATCCTGCTCTCTCCACCTCGAATAAGCTTTCCCTATGGAAGCTCAAGGTAAAGAGGCTCCTCCTTCCTCCTTGGCCTGCTCCCTGCCGTGGCTGTACCAGCGTGCAGGGCAGAGCTCGCAGCTCTCCAGGTTCAGCTGTGGGCAAAGCCCAGTCCCCAGCTGTTCCCCAGTCCCGTCGTGGCTGCCGGAGCGCACAGAGCCAGCCCGGGTTGCGGGGGGCTTGGGCAGGAGCTGGCTGGGAGCATCCCCGGAGCGGTGTCCTGGCGGGCCCGGCTGTGCCCCGAGCCCTGCGAGGCTTTGGCCCCGCTGGCACACGGCAGCCCCAGCCCCGCAGTGCCGAGCCCCGGCTTTGCAGGCTGCGCTGCCCAGGGCACGAGGAATTGGCCGCACGGCCGTGCCGGGGGCTCGTGGGCAGCGGCTCCAGGAGCCGCGGCAGCCCGGGGAGCAGGGGTGTCCCTCAGGGCTGTGCCCGGGCACCGGGGCTCGGCCCTGCCCGCAGCAGCGGCACCCGGGGGCACCGAGCGCGGCCTCGGCGCCCGGGCAGGGCACGGGCAGCTGAGCGGGGCAGGGGCAGCCCCAAGGCCGGGGCCGTGCCCGGGCACCGGGCCGAGCTGGAGAAGCGGCACCGCCAGAGCCTCCTGCGCTGCCGCAGGGCCGGGCCCGGCTGCTGCCCCCGGCCCGGGGCAGTGCCCGAGGCAGCGGCTCCTGCGGCTCTCCCCTCGCCTCTGCGGCGCCACGGGCACAGCGGCCGGGCCGGGGCTCGCTCCCCGCTGCCGGCCGGGCGCTGCCGAGGGCTCCCCGCCCGCCGGGGCCGGGGCCGGGCGCTGAGGGAGCGGCGCCGCCATCGCTGCCGCCCTCAGGGGCTCTGAGGGGAGCGCGGCTCCCGCCAGCCCCGCTCCGCCCGCACGGGCAGCGCAGACCTGGAGCACAAAGACACACGGCGCTGCCATTGTGTCCGAGCCCTTCAAATGCACCCGCACGGCGGCCCCAGGGGCTGCGCTCGGCCGCGGCAGCAGCGCTCCAGGGCCGAGCTCTGTGAGATGTGACACTAAACCCACAGGCTTTAGTCTGTTTGGGAGAAATAAATGAATGCTTCAGTCTCATTGGGATAGAAAACCACTTTTGATTGCACTGTTCTGTCGTACACTGGTTTGAAAAGACATCCTAAATACTAAACTGGTATAATTAGATGTCCCTGTGGGTCAAAAGTCATCAAACTTCCCTCCTGCTGCTCCCACTGAGAGAATGCTGGCCGAGGGACTCTGTGCTGTTGGATTTTGGGTGAGGGAGGAGGGAGGCACTTGGACACAAGAAATGGGCGCACCTCCAGTCCCAAATATTCGTGAGGGATTTGTCATCCTTCAGTAATTCCTTTTCAGTTCTGGAAAGCAGATAGCAAGAGGAGAGGGCCTAGGAAAGGAGCAATCCTTCTGTACCCCCTGCCAGGAGGGGACAGCCGGGGGGTCGGGCTCTGCTCCAGGGAACAGGGACAGGACAAGGGGAAACGGCCTCAGGCTGGGCCAGCAGAGGCTCAGCTTGGACAGCAGCAGGAATTTCCCCATGGAAAGGGTGCTCAGGCCTTGGCAGGGGCTGCCCAGGGGGGTTTGGAGTGCCCATCCCTGCCAGGGAAGGCCTGGAGGTGGCACTGAGTGCTCTGGGCTGGGGACAAGGTGGGGATCAAAGTTTGGGCTGGATGGTCCTGGAGGTCTTTTCCAGCCGCAGTGGTCCCATGGTTCTGCGTTTTAGCAGCAGGTGGGGGCACAGCGATGGCACCTTTGGCGTGGGGGTTTCAGCACTGCCGCTCCTGCAGGAGCCGCCTCTCCCCTCTCTCAGGGTCACATCCCCTGCTCTACCTGGACCCTCATCCACCACATCCCTGCCCCAGGGACCTGAGAAACCCTCAAGAAACACAGAAAAAAAGTCAGAAGCTGACCACAGAGTGGATGTGAGTTGTGAGTTAAACACCCAGGAAATAATGGAGAAGATGGACATGTGGTTGACCAATACCCACTATCACCTACCTGAAAAACAAAAACCTCAATCCATAACCCAACACAGGGAAAAAAGGGGTTATTTTAATGTATAGGGATTTAAAACGCATTGATAAGTATTTTGTGGAGTCAGGGGTATTACTCAATTTACAAAACCATTGCAAATAATTCCATGAGGGAACAGAAAATGGTGTGGTAGAGCAAGTGGATGGACAACTGTACTAACAAACATGGTTTCCCCTAAAAAATAAATAGGGTAAAATTTACAATTTTATTTCTGATGCTGACATGGCAATATGTTATAGATTAGTTCCGGATATTAGAAATAAAATAAGAATATAACTAAAAATAGTATAAATATAAATAAGAAATAAATGTTCACCAAATGGCATATTTTCCTTTTGTGAAAAACATGTTTCACTCCTTTGGAATTTATCTTGAAACAGAGTGGGAAGATTTCAAAGAGTCACAATATCAAAAATATTTCATTTCTGTTGAGCTTTTAGTAGAACTTTTTTGAATTTCCAATTTCTTTGAAGGCAATATTGTGTCACATTTCCTTTGCATCCCATTTTATACCAGCAGCAGATGAATTCGTGATAAGCTGGATTTGGAACCTTCTGCTCTACACAGGTCTCTGCAGGACATGTGCAAGGCAGGGTGGGCTTTATTTTTTAAATTTGGAAACTTTGGCATACTTGGTTTCAACCCAAATGACCTGAAACTTCCCTGCTGACAAGCCCTTGTTTTGAACCAGATCAAAAAATATTCCACTTGGACACCTTTTGCTCTCTTGCTGGTCCAGAACAAGAAGAGGCTGATAAAAAAAAAAAAATAAATAAGAGCACATTAAACTCAGCAGCTCAGAAGGATCCATTTGTTAGAGGCATAACTGAATGAACATTTTTTGGTGCTTCAGTCAGGCTCCATGAGAACCTCCATCTCATCCCTGCTCCGGATAAAGAAGCTCAGATCAGCCAGGGCTGAGAAAACATTGGAGGCAGATGAGGCTGGAGGGAAGGAGTGGGAATTTTGTCAAACCTGGGCTTCAATCCTCGTTTCCCGGGAGTCACACCCTTGGCTGGGTGTTGTCCTTTCCTCGGGGTTAAGGGGACAGAGCTCTGCCCTTTCCCCAGGGGAGGCTGCAGATTCCCTGCTCCCAAAAAGAGGGCCAGGCATGGATTGCTCCCTGCTGCTCCTGCAGCAGATCCCAACGCCTGGGCTCCATCCTCGGACCTGCACAGCTCCAGGGTGACCCCGGCCTTCCCTGGGCTTCTCATGAAGAGATCATTGCTGGCCCTTTCCCTTTCCCTTTCCCTTTCCCTTTCCCTTTCCCTTTCCCTTTCCCTTTCCCTTTCCCTTTCCCTTTCCCTTTCCCTTTCCCTTCCCCCCTTTTAAAATTTTTTTTCCTTTTTCCCTTTTTTGCTTTTTCCCTTTTTCCTTTCTTTCTTCTTCCCCCCTTTCCATTTTCCCTTTCCTTTTTTTCCTTTTCCCCACTTTCCCTTTTTCCATTTTCCCATCCCCTTTTTCCGTTTTCCCTTTCCCTTTTTCCGTTTTCCTTTTCCCTTTTTCCGTTTTCCCTTTCTTTCTTTTCCCAGCTTCACTTTCCTCTTTATCTCTTTCCCTTTCTCTTTTCCCCTTTTCCTTTATCTCTCTCCCTTTCACTTTTTTCCCTTTCCCCTTTTTCTTTCCCTTTCCCCCTCTCCCTTTTTCCCTTTCCATTTTTCCCTTTTCCCTTTCCCCCTTTTTCCTTTCCCTTTTCCCCCTTTCCCTCTGTTTCAATTCTTCCCTTTCCTTTTTCCTTTTCCTTTCCCCCTTCTTTTCCCTTTCCCTCTTCTTTTCCTTTTCTCTTTTTTTCCTTCAAAATGAAGAAGTTTTTTTTTTGCCAACAGAGCAAAAGAAAAAAACAACCAAAAAAACCCAGAAAAACACATAGGAAGCCTTCACAACCTTCCACTTCATTGTGCAGTGGGCAGGGACCAATACAAATAATCTGCTTTCCTTATTCCTTCAGGCAGAAGCCCTGGAGCATGTGATTTGATTCCATCACTGCCAGGGCAGTGCTGCGTGCCTGCTGGCAGAGAGGGCAGTTCTGGGGGCTCAGGGGGTCACTGTGCCCAGCCAGGCATGGACACCCTCAGCTGCATCCAGTCCCTGTCCCTGCATGCTGGATTAAGCCCTTTTCTGACTCAGAGATGGGGCAACTGAGAGGTATTTAAATAATTTTTATTCTAGTTTTAGTGTCATTTGGAGGGTGAGATAACACAGGTGTTACAATTCATGTTATCACAATCAGAATCAGCCATTCCTAATTAAATAAGTGTTTCTTGGCCTAGCAGTTTTTGCTACACCATGCTGCAAATCTAAAATTACTCTTTGTGGGTCTTAATACAATGCATCTGCCATAGTTCTATTTCTCTAAAGTATCTAGTCTTTTTTGTAAGGCCATTCTTTAAAACTTGTTTTTAGCTCAATTTCTCTTTTAACAATGTCTGTCTTATTCTATGGTGGTTTTAAGTCAGTATTTTTTATTTCAAGGTTTGTATACAGATGAGCCTTCAGTCAGGTTTTGAGAATTGTTTACAAATCCACTTCCCACAGCTGCAGAATGTTTCTCACACGGGTATGCCAAGGGCTCCTTCCAGGAGAGCTCTGGGCAGCGAGGGCGAGATTGTGCTGCACTTTTCTGGTGGCCCCAGCATTTCATAACCTGCACTGCTCATTGAAAGAAGCCAATGCCTTCCTTAAAGCCTGAATGGCTCCAAGCCAGTCCCCCTAAGGCCAAAGGAGGGAGGTGGGAAGGCTGGTGGCACTGGAGAGCACCAGAGCCACCATCTCATCCCTGTGCTCTGCCAGGGCTGGCCTCGGGCTCGAGGAGGGGCCAGCAATGGAAGGGAAGGGAAGAGTTAAGGGGACTCATAGGAAAAATGTGGCAAACCCCAGCTCAAGGAAGAGATGATGATGTCTGGCTCCAGATCAGGAGGCTGAAGAATTATTTAAACTATACTATATTACAACTTTATTAAAACTATACTATATTACATTATTACATAAACTATACTATATTACATTACATTTATTAAAACTATACTATATTACATTAACATACTATTTAAAGAGCTACTATCCTATTCTACATACTCACTTTTTACTTACCTGTCTAGCTCAAACTCGTGACTCTGTGCTGAGAGCCCGAGCCACAGCTGGATCCATTGGTCACTGACCCCAAACAACCTTCACCAGAATCCAACCCAGCCATCCCTGCAGGTGAACAATCTCCACACCACATTCCACACAGGGAAAACAAAGCAGCAGAGATAAAGATTGTTTTCTCTTCTTCTCTCTGTGCTTCTCCTGAGGGACAGAATTGTGTCTCTCTGTCCAGAGAATGGGAATGCCACAGGCTCAGGCCCTGGAGAGCAGCACAGGACATGGGATGGGATCAGCTGAGAGGGCTCAGCCAGATGGGAGGATGAGGAAGGAGCTGCCTGCTCTGTGTAGGTCACAGCTGAGGCCAAACCTCTGAGCCCTGCTTGGTGTGAGGCTGTGGGGATGAGGGTGAGGATGGGCTGAAACCCACACAGCCCTGGCTGCCAGCCCCGAGGCCATCCTCAGAGGGTCAGAGAGCTGAAAGCTGTGCAGAACCAGGGCTCACCCTGCTCTTTGAGGTGCTGAGATGGCTTTGGCATCCTCAGGGAGGATTTTGGGGAGAAATCCTTCCCTGGGAGGGTGGGCAGGCCCTGGCACAGGTGCCCAGAGCAGCTGTGGCTGCCCCTGGATCCCTGGCAGTGCCCAAGGCCAGGTTGGACACTGGGGCTGGAGCAGCCTGGGGCAGTGGGAGGTGTCCCTGCCATGGCAGGGGTTGGGATGGGATGAGCTTTAAGGTCCCTTCCAACCCAAACCACTCTGGAATTCCATGACCTTATCAATGCACCCAAATACCTTAAAGGCAGGTGCCAAGGGGATGGGACCAGACTTTTCAGTGGTGCACAGCAGCAGGACAAGGCAAAAACTGCAACACACAAATTTTCCTCTGAATATGAAGGAAGAATTTCCTGTGGTGGTGACAAAGCATTGGAAGAAGCTGCCCAGAGAAGCTGAGGAGTCTCCTTCTCTGGAGATGTTCAAAACCTGCCTGGACATGATTCTGTCAGCAGGAAAAACCTTTCTGTGCCCTGAGGGATTAAAGCAGGACTGGAGGCAGCCACAGGAGCGCTGATGGGTCAGAAATCAGCTCTGGGGATACACAACGCTGGCTACCCTCTTATCTTGTTAACTGCTGATGCTGAGAGGTATTTGGGCCTTGTTTGCACAAGTTGCAGTATAATTCTACATATTTTGATATCATTAAGTGAGCACTGTTCCAGCCCCCTCCCCCCTGCCCCATGGCAGAGGTGCTGTTATAAAATCAGGGAATTTAAATCATGCATAGTGAGGTACCTGGGGTGTCTTGTCTACCAAAGTCCCTGCACCATCTGCCAAAGGTGTGGGTTTAGAACCACAGAATCACAGAATGGTTTGGGTTGGAGGGGACCTTAAAATTCATCTCATTCCACCCCCTTCCATGGGCAGGGACACCTTCCACTATCCCAGGTTGCTCCAAGCCCCATCCAGCCTGGCCTTGGACACTTCCAGACATTGGGAAGCCACAGCTTCTCTGGGTAAAACCTGCCAAATTTTCATCAATAGAATTATAATCCTGTAAATATGAGGGTAAAAACCATTTTGCTGCCTCACAAGTAGGTTTTATTGGCAACAATTTTCCTCATATTAGATTGATCCGCACTGCTGTTGTGTCTTTGTAACATAAACTGCACCCATTGAAGGCCTGAGGGTGTTATTTCAACAAAACTCCTCCTCCTGACTGAAATAAATCTGTAGATTTCTGTAGAAAAATCTTGAAAAGCTCTGCATGAAGATTGGGTTTGATTTTGCATTAGAGTGAATATCCTTACAGCTTCCAGTGCAGTCAGGCAGTGAAGCCATCAAAACATCCCATTCCTACACCAAGTGGCAGAGTGTAAATCTGTGACCTCTTCCTCTGCAAGAGCTCGTGTGCCTGTCCCCAGAGCTGCCTGAGCAGCACGTGTGCTCAGAGGAACCCAAGGACACAGCTCCAGCTCACATCTTTCATCCTGCTGAAAAAACAAATCACAGCAAACCTCAGCCCCAGCCAAACAATGGCATATTTTGGTGGGTGTTTGCAGCCTGACCTTATCCCTGCCTGCTTCAAACTCTGAAAAACTGGGGTGTGGGAATATTTACTGTCACTTAGCCAGGCCATGGCAACCCAGACCTGGCAGAGGAGACAACAACAAAGAGCCACTGATGCAAGCAGCAACTCAAGCTGGCAGATTTCTGCTTGAAGAATGGATGGGAGTGCTGGAGGGGCTGAGTTTGGGGCTGAGCGTGGCTTGGAAGGCAGAAACACCCCTTGGGCCAAGTGGAATTTTAAGTCACATGAGGAGGGGCTTAGAGGGTTTTTTAGCCTGGGGAAAAGGAGGCTTAGAGAGGAGCTTGTCACTCTCTGTGACTCCCTGACAGGAGGGTGCAGCCAGGTGGCCTCTGCTTCCAAGTGACAGGACAAGAGGGAATAGCCTCAAGTTTTGCCAGGGGAGAGTCAGGTTGAACATCAGGAAGAATTTCTTCACTGAAAGGGTGATTAAACATTGGCAGGGGCTGCCCAGGGAGGTTTGGAGTGCCCATCCCTGCAGTTGTCCCCTGGAGGTGGCACTGAGTGCTCTGGGCTGGGGACAAGGTGGGCACAGCTGGGACTCCATGGGCTGGGAGGGCTTTTCCAAATTTGATGATTCTGGGAATATCCTGCTCCATGAGCCCCTCCTCCTCATCCTCTGAACAGCATCCACACTCTCTTCTGCTTTTTTTTTTTTTTTTTAATTTGATCTGTCCTCTTTTGATGACTAAGGGAACAGGAAGATTACAGTTTAAGTATATAATCTTCATTTGATGTGACAGGTTAAAGCTATGTGCATTTAGAGCAGGCTTTGATTATTTTAGTTCAATTGCAACACTGATTTAGGCCCTGACTCACTCTTTGAGGTCTGATTTCATGTAGATATATGTTGGCTTAAATTTACTGCTGGTGAAATGCAGGCACATGTGTGCATTACTCTGCTGAAGTGCTGGGGTAGGGGTGGACTCACACAGCAAACACAGCCCTGAATCAGAGGCAGAAGGGAATAGATTGTGCTTGTTGGATATTATTTTTTTCCCCAGCATGAAGGCTTGATATTCCAGAGTTTATTTTCTCTCCCCTTGTGCCCCTCCCAGACCCTGGGCTGTGTAATCTGCCCGTGCAGTGAGTGCTTTGAGTGCCCTGGAGCCTTTGCTGACAGCTGGGCAGCCTAAAAACCGTGGAGAAGCAAATTGCTAAAACTCACAGAGCAGGCTGGGAGCAGTGACCTGCAGGTGGCTGGCCTGGCTGGAGGGAGTGGAAACTGCTTTATGTGGATTGATAATGCATTTTCCCCCTACACTGCCCCTCTGAGCCCCTCCTGCAGTGCTGCATCCAGAGCTCAGCATGAGAAAAACTGGGAGCTGCTGGAATGAGTATGGAGCAGGGATAGAAGGATGGAGCACCTGTGCTATAGAGACAGGCTGGGAGAGGTGGGATTGCTCAGCCTGAAGAAGAGAAGGCTGCAGGGAGACCTTTGAGCCCCTCTCAGTTAATGCTTTACAAGAGAGTTGGAGAGGGCTTTTCACATGGGCATGGAGTGACAGGAGAAGCAGAAGTGGCCTTGAGCTGAAGTGGGGCAGGTTAAAATAGATATGAGAAAAAAATCCTTCCCTGTGAGGGTGGGCAGGCCCTGGCACAGGTGCCCAGAGCAGCTGTGGCTGCCCCTGGATCCCTGGCAGTGCCCAAGGCCAGGTTGGATTTGGGGCTTGGAGCAGCCTGGGACAGTGGAAGGTGTCCCTGCCATGGCAGGGGTGGCACTGGATGGGCTTTAAGGTCTTTTCCAACCCAACCAAATCTGTGGTTCCATGATTCTCATTTTAGGGCTGTCCTGATGGCAGCCAGTGAGCAGCAGTGTGATGTTCAGCAGCGATGTGGGCAGAGGTTGGGGCTCCAGCTCCAACACTGTGTTCCTGTTTTCCATGGGAAAATGCCCCATTTCTAGGTGGAGGGCAGATCATTGGCATCCAGAAGCTTTTGTGTTCAGTAGCTGTCGGACTTTGTAAGTCAGACTGTGGCAAAAGAAGTGTTAGCACTTTCCCAAAACTAAAGGCAGGGTGTTTTTAGGAACTTGGAGTACAAAGGAGAGAGTAATGCAGGCAGAGGGAGGCACAGGCATTCTTGGGTGCCTTAGCTAATACTTCCTCATTATAGGAAACTAAATCTACTTGGGAGTATTTTTTTGAATAATTTTAAAAGGAAAAAGCTTTTGGGGGCAGTCCTTTCTGCAGCAAATCTGGAAGTGGATCTGGACCTCTCTTCTCACTTGTGTTTCTCCTGCAGAGTAGACCAAGCAAACAGCGTTCTGTGTCTCTCCTTAACTGCATCTCTCCATCTCCAGCCGTGGAGTGGAGGGGGAGGAGAAAGGGAGCTGCCAGCAGCTCTCAGTGATTGATTCGTCTCGTGTTTTCTTATGCTGCGCTCTAACAACCTGTTTCAAAAAAAAAAAATTACAATGACAAATCAAAGCAAATATTTTCTGGCTAGAAATTCAAAGTGCCCTGGATCATCCCTGGGTATTTTGCTATTAAATGTGTGGCTTTATCCGTAACGTTTGTCTGGGAATTTTTTTTTTTCCTTCCCCTGCTGTAGCTTGCAGCGTTTAGAAGAGAAATGTCTTTCCCCCGGAGCCATTTGCTTCAATAATTGCTGTGGTGTGAAGCTGCTGTCACCAGAGGACGGGTCACAAAGGTAAAAGCGCTGCAGTTCTCCACGTGCTCCAAGTATTGGAAGCGGCTTTGGGAAGGGATCGGGTGTCCTGCCTGGGCTCATCCTTTGCCCTGAAGCCAAGGCTCGGGGCTGGGGGCGAGGGGGGCGGTCAGGGATGCTCGGGAGTCAGGCAAAGGGGGGTCCGGGGAAGGGCGGTCAGGGATGCTCAAACCACCCCGGCGGCGCGCACAGGGTGAGCTTTGCTCCCCTCGCTTTCCCCTTTCCCCGGGACGGTGTTTTTGCATTTGTCTGTCATTCCCCATCAGGAAAAACCCCTCCGAGGGTGCCTGAGCGAGGGCTTTGGAGCAGATTTCTGTCCCACGGAGCGAAGCGAGGCTGTGCTGTGGGAAACCGGGAGCGCCCAGCCGAACTTTGGCAGCGCCGGGAGGAGCCGCCGCTGCTCTGACACCATTTCCAGCTCCCGCTGCTGCCAGCAGCTGCTTCCCACCTCCCATCCGAATTATCCCCTCCAAAACCATCCACATCCAGCTCCTCACCTGCCCTTCCCGCAGAGGTTACCCGCTGAGGGCAGGGGAGGAGGGAGGGAGGGAGGAGGGAGAGAGGGAAGAGGCAGGCAGGGAGTTCAGGTTACGCTGCCGCATCGCCGCCTTCCTTCGCTTCTGGCTCCGGAGCCGGGCCGGGGATGAGCCCCGGGGACAGGGGCACAGCCGGGCGGCTGTAGCCCCGCAGATCCCGGCGATCCCGCTGGGAAGAGCCGGAGCCGCCCGAGGATGCGCTGCGGGCGCTCCGGCTGAGGAGGCGCCTCTTCCTTCGGCCAGCTCCAGGTAGGACCGGGAGCTGCGATTCCCATCGCTGCCTCCAGCCCTGGATGTGCTCTCGGAGCCGCCGCTCCCACTTTCCCAAACTCTCCGGTGGTTGGGGAGAGGGAGAGGAGAGGGGGATGCAGGTGTGAGCCTGCTTGGAAATCGGGATCAAAATCCAGATTTCCCAACGCAGGGGTGTCCCCAGCTCCGGACTGCGGTGTCCTTCCCCTGGTAAAACGGGTGTCGTGCACTGATGTGGGGGTGAAAACGTGGTAATGAGTTATCTGACTTGCCGGATTTAATGGGGGGAATATTTTGGCAGCCCCACATAAAGACCAGGATCAGTTAGGACAAAGACCATGGCAGCGTTCTCCTTGCTGTCCTGCTTGGATAAAATGCTGAAGAATGGAAGATCCACGAGGCACAGGTAAGTAATTAAAAACGCAGCCACTGGCCCTGATCCCACAAACATTTCTGTGTATAATCAGCACTTTTAAAGCCAAGTAGTTATTGACAAAGGGTTTGCCAGCATAAGGGCCCAGTGGTTGTATTTCTGCTCCTTTGCCCAGGAAGATTTTTTCCTCCCAAAGTACCAGACTTGATGCTTGAAAAGACACAAGAGTGCAAAAACTTAGCTCAACTGTTAGAGGAGTATAAAGTTCCAAACACCAAAAAATGACTGTGCCAAGAGGCAGAATGAAAGAAAAAGGCAAAGCATGAGCACCAGGCTCACCAGCTCCAGGTGCTCCCCCAGCTTAAAAACGGGGAAAAAACCATCTGCAACTGTAACATCCTGACAGGTCCTCATCCTACAGTGATATTATCAGGACTGAGCAGCAATTAAAGAATTAGGAGTGGCATTGGAATACCTTTACTGGCAATTTTTCCCATTTTGAATGTTTTTTTTTTTTACTTGCATAATTATCACTTTTCTTCAGTGCTATTTTACGTCTTCCTTCATATATCTTGAGACTGTTTCCAAGGGAGAAGAGCAAGATCCTCATTCTATCTGAAATACCATTTTCAGTTTTATTTCCCTTCTTCATTAAGATGAGGAAAAACCACCAGTACTACTTGCAGTACTACTTGTAAATGAAGGTACAATAAATAATCTGGGTTGGGGGGCACAGAATTTCTCAGAGAACTGGACTTTTGGAGTCCTGGCAGAGGCAACAAGAGCCTAAGGAAGAAATTTCCTCATTACTTTGTTTATGAAGATAAAAGGAGTGAGAGTTGGATTTTATTCCTGTTCAGCACAATGAAGCACACGGGTTTACACAGGGTCAGGTTGCTTTGATTCATCCCGTTGTGGACAATTGCTTATCTGTGCTGAGATCCGGGGTTTGGAATAGAGCAAGTAGGATAAAATTGCTGATTCATGAGGCCATTCTGAAATAAGTTAAATCTGCCCATTAGCATCAGGGATAAAAGGAACATGCTGGTATTGTAGGAATAGAGGGAGCATTAGAAGAAGAGTCTATTAGCATTGGAGAGAAACCCAGAGAGGGATGGTTGCCACTCAGCAGGTGAAGGGAGGACAGAGACAGGAGGAGGAGAAGGCTTTTAGGCTGAATGTTTGGGGAAAAAAAACACTACCAAGATGAGAGAGCAGGAGGGAGTGCCCCAGGGCACTGGTCTTTTCCCTACCTGTGAGAGAGGATTCCCTTGGCTGGCTGCCTGCCAGCTGTGTTTCCATCCCCTGTGCAAGGGAAATTAGCCCAAAGTGCCCAAATATGTTCCTAAAAAGGACACAAAGCACTTGCAGTGGGGGTTGGAGTGAACTGGGTGTCCTGTACAGCGTCCCTGCATTGATGGTCTGAGTTCTCCAACAGGACACCTCCAGTCCCCACTGCAGCATCTTCTCCATCCTGAAAAAAGGATCTGGCTATACTACATACCCAAATTGAACATTTTTGTGGGTGTTTAAGGGCCAGGATTCATCCAGAGAATTTTGCAGGTGGCTTGGAAAAGCAAGCTGATATTTTAAAATAGAAGCAAGCTTCCTTAGCTTGGCTAAAGTCCCTGGGAATATATTTCTTTTTGACTCCTCAGTTGCAGCACTTATTTCCTGTGACATTACCAGAGCAGTGACACCTCTTGCCAAACTGTTTCAGTTTGAGTCACTCCAAGACACAAACTTTTTGCTGGCTTTGAGAGCAAAATTGCATTTTGGTCTGAGGATGCTTTTTTGGCTTTTCAGAACAGATGTTATGAGCAAGTGCTCATGTTGGGTGGATGAGATCAATGCATTAAGAGCTAATGGCTCTTGATTTTTTTTTAATAAGGAGGAAGATGCATCCTCTGGTTCAAAAGATTCCTGTGCCACAAAAGCCTTCCCTCCTGCCATGATCCTGATTCTCCTTTAGGCATCTGGGTAGGGACAGAGGCAGAACCCAAGGACACCTGGTCTGGGCCATTGCAACCATTTTAATAATGGAAATTTCCACATCCATGGTGACACCTCTGTACCTAAGCTGGAAACACTTTTCTGAGTGGATGAGGCCCAGGAATGTTTGTTTTTATTGTAAAAACAAAGAGGCAGCTATTCAATGGATGAGTGTCACCTGCAGAACTCTCCCTGTGCCCCTACTCTGCCCCTGGGAGGGTGGCTGTGTTTGAGTTGTGTTTGTACAATCTGCTGGGACTGTGGGTAACCAGCAGTAATTCTATGGCACAGAAAATACAATTCAGAGGAGGAAATGGTGCAGAATTGTCTCTGAAGGGGTGAGGCTAAGGAGCTATTGTGTGTCAGCCTGCTCTTCTGAAATAGCCTCATAGCATAATAGGACAAGGAAGTGAAACTTGGAGGGACTCTTCCTCAGATATTGAATTTTAAGCAATTTCTATTTTAAAGTTTCTCCTTTTTTTGACCGTAATTTTTCTTTGATTGCTATGAAAAATAGTTATTTTCTTATTATACCTGTGCCAGTGTTTAGGCCATGTTGGCCATGCATACATCTGTATATATAGTAAATGGTATTTCATTTGGCTTGCATTAATCTAGAATGTAACATCTCATTCTAATTTTTCTTTCTCTAGAAAGAAAAACTTCTACAGTAAAAGTTTGGTTTTACTATACATCTTTTTATTTTAATTATTCTTAACTTTCTCCTTATTGAAACCCAATGTGGCAAATAAAAACCCGCCCAACCTTTCACAAAGAAAATTCAATCTGCTGTTAGAGTCACAGGGTCAATCAGCTAAATGGGTATTAGTGACATAAAGACAGAGCATCAGCAGTAGGATTTGTAAATCCACAAGAGTAATGCTCCTTTTCTATGTGCTCTCTAATTGATGGCTTAGGGACTCCTGCCCTGGGTCTGTGACAGAGTCACTGCCTGGACATAAACCATTTCTGGAGAGCCACAGGCTCATTTTAAGCATGGAAAGCTTAAAACACAACCCAGCCCTCAGATCCCTTTTTTCAATGCAGATCCCATCACAGCAGGCCTGGGAGAAACTGGGGAAGCAAACCCCTTTCCAGCACTGTGGGAAAAATGGGAGAAAAACCAAAGAGATAAAAATAATAGAGACAAGAAAAATAAAAGCAACAAAACAAACAAGCAAAAACCCAAACAAACAAAATAAAACAAAAGAAACACCAAAAAAACAAGCAAAGCCCACCCCAAAAAAACCCCAAACAAATAACTCAAACAAACCCCAAAAAAACAAAAAAAAACCCACCAAAAAATCAGAACAAAAAAAAAAAAAAAAGAAAAAAAAATTTAAAAAAGGAAAAAAAGGAAAAAAATAAAGCAAAAAAAAAAAAAGGAGAGGATCTGGCCATAAATAATGACCCCAGCAGCTCAGTGCTGAAGTGATAGAAACTGGTGTGTGTATGGAGAAGAGGAACAGTGCCTTGCTCTGTCTTTGTGATGAGACTGCAAGGAGACACCACCCTGAGAGCAGAGGCTGGTGAGAAGGATCAAAGGGAAAAAGGTTCAGAGAGTACAGCACAAAAAGTTTTTCCTTTTGTCCTGCACTTTTTTTTTGGGTTCCACCCTTTTT
Source organism: Taeniopygia guttata (assembly GCF_048771995.1). Taxonomy (NCBI): domain Eukaryota; kingdom Metazoa; phylum Chordata; class Aves; order Passeriformes; family Estrildidae; genus Taeniopygia; species Taeniopygia guttata. The sequence continues at coordinate 112,299,446 of NC_133024.1, read as the reverse complement.
GCCTGCCAGTTTGGGTGAGCACACATAAAACTTGTGACCCAGGTACTGCTGAAGCCTTTGCATCACCAGAGAAATCATTTTGGAGAGCTCCAGACTGGCCCCTGCTCCTCTGAAACTCTTGCATTTAGGAAAAAAAAAAAATATCAATGTTTCCCGCTGTTCTTGACATTTTCTTATTATCTATGTGTGCTTAATCCTTCTCTGTGTCATGCTGAGCTTATGAAAAAACAATTTAGGGCTTTATTCCAAGGAAAATTGGGAGTTAGCAGCTTTTACTAGTCCTTATAGCAGGGCATGTGTTACATTCAGTGATCAGAAAAGGCAAAAGGGAGTAACACTGCTGACTTTAACTGTGCAGGACTGAGGTTGGAGCTCCTGGTCCCACTCTTTAGTTGTGCCTCTGATTTTGGTGCTGCAGCTGCTTGAGTCTTGTTACAAAGCAAGGATTTTGTGTCTCAGGGTCTGGTGATCGAGGTGACCCCAAGAATGTAAAAGTCCTTTTTTCCCAGCTTGCACAGCCAAAGAAGTCTGAATGAGTAGGGTCCGCTTCTCAAGTTTTTTTATTTTCTTTTATCAATAACATTCTTTCTCTGACCTGCTGAGCTCTGTCTAGAAAGGAGGCCATGGCATTCTGTCTGCCCTCTAGGGTGGTGTTTACATTTTATACTCAACACTATATATACTATGTTTATAATAACATGCCAATATCAGTAATTTATGTTAGACAGTGTGTCTCCACCTTAAACCAATAGAAAAGTGTCACCATCACAGCAAGACATGGAGGGCAAGAAGAAAGAGAAGAAGGTCAGGACATGTCCAAATCCCTCCATTTTGTCCCCTTGAACCCTTTTCTAAAAATCCCCAAAATTCTACTTTTTCACCCTGTGTTAATTCAGCTATCACACTACTCAAACCCTTATGGTTTGTAATTCCTCATACAGAGTTGGCAGTTTTTTCCACAGGCTAAAATCGAAACCACAGGTGGTTTTGACTTTGTCTCAAGGTCCCCAAGCCCTGAGCCAGGGCCTCGAGACAGCCAGGGCAGCCAGAGGGATGTGCTGGGTTCCCACACAGGTGGTGGGAGGCACTTTGATCATTTGTGGTTTGGGTTTTTCCCTGCCTGATGTGTGTGACCTCAATGCAAAACATCAGCAACCATCCGCTGAACCTGACAGCAGCTTTGCCCCAGAAAAGGTAAGGAAAGTTACTTCTTTAAATTGATATTTCCAACCTGCTCCTCAGGGGCACTCCAGACCTACTTCCCTGTCTGTGTCTCAGGCCAGGCTGCTTTCCCTGAACTGTACAGCACACAGCCCTCATCTCTTGGCCCTGTTCAGATAATTCCACTCATTACAGGAGAAGCCAGGTTAATTTTGATGCAGTAATTAGGCTTTGGCACAGGAGTTACCACGGCTTGATCTCTTGGAAACACAAGGGAGTTCCACCAGGGTCAGATTTGTGAACAGAGACACCCTAAAGCCAGCCCTTGGCAGGGTGTGGGAGGGAGTTTGTGCCACTGGTGGAAGTAGGGACTGTAGCAGAGACATTCTTCTTTCTCTCAGGATTTTTTCATAGAGCAGCACAGAGAGAAGAAAGAGAAAACAATTTCTATTTCTGCTCCTTGTTCTTCCCATGTGGAATGTGTTTGGAGAATTGTTTCCCTGGGGTGTTGCTTGGTTGGGTTCTGGTGAGGACTGTTTGAGCTGATGGCCAATCCAACCCACCTGGGGCTGGGCTCTCAGAGAGGGTCACGAGTTGTGAGTTAGATATGGTAGTTAGAAAAGTAGGTATGTAGTTTTAGTATCTCATTTAATTAGTATATTAATGTATTATAGTATAGTTATAATAAAGAAATCATTCACCCTTCTGAACTGGAGTCAGATATCAGCATTTCTTCCCACCAGGTTCACCTGTATTTACAATAAGGGACTTGCAAAACAGAGTGGTGCTGTTTGGGATTTGGATCCCAGACCTTGGATCCACCTTCTTCAGAGGGTCCCAGTGGTCAATGACATAGAGAACAAACAATTCCACCTCCCATGAGGCTGCTGAATAGAGCTGAAACACCAACTGGCAAACAAAAAGATAAAATTATATCGAGGCATGTCCAGAGGATGATAAACATGTCTGGGACCAGTGGAGAAATAGATAAAGAGGCCTCCAGTGGGTTTTTGGGAAATTCTGTAAAAAGAAGCAACAGAAAGAAACTTAGAAAAGTTTATTCCTGCCAATTTTGGTGCCATTTCTGGTGAACCCACACAGGACTGGTCTCTCCTGAGGCTCTGGGATTTTCCATGCTGGCACCAGAACTTTCCTGGAGAAAATCACAGATTCCCCCACATTCATTTGAGATACAGGTAGGATCCCCTGTGACACTGAGGCATTCTCTTGAGTTTGGGAATCCTGCCCACATGAGATGTGGGAATCCAGGGCTTCCCTCTGGCTGCCCTGGCAGGTCTGGGACCCTGGCAGGGGTCAGGAACCCCCCTGGACAGAGCCCCCAGAGACACTGGCTGTGATCTCTGTCCATGGAAAAGAGTTTTCAATCTTACAGGATGAATTACAAGCTCTGAGTGTTTGATATCAGTAATAATTAAGTGTGGCACGGGTGCAAAAGTAAAATTTTAGGTTTCTAGATTAGGGGTTCAGAGAGGACAAGATGGAGGAATTGGGTGTGTCTTGTCCTTTTTCTCCTTCTTCATGCCCTCCATGTTTCACTGTAGTGTTGGCATTTTTCTGTTGGTTCAGGCTGGGGACACACTGTCCAACGTAGGTGACAGATATTGGCACGTTATTGTAAATCCAGCACAGGTAGTTTGTGGTATTTAATGTTTGTAACATCCCACTGAGGGCAGAGCCCCACACGCTGCCCTGCAGGACAGAGCTGCGGCAGGGCAGCAGAACATGTTAGAGATAAACAGAATAAACAACCTTGAAACCAGCACAGACCAATTATGGCTTCTGCTTTGGCAGCGGGGCTGACAGACAGAGACTTTCTACAATCTCAGAATCATCAATAGCACAGATTCCGACAATGAGAAACCTAGAAATTGGTATTTTGGAATTGGGTGCTTTAGAATTTAATATCTTGAATACCTTGGGTTACTTTGATATTTTGAAGCTTGATGTTCTGGTATTTTGAAGCAGAATTATTTTAGTATTTTGGAAGTTGGTATTCTAATATTTTGAAACTGGGTTACTTTGGTATTTTGGAACTTAGTATTTGAAGATTTTAAATATGTGTTTGGTATTTTAAAACTTGGCATCCTGGTAGTTTAAAACAGGTATTTTGAAACCTGGTATTCTAATATTTTGGTGGAACAGCTACTAAAATTCAGATTGTCAATGAAAAAAGGAAGTTTAAGATGTAGCTGTAAAGTCCTGTGCATAAAGAACTGAAAGGCCAGCTGCAGGCATAGATAAGAGAGAAATAAAGATGAGAAAACATTTGGGAGGAAGGTAAAAGTTGCTTGGCTCCTATTTCCATAGGACAATCCTCAGATGATATTATAATAAAAGTACAGAAAATCCAAAAAATGGGTGGTTTTAATGCAGGGAAACAACTTGATGTTGCATGGGCAGTGTATCAAAATGTGCAAATCCAAAAAAAGTAAAGAAAATAAACAACAGGAAAAAACTAAACAGAAAATGATAGCAAATTATAAAAGAAAACAGCAAAAAATTCTTACCCCCAGGGAGAAGTCTTGTAACAGGGGAAGGTGTTCAGTTCCTCAGTCTTCATTAGGAAGACTGGGAACTAATCAATACAAAAATTACAAAATAAATATAAATATTGGAAGCAGGAGTATGCTCAGGTAAAACCCAGGACTCCTCCAAAGCCTCTCCTGGCAACAGCAGAGTCTCTGGTAACAGCCACAACAAGAAATGAAAACCTGGGACTTTTAATAGGCATAGGAACCATTATTCAGTTTTAAATACCAATTAAAATACCAATTATTCAGTATTAAATGCAAGGGTAGTTTAGGGATGCCTCCATCACAATTGTTGGTGCCACTGGAATTCATGAACTGTGCCTCTTTTTCAAACCAGTTAAGTTCAAAGTAGAAAAATGATAAATAACAGATCAATTTTTGTCCCTGCCTAACTCTCCAAAAGTATTATTAAGGAAAAAAACTTACTGGGAAAATTAAGTGCAAAAATCAAGTTTCAGGAAGAGACATTCAAATTAAAATCCCCAAGGCTAAATACCTGTAAACTTCAACTTTTATATTACACTGACTTCCCAAGCTGAACCTATCCCAAAGAGAATTAAGGATGCAGTAATCCCCATTGCGTGGGCCAGGGAGATTCCTGGAAAATCAAAAAGAGCAGAATCTGTGAGAAACAAATTAAATCAGGCACAGACCTGGTAAGTCAAAACTAATATCCTTTAACATTAAAACATTGAAAAGGCTCATTACCTAAGATTAAGAAAACTTTAAGGTACAGGTTGTTGGTGAACTCAAATTTTGCCAGACAAAAATATGAATTGTAAAGATTATCAGTTAGTACAAGACTCAAGAGCAATTAATAAAATTGCTAACTAATCCAAAAATTGCAAAGTTATTCAAACCACTCATAGCCACACTAAAAAAAAACCAAAACAAAACAAAAAGTAAGCAAATAAATAATTACATTTGGAATGGCTCACTGTAGCCAATTTAAAGGAATTTTGGGTTATTGGTTCACCCTTTGTATGGAATTCTAAATATTTTATATAGTAATAGCCATACATAGTTTATAGCCATGAATACTTTTAAATACATAAATACTTTTAAACACAGAAATACTTTATTATATGATGATCATACTCAGGTGCTTTCAAACTTAAAAAGCCTTAATGATGTCTCCAGCTTTGGGCTTCCTAGATCCTGTGAAATCTTTTGAATTATTTCCTTGTGCCAGGGTTGACCCAGCTGTTTGTGAGCAGCCCCAGCCATGGAGCTGCAGAATTAGATATTAAATCAGAATATAACACAAAAATTTGTCATTTAATCATAGCATTATATTCTAAATTTCACCCTGGTGGGTGGGCAGTCAGCCCTGCTGGACAAGTGATAATTTCTGAGAGAATAAAGTAGTGATAGAGGCTGTCAAATGTAGAAACTCTCCTGGAGATTATTGGCAAATTGACTTTACAGAACTTCCATGCAAAGACAGCTGTAAATTTCTTTTAGTGGATCCCTGTTCTACGTGGCCTGAAGCATTTCCCTGTTGCACCAACATGGCAAAAGAAGCAGTGAAAATATTTCTGAATCAATTATTTCCATGCTTTGGAGCTCCTCTAGGAATGTCATCAGACAGAGGGTTTGGTTTTATAGCAGGAATAGCGGGATAAGTGTGCGAGGCCTTGGGAATCCAGAGGGATTTACACACTCCATGATGGTCACAAGCCAGTGGAAAGGCAGAAAGAATGAATTATACTATTAAACTTAAATTATTATCCCCAAGCAGAATAAAATGCAGGAAAAAGAATGAATTATCTTGCAACTGAAATATTGCTCATGTCTGTATCTCAATAGTTCACCAAAATCTTTGCCAAAAACACCTTTAGAGTCTCATGGAGGGATTAGTCATGTAAATGTGTATGAAAATATCAAGTAGCTAAAATATTAAATGTAACTAATTGCTGGATATGTTCTCAAGGCATGTTGGTAGGAATGAGGCTCCACAGAACCACATGGCCTTAAGGAAAAATTTGCTATTATAGGACAAGAATGTTGCACTTACATCAGGGATGAGTTTGAAGCCCAGCAGACAGAAATCGATAGAAAGAGCAATAGAAGAGTGGCAGAAAGAAGAAAACTCTTTGATGAGGTTGGATTAACTCATGGCTACCAAACTGGGGACTGCTACAAAATGCATTTGTGGCAGTCATTTGTAACCACTGCAGAGTGTTTACTTGTTGTGTTCAATGTCAGAGTTGTTGTAATACTTTGTGCTGAAAAAATGAAGTATTGTCACTTGCCTAAACGAGACAGTCTCAAGAAAAAGGGGGGATTTGGTAAATAACAAAGAGAATAAAACATTTCAGCTCCCCTTAAGCTGCTGGGAGAGAGCAGTCTTTTTTTTATGTGTTCATTTCAGGTGAGTGTGAGAAGAGGCTGCAACTCCCACACGGTTTGGTGCCAGGGTTCCATGCAAGCCACAGCTGCAGAGACCCATGAAGTGCCAGTCAGTTTAAGAAAAGTCTCTAGGATATTAAACGGGCAATTTTTTGGCAATGCCCTTCATCAAATATTTTGCAGTCAGAACAACAAGAGATGGGAATAGTGTTGAGATAATTAAAAACTATGATTTCTGACTGAGATCACAGAGAAAAATCAAATATTTCATCATGCAAAAGGACTGTATATAAAACCAGAAATATTTGTTTTGATGCACAATGGGGATGGGAGGGGGGCTCAGCATCTCAGGAGTAAGGAGACAATACCAGGGTGATCCTGATACAGAAACTTCAGTGCTCCAGTGCCCTGCCTGCATTAGTGTAAAGTGGTTTTAGTGTTCAGAATGCTCCCTGTACATCTGAAAACAAGGATTGAATGGATGGTTTTTGAAGAAAAATGGCCTTGGCAAGAGGAAGCAGCCTGTATGTCTGTCCCCCCTTTCCCTTGGAGTTCTCTCAGGTTGGACACTGGGGCTTGGAGCAGCCTGGGACAGTGAAAGGTGTCCCTGCCATGGCAGGGGTGGCACTGGGGTGGGCTTTAAGGTCCTTTTCAACCCAAACCATTCCGTGGTTCCTCTTATCCAGGCCACTGCCCACCCCTTGGTCCCTACACAGGGAGAGGATCTGTGGACACGTGTGCCACTTGCAGAACTTCTAAAATGCTGTTTGCAATTTGCATTCATTTGCAATCATTTGCATTGCCCAGCTGTGTGTGTTTATGTCTGTGTACAAGCCCTGCTCCTTCACACATGGGCTGAAAGGGGAAGGAATCTGCTTCTGGAAAGAAAAAATGGTAAAGGTGGGAGGCTGCTCACCCAGCTGTCCAAAACAAGGACATTTTAAAAGCTTTTTTTTAGATCTGTTACCAATGCTGGAAACAAAAGTAAATAATGGTCACGTTACCAGACAGAAATCTTGTAAAATGGTTGTTGTGTGTTATGGCACCTTGCACTTGGATATTTGGGGAAAGGTTTTAACAGAATATTATTCTCCATTGTTTTCTTAGTTCAGTGTCTAGTTTGTACATGTTCTGGAATTTCTGTAACAGAGAAATATCAGACTCTCAAACAGTCTTTGTGAGCTGGCAACAGGAAAAACCTTTGTACATCTCTATTGTCAACCTCAAAATACCTTCCTGTCCTGAAAACACAATTCAGGTTATTCATGTGCTTCCTCCCAGGCCATTGAAGAATGTGAGAAGGTGCAGAGCAAACTTTTGTTTAATCTTTTGTGTATACATATAATATAACTGCATAGGTATAATCTCACACAATTTTACACACGTATTTCACTAAAGCAGTTGTAAAGTTAATTAAAAGACTACTGTGAGCTATAAATACAAGAAAAAAACAGATCTGAAGAATACTTTATTTAAGGATAAAGCGAATTTAAATATAAGTGCCAGAAGAAATGTGAACTTCTGAAATATTTTCAAAATTCATTAGTGAATCATTGCAAAAATGCACTTCACCATGGGAGCAATTCCAGTAAACCAAGACTCCAGTTCTACTCATTTCATACTTTTAAGAATTCCCACTGAAGCCAATGGGACTGTTCTTGGGGGTAAAATGAGCTGAATTTGGTTCAAGGGACACCTGTCTGGACTTTCAAATGAGCTTAAATCCTGCAATGCAAAACCTCTGATTGCCTGGAAAGAGGAAATTGAACAAAAGGAAGGCACTAAAGTGATTTGGGGAAGTCTGCACAGAACATTCCTGGTCAGAAGGCAGAGATCAAATTTCCATGAAATCTGAAGCTCTGGGCATGGTTAACTTGGTTTGCTGTGCTGTATCTGGGGAGTCAGAGACAATTCTTTGTTAAAAAAGGGGAAGGTGGAAGGGTTGACCTTCCCCTGGTAAAAATTGTCCCATCCTAGTGCTCTAAAATAGCAGTAGGAGAGCCTGTGGCTTACTGGAATGAGCAACTCAAGCCTTAAACTCCTCTCACCAGGTTAATTTATGGAGATGTTAATACTTTTGGCACTTGTAAGGATTTGGGGTTTGCTTTGATAGTTTTTCTCTCACTCAGAATTTCTGTTAGCTTTATAACCACATGTCCAGCTCATTAATCTCTCAGGAGGTTAAATGAGTGAGCATTGCTGTTGTTTGAATCTTTCTCACCTAAAAAGGGGAGGAGAACAGGAGAAGCCCCTTCTCACCTCAGCGTGTCCTGGTGAGTCACTCAAACTCTGCACAAGGTGAAACATCCAAATAATGGGACCCACTGTTTTGGTTCTTTTCTATTTTTTTCAGAGCAGCTAACCCAACTTCAAAAATGTGACTCATGTCCCCTCCAGCAAAAGGATCAGGAGCAGTTCCTGGGTTGGTGCAAGAGGCCCACAGGACACAAAAGTGATGAAGATGAGAGGAACCTGGCTGGGTGTGTCCCTGGGACACCTGCTGGCTCTGGGACACGGGCACAAATGGAGAAACATGGTATTTAAACAAACAAACAAACAAAAAAAAACCCCAAACCAAAAGACTATCATTGTTATTCTCTGCCATCTGAAATGGATACATAAATCTGCTCCTTCTCTGGCCCTGGTGGGTCTAAACTTGGTTTTTAGGATGCTGAAAATGGGGAGGAGGTTTGAAGCATCAAAGCTGGGTAAGCTGGTATCAGTGGGCACGCTTGTGTGGATTTCTGAGGACACGCTGGCTTGGAGGGCAGATTCAAGTTAAGGCCAAGTGTGAATCTGCCAGCAGAACATCTCGTGGGGGTGACAGGAGGAGAAATGCACGTGGCTGAGTGCCCTCAAAGAGGCAGCTTTCTATTAGAGCTGACCTGGCTTCAAATCCCTGCGCAGGGAGCTGGCAGTGGAGTGCTGAGAGGAACCAGAGATTATTTTTATGGATGTGCTGCTCCTTCTTGTTCCTTTCAGGTGGATTCCAGAAAGGTCAGGCTGTTTGTCTGCCTGGTGGGGCTCAGCAGTGCCAGCCTCTGGGTTTTCTACGCCTGGACCGAATTCTGCATGTTCTGTGAGAGCAGCCAGGGTGACCTATTCCCCACGGAGACTTTCAGGAGGATGGAAGGGAACTTCTCCCAGCTCCCAGACGTTGACTGCCACAAGAACCCTCCTTTCCTTGTCCTGCTGGTGGCGTGCTCATTCCAGCAGCTGGATGCCAGGATGGCCATCCGGCACAGCTGGGGCAAGGAGAGGACAGTGGCTGGGAAGCGCCTGGTGACCTTGTTCCTCCTGGGGAGCCCTGGGGATGCCAGCCAGCAGGCTGACATCGCTGCTGAGAGCCAGAGCTACAGGGACATCATCCAGAAGAACTTCACAGACACCTATTACAACCTGACCCTGAAGACCATGATGGGAATCGAGTGGATTCACAGGTTTTGCCCCCAGTCCAGCTTCGCGATGAAAACCGACACAGACGTGTTTGTCAACGTTTTTTACCTCACTGAGCTGCTCCTGAGGAAAAAGAAGAGCACTGGATTCTTCACAGGCTTTTTAAAACTGCATGAGTACCCCATCAGGACAAGAGGGAGTAAGTGGTATGTGAGTAGGCAAGAGTATCCAGGAACCACCTACCCACCCTTTTGTTCTGGGACTGGATATGTTTTATCCAGCGATGTGGCCAGCCAGATCTATAACATTTCTGAGAGTGTTCCATTCATTAAACTGGAGGATGTGTTCATAGGGCTGTGCCTGGACAAATTAAAAATCCGGCTGGAGGAGCTTCACTCGGAGCAGACGTTTTTCCCAGAGAGGATCAGGTTCTCTGTTCCTCGCTTTAGGAAAATCGTGACGTGCCATGGGATCAAACCATCTGAGCAGCTCAGCTACTGGAACCACTTAGTGGCAGCAACTCAAGGATCGGTGCTCTAGCACCTACCCTGCTCCACTTCACAGACTGAAATTCTCTGCTTTTACAGGGCTGCTCCCCACTCCAGCAAAATCCCAATTAACTCCAGCTCCATCACTCCCAATTAACTCCATCCAGCTCCATTAAAGACTTTAGAAATGGTTATTTTAATCACAGAATCAGAGAATTGTTGAGTTTGGAAAAGACCTCCAAGATCATTGAATTTGATTAAATCTTTCCTTTGATTAAACACTACCTTGCCAACTAAACCTGAGCACTGAGTGCCACATCCAGTCATTCCTTGAACACCTCCCTGGGCAGCTCCTTCCAGTGCTTAACCACCCTTTCTGTGAAAAAATTCCCTATTTCTGCCCAAGAACATGCAAACTTCCTTCTCTCCAATTAACTCCCACCTCTGTACATCCCTTCTCTACAAACATTACAATTTTTTTTTATCCTGAAACATCCAGGCCTGCTAACCCACCCTCCAAATCTTGCTGCCAGATGCCTGGGAACATTTCTGCTGTGCCAAACAAAAAAGTCGAAGCACTTTTGTTCAGAGAATAAAATCTGCACCATCTTCCTGGTCGCCCTTGATAAATTACTGCACCCATCTGTGCAGGCACTTAGAGAAATGATATTTGCAGCTGTCAGGATGCTCCCTCCTGGCATGGGAAGCTGCAGCCCTGCCCTTGCAGCCAGCTCTGAGTGGGCTGAGCTGCAGCCTGGCACAGATCCCTCCTTCAGTCTACACCAATTTTTTTGGCAGAGATGGTAGAATTTGCCCATGCAATGCTCTCGAGACGACCTTGGGCACTGCAGGTCACCTGCTGGAGGTGTAAAAGCTGCTGCAGCTGTTTCCTTGTGTGTGCTTCCTGCTGAAAATAATCCGTGGTGAAGCCAGTGCAGGGTGTCCTGCTCTTCCTATTAAAATAGACCATGGAGGCATCTTTTATATTTGTCTCACTTTGATTGCCTGAGGGCTGCTGTGAATGGTTTGCCAAGGCTAAACTAGAGTCACTTAGAGTGATTTAGACATTCTTTTTCCAAAGAGAAACTGGGTGTGTGAGGGAGAAGACAGGAGGATTTTTCTCTTTTGAACAAGACCTAATAGGAAAATGTGCTCAAGTAATCATTCAGGCTGGGAGCCCTATTTCTTATTTCAGTCCCAAGCAAAGACTCATGAAATCTCTGGGATGATTACAAGTTTCAGAGATAAGGAGAGGCGTCTTTACAGCAGATGCTGAAAAATCCTTCAGGGCTCTGAGGAGGGAGAAAGGAGCTCAGAAATCCTCCTTTATGCAATGGTGATGTTTGATTTTCCTGCAGGCACAGGCAAGGTCGGTGTTATCAGCATGGAATGCCTGTAATGTCTGTGTGAAGTGTTTTTTTCCAAAAAGCAGTGAAAGTGGAGCTGTTCCCAAGGGGAGCTGAGGGGATCTGACATCCAGCATGGAAAAGAGACAGGAAAACAGATTGTCTTATTTTGGTGTTATTTATGGTTTCTTTTCACTGAAAAGAAGGGTCCTTCCTTCCTTCCTTCCTTCCTTCCTTCCTTCCTTCCTTCCTTCCTTCCTTCCTTCCTTCCTTCCTTCCTTCCTTCCTTCCTTCCTTCCTTCCTTCCTTCCTTCCTTCCTTCCTTCCTTCCTTCCTTCCTTCCTTCCTTCCTTCCTTCCTTCCTTCCTTCCTTCCTTCCTTCCTTCCTTCCATCCATCCATCCATCCATCCATCCATCCATCCATCTCATTTTACTTGTCTGTGTCTGAAGAGCAGGGTAAATATTTTCAGCAGGAAGATCCTGAGAAGTGTTTAATAATGGTCATAATATATTATTTCTCTTCCTCGGGTGTAACCTGAGATCATGCACCCACTTTTGACCACTGATGATGAAAGAAACAATGTTTATTTGTTTGTCACAGGAATGGTTTCTTTTCATTTTAAGCTTATTTAATAAACTTTTAATATTTTATTTAAAGAATTAAAATATTTAAACAGCTGAATTTTGCTTAAAATTCAGCTATTTTTGAATATTTTTCTGCCTTCAGAAGGCGTGATGGATCAGACTGATAAAGCCAAGCCAACGTATTTTTAATCACTATCCTTTCCATGTAATATGCAGAAATATCTTGTGTCTTTCATTGCTGTTGTGCCCAAGGTGCAAGCTGGTTATTCCTTTAATTTATGGAAAAATGGTGAGCAGAAAGGAATGTGTCCTGGTCATTCCTAGCACATTGTCTTGAGGGGCAGAGCTCTGGGACAGCATCATCAGCCTGATATTCTTTTCTTGTTCTCAGAGGTAATAATACAATCATAAAAAAATAAAAATGTAATAATGAAATAATCCTGCAGGCAGTTGTAGATCTCACTTCCACCTCTGTGCCTGGTCCCAGCTTTGGCTTTGCATCAGCATAAAAAAAGTCACCCTTGAGGGTGACCCAAGTCCTGCTGGACCTCTTGGCTGGGGCTTTTATTTCAGTCCAGGAATGCTCCAAATTACTCGAATCCAGCTGCTGCCTGTTCTCAGTCAGTCCCTTCTGCAGACTCAGCCTCTGTATTTCTGGGGTTAAAGTCTAGTGGAAGATGTCCCTGCCTGTGGCAAGGGGGTGGAAATGGATCTTCTTTAAGGCCCCTCCACCCCAAACCCAACCACTCTGTGGCTCCATGAAACCCATCTCTGATGGATTGGGAACAGGGACCTGACCCAATGTCCTGAAACCATCCTGGGAGCTGCATTTGTCATTTCTAGTGGCCTGTACAAGATGTCTCTGTTGCTGCCTTCAGAATGTTTTGTCCCCACCTCAGTCCCCAGTGGCCTGACTGTCCATGAGTATTTAATTTGTCACTGCTGAAGCTCTGCTGAGGAGCAGATGAGTTCGGGTTGAAATGTCAGGGATTCGGATTTTCAGGGATTTTTCTGCTCCTCTCCTCTTTGCAAAGGGGTTTCCCAAGTGAATGCTTTTAGCTGCTGCACAGAATATTCCTCAACCTAATGATTTTCTTTGTGTCAATGAGAAACTGATCTTATAATTCATAGAATCGTAGAATTGTTTAGGATGGAAAAGATCTGCAAATTCCCTGAGTCCAACCATTGACCCCAAAAGGTGTCCCTAAGCACCATATCTACAATTTTTTTTTAACACTTTCAGGGACAGTGATGCCACCATTTCCTTGGGCTGCCTGTTCCTGTGCTTTACCACCCTTTCTGTGAAGAAATTTTTCATAAATGCAATCTATGGATTCATAAATGCAATTTAGACCTCCCCTGGTGCAACTTGAAGATATTTCTTCTTGTCCTGTTGCTTGTCACTTGAGAGAAATGACCAAGTCCCATCTCACCATACCCTCCTGTCAGGGAGTTATGCAGTGCAGTGAAATGCCCCCTGAGCCTCCTTTTCTCCAGACTAAACCCCTCCTCTGCTCCCTAAGCTGCTTTGAATGAGGATATATTAATTGAGTAATTAATTACTTAAAGCATAAACTTACCCTGCTGGAAAATGTGATTTAAGAAAAAGCAGATGATTGCATGTAAGGCAAATCCATTTGTTTAAACAAAACCACTGTGCTAGTGATTTTATATGTATCAGCTAAATTATATTAGCTTTTGCAGCTGAGGCCTCAGCTTATGAATTTTAAAACAATCAAAACAGTATTAGTGGCCTTTTGCAAAATTAGATTCATTTTCCTGTGAAAGACCATCACAAAACAAGCAGAAATATAAGTAGAACTGCAAACACAATATGCAGTGTACATATACTTATTTTTAAAATTTTGTATAGGCTGACAAAAGAATTTAGGCAATTTGGGGGCAGTTTGTCACAGAAGCTGAGCACTACCCCAATGTTTTTATGCATTTTGGGTTAGAAGTTCATTAATTTTTTTTTTTTTTAAATGAATAGCTTTGAAAAGGTCATTTAAAAGTTACTCCACTGCTTCTAAGTAGGGAGGAGTACAGAAATCAGCAGAGCTGCAAGTGTCTTAGAGTTGGTTGCACTTCAGCACACTCTATTTCTTCCAAGATCAGTTTTTAGAGGCATAAAAATTAATACTTCCCCCCCCCCCCCCCACAACCCTAATTCATCAACTAACACATTCTCAGTTTAAATTAGGATTTTCAAATCTGTGCATGAAGGATTTGGTCTCACAGATCCTCTGACTCAGACTTATTGAGGAGGTACAACCCTCCCAGGCACTTCTGAAAATACAGAAGTGGATTTTTGCAATGGAAGTTTTGCCTTATTTCAGAGTGGAAGGGGACAAAAGGGCTCCTGGTGTGTGCTGGATGTGACAGGAACGCTGCTCCTCATGGATGTGTGCAGGTGACAATGAAATGTTAATTTAAAAGGCATGACAATGATTGTATTATTTGCATGGAACATGAGAGTGTTGAGCCAACAGTTCCATGTTTGATATTTTATTAGTAAAGAATTTTGCTACCACAGTTTTGTGTGTTTGCTTGTCTTTCTGGTTGTGAATGCACCAACATTTTGGGGTGTAGTCATGTCAGGGGGCTGGCTCCTTTTCCTGTTAATATCAGTAGAATCACAGAATTATTTAGGTTGGAAATGACATTTAAGGTCATCGAGTCCAACCTTTAACCCAGCACTGCTGAGTCCAGCACTGCCCCATGTCCCCAAGTGCCACATCTACACAGCTCTCAAATCCCTCCAGGGATGGGGACTCCAACTCTGCCCTGGGCAGCTGTGCCAGGGTTTCAGAACCTTTCTGGGAGAAATCTTCCCAAATATTCAATCTAAACCTCCCCTGGCTCAGCCTGACACCATTTCATCCTGTAACTTCTTACCTGCATGGAGGTAGAAGGTTTTACCTTTGGACCATCTCACTGCCCCTCCTGGCAGGAGCTGTGCAGAGCCACAAGGTCCCCCCTGAGCCTCCTTTTCTCCAGGCTCAGCCCCTTCCCAGCTCCCTCAGGAATTCTCCAGCCCCTTCCCAGCTCTGTTCCCTGCCCTGGACACGCTCCAGCCCCTCCAGGTCTCTCCTGCAGGACCAGAACTGGACTCAGGAGACAAATCTGAACCAGCCATGGGTTCTGAGAGCCCTTTTGTGGCTGACTCCACCTTGAGAATATACTTTTTGCAATAGTTGAGCTTGAAGGTGATGAAAGCCTCATTTGCTCAACAAAATTCCACATCCAAACATGAGTGGCACAATTTCCTGGCTAGTTTGAGGTGAAAATTAGGTTTTCCTGTTGTTATTTTGGTTTCCTGAAGCAGTGAGAGCAGTGACAACCTTAGGCCCACACCCACCTGAGCTGCAGGAGGGCAAATCCTGACAGCAGAGATGAAACCACAGCTCCTGCAGACCTGGTGGCTTCTCCCTTTTATTGCTACACCCCCTGAGCCTCCTTTTCTCCAGGCTCAGCCCCTTCCCAGCTCCCTCAGGAATTCTCCAGCCCCTTCCCAGCTCCGTTCCCTGCCCTGGACACGCTCCAGCCCCTCCAGGTCTCTCCTGCAGGACCAGAACTGGGCACAGCCCTCGAGGGGCCTCTCAGAGCCAGCCCAGAGGGACAATCCCTGCCCTGCTCCTGCTGGACACACAATTCCTCATCCAGCCCAGCTGCCAGCGGCCTCTTGTCCCCCTGGGCACCCCTGGGCTCGTGTCCAGCCCCTGTCACAGCACCCCCAGGGCCTTTTCCGGCTCTCCAGCCCCTCTGCCCAGCCTGGAGCCCCCTGGGGTTTTTGTGACCCAAGGGCAGGACTGGGATTTGGTCTTGTTAAATCTGAATTTGAAACTGTAGAATTTTCTCCCCTCCTCAAAAATGACTTAGGAAATAGTGAGGGAATTGAAAGAAAAAATTTAACCACAGCTGTCACCTTTGGGAAGAACAAAAGCCCAACTTAAATGATTTTTGCCCCACTGTGTGCCTGAGGATGGCTGTCATGGTCCTCCTGGGACCTGGAAGTACAGGGTTATTCTCCTATCAATTCAAAGAGAAATGTGAAATAACTGAAGACTGTCAGATTGATTTTCAAACACAAGCAGTTATGAACCATAAAAAGAAAAGTCCTCCTTTACTTCCTTTATCTTTTATTTTATCTTGCTTACATTTCTCATGTATCTTTATTGAGGGTTTGTTTTTTTTTTTAACAGCTGGACTTCAATTCATTAGTTCATGACAGCAATATATTCCCAGGAATGTCTACAAATATTGTCACAGGACTTAGACATATGCAGCACATAGGAGATCCAGCCTGAAAAAGCAGACTTGAATTTGCACATGTTCTGGCTGAGCAAATAGAGACTTTTTTCAAAGCCTTGTAATACAGTGGATAGGAGGCTGTTCTTCTAAAGAGTTCACTCAACCACATTTTCACTGAAAAATGCAATTGGGTGATTTCAATGGCTGAGAAATAATGTTTCACATATTCAAAAATGCATTATTTTTGCAGGAAAACAGAAATAAATCCATGTCCCTTCTTAGAATCTCCCCAAGTGAACCGTGTACACAAAATTCCTTGCGTTCAGCTACTGACCCAACCCGACCTCATTTAATTTATGACTTTGGCTGCAGGGACAGAGGCCTGCAATCATCTTCCTGCTCCTCAGGAATCCCAGTTCCATTTCCAATTCCACAATTCCACCCCACAAACTCCGGTGTAGAGCTGGAGGAATGTGGAATGCCATAAATTAGTGATGTGCTGTTGATTTGCACCTCCAGCTCGTGGATCTCCAGGGCAGCTCTAATCCCTTCGTGTTTAATTGAATTATTCCTGCTGAAACAGCAGTTGTAAGTAAATGTTTGACTTGGGTACACAAAGGGACCTGCTGCTGCTTGTAAAGGTTCAGAGGGGGGATTAGAGAGCAGAGAGAGCTGGGCTGGGAGCAGGGGCAGGATGTGGAGTGGGAGATGCTGCTGGGTGCTGCTGGGTGAGGAGGGGTGGAACAGCTCAGGGTGAGGGGCTGTGAGGCACCTTGTCACACTGCAACATGAAATAACTCACAGAAGTAGGCTAGATGTAAAAGGAAAGAAAAAGAACCCAGAAAAGCCAACTTTATTTTCTGACTCCACTATATATACAACAGCCAAAGTGACAGTGGATTGGAGGGTGAAATTGCCACTTCTCCAACCACACTGCTCAAACCAACAGTCCATCAGTTCTCCCCACCCACAAAGAAGAATGCAAAGCAATCATTATTTACATGAACATGTGTGTGAGAAAACTCAGCTGAAATATGTAAATATCAGAAGGCATAGGAACTTTTAGAAGAACGTTAAAACTCTCAAAAGAACAGGGCTACAGCACCTCAACCCATTTTGGGGATGTCCCACCCTTATCCTGAGGGTGGGACTCTGGCAGGAGGTTTCCTGAGCCACACCACCTTCAGGTGCATGGGAGATGGAAGAGGAAAGGACTGGAAGATTTAACCTTTAAAATGTCAGTCTTTACTGCATTCTTGAGATCTTCTCACCAGTTCCCTCAACTTTTAGGAGATCTCATTCTGTCTACAAGTGTTTCAAAGGAAATGACCAAACTGAATCATGAAATCAAAGTGGTTGGGTTGCAAGAACCTTTAAAGTCATCCAGTCCAATCTCCTCTGCCATGGGCAGTGACATTTTTCAATTAATTTTCAACTCACTCAGAGACCTGTCCAGCCTGGCCTTGAAGTTTTCCAAGGATTGGGAATCCACCACCTCTCTGGACAACCTGTTGTGGTTTTCCTCACTCTCATTGTAAAAAAATTCTCTCTCATATCTAGTTCAAACTGACCCTCCTTCAGTTTAAAGCCATTATCCCTTGTCCTATCAGTACAAAGCCTTGTACAAAATCCCTCTCCAGCACTCTTGTAGCCCCTTCAGATAATGGAAAAGTGCAGTAAAATCTCCCTGGAGATTCCTCTGGTGTGAACAGCCCCAACTCTCTCAGCCTGAATATCAAAATAAATTCACTGCTCCTCTACAGGAGAAAGCCAAAATACAGCAGAGGTTGTGGCACACAAAAAGAAATTGAATATCTGAAACCATCTCTCCAGAGCCTTACAGTGTCTTACTGCAAAAGGGCAAATTTCAGTCACAGACCTGGTATCACAAACAGTGCAGAGGAAACATTGATTTCCAAAAAAAAAAACCCCAAAAAACCCCTGCCATTTCTACTTGGTGATCTTAACTGAATGCCCAAAGGGAGCAGCAAGATGTCAGTCACAGGGATGTACTTTATGAAAATGCAAAAGGGAGACAGCTCTCCCAATATCACACCTACTCTGCTGGTGCCACTCTGGACCATGCCTGTGGGGCATTTGGGGAATATTCATTAATATTCTATTTTCAGAGGTGTGAGTATGAACGTTTCCCATAACTGGCAGCCCTTGCAAAATCATCAGGAAAATAAGAAAGGCCTGGGGGTGTTGGACAAGATGAACTTCAGAGGCTCCTTCCAGTCCTGACAATTCTGTGGGATTCTGTGTGTGAAGGGGTCTAATTTCATGGTCCCATGGTAGGTTTTCTGTGGGATTTGGAGCCCTGGGCTCAGTGCCTGTGTGTCATTCCTCTGACAAATTGTCCATTTGTCCATCTGCTGTGCCCACAGCTGGACTCACTGTGCTTGCTAGAGAGAGGTGCTGAGCACCAGTTTTAAAGGATAGATTTGCACTTTCTTTGAACTCCTTGAAAAATCTGGTTTTCCATTTAAGCCTCAGGAACAGTCTAAAAAGCATGACCTTAAGCAATAATGAAAAATGCAATCATCATTATGAGTGTAGAGAATGATGTTTCCCTTTTCTTGGCACTTTATCACACATTGAAAAGTTCTTTAGAATAAACTGAAGGATAAACCAGAGCAATTAAAGCTGTTTGAACCAGAGACAAAGCATTTCTAAAGCTAAAGAAAATGTTGCCAGGGGAACTGATGTATTAAAAAATTTCCTTCTCAGATTTACACTCCCTCTGACAGCAGCAAAGCTGCATCTTCTGTCATTGTGTGATAAAATTTCTTACTTCATCTTGCCTGAACTCCACGATAAATGTCTTCATCTACCTGCCCTGAATGATGACATTTTCATCTTTCCAGCTACAACTCACTGGTTTCAGTGCTGGAGAGGAGAAATGCACCTGGCAAAGGGGAAGCATGGAATGTGGTTCCCAAGGAGTGCTGGCAGGAGAGGACTGGAGAACAGCATTCCAGTTGTGCAGATTTATTCAGGCAAAATAAAAAAATGTGAGGATATTTGTGCCAAAAAAAGTTTAATCCTGAGGCCTCCTGGGTGTGAAAATCTGGAAGAAGATTATGTCCAAAGCTTTCCTCGTTAAGGGCCCACAGCAATTCTGCAAAGAGCTGTGGCTTTGTTATAATCAAAAAGGGAAAAAGGGGGAAAAAAATTATTAAAGAAAAAAATCAGATGAGTTTAATTGATGTAATAAGGTTTTTGAGAATTTATCCTGGCCTAGATTCATGGTAGCATAATTTCATGAATCTTTACATCAAGGCAAAGATTACCTGACTTCCTTGGAAAGAGATAAAGCAGGATTCCTCAGACCAGTGGGAAGCAACCTGGTGGGAATTTGTCTCAGCTACTTCTGCAGTCTAAACCAGAAAGTCCAGTCCAGCCTTTCAGACTCCTCTGGAGTAAAAATAAGGAAGGAGACAATGGGGGAAAATGCATCTCAATGTTTACAAAGGTGACACAAAGAGGAAATGGCCCAGCCCTGTTATTTCCAGAGCTTTTCCTCTAAGCTTCTGATTAAAGAAAAATGTGACTACACTAACAGACTAATTAAAAGATTTAAAAGAACTCATTAGAGACAGAGAGGGATCTGTGTGTCTCAGACTTCTACAGCTAACACTAACAAAATCTGTTTTGAATAAGAAACACCTTGCAGAGCACCAGATATTTTGGAGAACAGTAGAGGAAAGGAGGAAGAGCATAGAAAGAAAGGGAAAAAATCAGAGGCAGAGGTGGAAAAGTTATGGCTTAACATCTCTTTGGTCTGATTTGCTACTGGAGAGCAGCATCCTGTAGGCAGCAAGATAGAGACAGCAATTTCAATCCCATGGGCAGCTTTTCTCCTGCCTTTGTCTTTTCTAGGGGTTTCAATTCCCTTGCTCTTCATGATAGAAAACAATGTTTATTTCTTTGATGGGGAAGCATTTCTCAAAATTCTTGTAATGGTCCAGCCTCCTTTCAAGCCCATTTTCATGAAGAAATTAAGAATCTTATTTCTGTTTCTAGCACTGACCTCAAATGAGCTTTAATCAGTAAGTGGCTCTTTGCTGCTGTAGTGCTCAGACAATCTGATCATATTTTCTTTGACTCAGTTAAATAAAAGTACAGCATGGAAATTAGGGCCTGATGATTTTACAGATGAAGGTGTATAAATGCTGTTCATTTTCTATCACTGAATCACAGAATGGTTTGGGCTGGAAGGGACCCTAAAGCCCATCCAGTGGCACCCCTGCCATGGCAGGGACACCTTCCACTGTCCCAGGCTGCTCCAAGCCCCAAATCCAACCTGGCCTTGGGCACTGCCAGGGATCCAGGGGTGTTGGATGAAGTCTTTTTCTGACTTAGAGATGAGGTAACTGAGAGGCATTTTAAAAACTTTTATTTTCAGTCTCATGTGAAGGGTGAGACAGTACAGAGGTTATAATTTACACTATTACAATCAGAAGTTAACTGTTTCTTAATTACAATACACTATAAGTGTTTCTTGGCCTATCAGCTTTAGCCACACCATGCTGTAAATGCCTTAAAGCCAATAATTAAAATTATCCCTCGTGGGTTCCACTACAATGCATCTTTCATAGTTCTATTTCTCTAAAGTATCTAGTCATATTTGTAAGGCTATTCTTTGAAACTTGTTTCTAGTTCTATTTCTCTCTCAACAATGCCTGTCTTATTCTATGGTATTTTTAAGTCAGTATTTCTTATCTTAAAGTTGGCATACAGATACATACTATGTGAGCCTTCTGTGTTTGAGAATTTTCTACAAATCCATTTCCCACACAGGGGCAGCCACAGCTTCTCTGGGCACCTTGTCCCAGTGCCTCCCCATCCTCACAGGGAAGAATTTCTTCCTAATATCCATCTAAACCAACTCTTTCAGTCTGAAGCCATTCCCATTATGACAATTTGTCCCATTCTCCTGCAGGGGAAACAGAAATTACACTTGTGGCCCCAGTGGCAGTGCCAGAAGGTTTCACTGAGTGAATCCCAGGAAGTCCATTTCCCTGGGAGCTCCTTGAGTGGGATTGCACACCAAGCTGTGCAGACACATGTGCCAGCCTCACACACCCCAGAACAAAAAATGTGGGGGGCTGCTTAGGAGTTCACAGTGTGCACACCATCCAGAAATGGGTTTGGAAGTCTTGGGGGTCTGGACATCGAGGTGGCCCCAAGAATGTAAAAGTTCTCATTTCCAAGCCTGCACAGCCAAAGAAGGAGTTTGAATGCATAGGATTAGCTTCTCAAGGCTGTTAATTTTCTCTTTCTTATAACATTCTCTCTCTGACCTGCTGAGCTCTGTCTAGAAAGGAGGCCATGGCATTCTGTCTGCTCTTCCACCAGGCTGTATTCACATTTTATACCAAAACCTACGTGTACTATGTTTACAATAACATGCCAATATTGATGATTTGTGTTAGACAGTGTTTCTCCACCTTAAACCAATAGAAAAGTGTCCCCATCACAGCAAGACATGGAGGGCAAGAAGACGGAGAAGAAGGTCAGGACTTGACCAAATCCCTCCATCTTGTCCCCTTGATCCCATCTCTAAAAATCCCCAAAATTCTACTTTTCCACCCTGTGTTAATTCAACTACCACACCGCTCAAACCCTTGTGGCTTGTAATTCCTCATACAAAGCTGGCAGTTTTTTCCACAGGCTAAAATCGAAGCCACAGGTGTTTTTGACTTCTTGCCAAGGTCTCTGAGCCCCCTGACAGGGTCTGGAGACAGCCAGGGCAGCCAGAGGGATGTCCTGGGTTCCCACACATGGAAGGGCTGGGGGAGAAGGGAAAAAAGGGTGAAAATCCTCCCACTCACCAGCAGAAGAAAAAGGAAAAATTGGAAAGAAACATCTAGGGGAAGTGGAGTGGGAGGTAGGACTTGCCTGGTGATTCACAAAGTGACCAAGATGCTTCTCCATTTAAATTTAGGAGCTGGTCTTTTGAACGTCCTGAGCGTGGGTAACCTTGTGCATGCACACGCTGGGGACTCAGATACTTCACCACATCCTACCCCAGCCATCCTCACCCAAGGTTTCACTCATCCCAACACTGTGGCTCATTAGGAAGGCCAAAGAAGGAAGAAGCTGACAAGGGCAGTAATTAATAATTAATAAAATGTCAATGAACGTGCTGGTCTTTTCTAACACGACTGATTTTGGCTCTATCATCTCTCTAATTGCTCCTCAGACAGGTTTAAGCTGTTCTGAGGTTCATGCCCCTCGGTGTAGAGAGGACAATCTCAGCAGTGCCAAATGACAGCTTTGTAAAAGTTCTAAAAGCAGCAATTATCCTTTCCAAAGCATTTTTATGAAGCTATCTTGATTAATCACGTTAGCTTGATTAATTCAAGTTGAAAATTCATTTTAACCTTCTGCACTTCTGCTTGGTTAAGCAGAGATGGAATGTGCTCATTAGATGTTGTTTATCCCTTTTCTTGCTCCAGCTTTATTCAGACACACCTGTATGGAAGGCATTTCAAGAATACTGTCATTGAAGTCAGTGGAACAAGAGTGCAACGTTTTAGACTTTAAAAAAGAAGGTTTGTAAAGTCAAAGAAATAGTAACAAAATATTATAACCGGTCAAAAAAAACCCTCTTCCTGCAGCTTTCATGGCTATTTCTTTTAAAAAGTCTGAGCAATACTTTTTCTAATAAAGCAAAGTTAAAAAAAAAATATTTTCAGAAATTTCTCACAATGCCCCAAACTGAACGATTAATTTCCCTTTGCCGAACCTTTCCATTTTGAGTCACTGTGCCATTAATTTCTACTTGCTACTGTTACTCTGCTTAGTAGGAAACACACTTCAGGGAAGTTTTATGTCCCTTTTTTACAATTTAAGCTGATCATAAAAATCCCCTGACATCTTCAGATCAGTTCAACTCACTGACCAGCAATGGCATAAAGTTCTTGGAGGAAGAAAAAGGCTGTAAGAAAATTTCACACACACAACCCCCTCAGTCTCCCTGGACCTTCAGGAGGAATTTCATCACAGAAATGGTGATTAAACATTGGAAAGCACCTCCAGGGAGGTGGAGTTACTGTCCCTGGAGGCGTTTAAGGAAAGATTGGGTGTGGCACTCAGTGCTCTGGTCGGCTTGACAAGGTGATGTTTGGTCAAAGGTTGTACTTGATGATCTCAGAGGTGTTTTCCAACGTAATTAATCCTGTGACTCTGTGATGCTCCCCAGTGGTGCCACCGCCTGATCCACCCCTACCCTCGTCCTTGGATGGGCACCTTGGTTTTACATGCAAAAGATTTACCTGAGAAGTTTTACAGCACAGCTCTTACAAAGCCTTACCTCCAGCCCCACCCCATCTCTTTCAGCTGCAAACCGGGTCCCCAGGATGCTGCCTGGCCCTGGCTCAGCCCCTCACCCTGTCCAGGGCTGCTGGTGGACCCCAGCACCCCCAGCTGGGGGTGACAGTGACCACTGGCAGGGCCATGGCTGGCACAGGCACTTCTGCTCTCTGCCACGCTGCCCGGGGCACTTCACCAGTGGGATGTGCTCCAGCCTCATCACACTCACCTGTGTCATTGTAACAAGGGAAATTGGCACCATCACACTCACCTGTGTTATATCACAGGGGAAATTGGCACCATCACACTCACCTGTGCCATTGTAACAGGGGACACCAGTGCCAGGCACCATCACACTCACTGTGCCATTGTAACAGGGGAAATTGGCACCATCACACTCACCTGTGCCATTGTAACAGGGGAAATTGCACCATTGCACTCACCTGTGTCATTGTAAAGGGGGGGGCATTGGTGCCAGCACATCACACTCACCTGTGTCATTAAAACAGGGGACATCCATTCCACCTGTGTCAGTATAACAGAGACGAGGCACCACTGCACTTACCTGTGTCATTATAACGAGGGAAATTGGCACCATGGCTCTCACCAGTGTCACTGGGACAGGGGAAACTGGCACCATGGCTGTCACTTGTGTCACTGAGACAGGGGACACATTCCCTCTCCCCTGCTGGTTCCACACCTGGCTGCACCGAGCCCCCTCCATCTGTTGTGCCCATGTCCCATCCTGCTGTGCCCGTGTCCCAGCCCGGCGCTCTGTGGCACTGCGCTGGATCCATGTGTCCCTGGCTCCGTGTGTCACTGGCTCCATGTCTCACTGGCACCGTGTCATTGGCTCTGTGTGTCACCGGCTCTGTGTGTCACCAGCTCCGTGTGTCACCATCTCCGTTTATCACCAGCTCTGTGTGTCACCGGCTCCGTGTGTCCCTGGCTCTGTGTGTCACCGTCTCCGTGTGTCACCATCTCAGTGTGTCACCATCTCCGTTTATCACCAGCTCTGTGTGTCACCAGCTCCATGTGTCATCATCTCTGCATGTCACCGGCTCCATGTCACCGACTCTGTGTGTCACCATCTCCATCTGTCACCAGCTCCATGTGTCACCATCTCCATGTCTCACCAGCTCCATGTGTCACCATCTCCATGTCTCACCGTCTCCTTGTGTCACCATCTCTGTGTGTCACCGGTTCCATGTGTCACCGTCTCCATGTGTCACCGGTTCCGTGTGTCACAGTCTCCGTGTGTCACCATCTCCGTGTCTCACCATCTCCGTGTGTCACCGTCTCCATGTGTCACAGTCTCCGTGTATCACCGTCTCCGTGTGTCACAGTGTCCGTGTGTCTCCATCTCCGTGTGTCACCGTCTCCGTGTGTCACCGTCTCCGTGTGTCACCGTCTCCGTGTGTCACCGTCTCCGTGTGTCTCCATCTCCGTGTGTCACAGTCTCCGTGTGTCACCATCTCTGTGTGTCACCATCTCCGTGTGTCACCGACTCCGTGTGTCGCAGTCTCCGTGTGTCACCGTCTCCGTGTGTCACAGTCTCTGTGTGTCACCGTCTCCGTGTGTCTCCATCTCCATGTGTCACCGTCTCTGTGTGTCACCATCTCCGTGTGTCACAGTCTCCGTGTGTCACCAGCTCGGTGTGTCACCATCTCCGTGTCCCCGGCCATGCCTCACTTCCCCCGTTTGGTTAAACATTGACAGGCTCAGGGCGGGGAAGGCCGCGGCCGTCCCTGCGTGTCACCGTGCCAGGCGCGGCCTGCGGCGCAGGGACAGCTCGGAGCTGCCTGGATCCCTCAGGAGCCGTGTCCCCAACTCCTGCGGGACGTGTCCTGTGGCAGCAGCTGAGGGTGGCCCGGGATCCTGCCTGGAGCTGTCGCGGTGGGAGAGAGCTCAGCGCCGGGGATGTGATCCAGGTAACCCCCTTGGGCATCCAGGATTTGCTTCCCGGCAAACACAGCCAGGGGCTGGAGGATAATTCAGCCCTTTTGGCCCTTTCCCTGCTTCCTGGCATGTGGGGCTGGTGTCCATCATGGGGAGCCCAAAACATCTGAGCCCCTCTCTGGGTCCAGCTGCCATTCATTAGGGTCATATTTTGTTGTTTTTCCCTGTCTGTGTCGTGGGTGAGGGAGGGAGCAGCCTCAGAGCAGCACTGCCAACCTGAGTCACCCCATGCACCGGCAGAGGAGGGGAAAACCAGCCCAAAACAAACCCAGGCATTTAATTCATCATCAGCCAAAATATCCTGTTTCAGCTGGGGATTAGATAATATTTCCCAGCCCTTTGAAAGTCCATTTTGAAACAAAGAAAAACAAAATATTATAGATCACTCCCTTTCCTGCCTCGCTCTATTTCACCCCAAGCCGATTTACTTGTTTACTGATTTTTGTCCTGGCTTTGGCACGATGTTCCTGCCACTTTATTCTTCACTATGTAAAACTTTGCCCAGCTCAGATTGCTTTGGTGCAGCTGGATCTGTCAGGGGAGGTATGAAAGCTGCTGTTCTGGCTGCAGATCCTGCTTGGTGTCACAGCTTCCTGGATAAAGGACCCAGCCCTGTGTTTTGGATTCGTTTCCTGGTGCTTTAATCGGTCTGTTTCACTTGGTATGACAGATGATACCACTCCTGTAATCCTGACTGGTTTGTGTGTGACAGAGCACAGAGAAATCCCTCCAGGCTGTGCACAGTGACCCTCCCTCCCCACTTCCTGCTGGGGACTCATCCACACATAAAATATGACGATAAAAAGACCCAAAACCTTTCAAAATGCACTAGGAAAACCCAAGCCAGCCTTCAAACGAGCAGGTGAAGAAACCAGCCCACAGGTTTGGCTGAAATCATTGATACGTTGACAGGGCTGTCCTGTAGGTTCCCAAGGTAAACTGAAAGCTTGAAAAATGGGAAAATGTGGATGAAAATGCCAGCTGAGCCTGCCAGATTCCAGGCAGGGAACAGAGCTCTGGTACCTCCTGGTGCTGCAGCTGAGCAGAAACCCCAGGGGAGCTCTGTGGTGACAATTTTTATAGTGCTGCCACAAAGAGCACCCCTGGAGTCAGAAACACTTTCCTGACAAGAAATTTGGTCTGGCCACAAAACCACATCCTCTGGCCTGGTCCCTTTCACAAAGGCAAGCCCCACTGACCCAGATGAGGAATTTGTAAACCAAGTGCAGTCAAAAACTCTCCCACATATTTTGAGGGGGAGGAGGGTGATATCTCACAAGTGAATCACAAACACTGAAAAAGCAGACAATGTGGAAGTAAGGTGGTGTCTCACATCCAGAATCTCTGTATTATGTCTGACCACAGTGGAGAGCTGCTGGTGGTTTATTGTGGGATACAGGAGCCACTCTCAGGTTCTGAGGAATAAATCTGGGGACCTTTTTTGCACTGTCAGCCTTTCTGAGGGCTCAGTCTGGGCATCTGGGAGGAGATTTGATGTTTCTCATCCTTACAAGTGCAGCAGCTCCGGAGAATTATTTTTCCCAGTTGCTCAGGAGTAACTTTAATGATGCAGCTGGAGCTGCCCTGGCCCTGTCAGTGCTGAAGCAGGAATGTTGTGACAGGCAGGAGGGGCTGAGGAATGGGCTGAAAAAAGTTCCTCTGTGTCTTTTGAAACAGCTATTTGAGGAAAGGTTCTGCTCTGCTTCCAAACCCTCCCTGATTTAATCCTTTCCCCTTGTTGGTGGTACAGGTCACACAAAGTCACCCTTGTCACAGGACCCAAAGCAGAGGCTCATTCCCGAGTTTCTGCAGAAGTTCTGACCTTCAGCTTCTTCTCAAGCATGCAGTGACCACTGGTGGCTTCCTGCCTCGGGGACCAGGAGAGAATGCTCCAATGGAGAGCTTCCAGAAATCCATTTTACTTCCCCTCATCCTGACTGCCTCCCTGCCAGGTAGGAGACGTTCAAAACCCGTGGGAGGAACAGACAAAATATGGACACTCATTTCAGTGTGGTGGAAATGGCCTTTGCTGATGAGTTCAGACTGAGCACTCAGCCACAGATTGGGATTATTTCAGCTGTTTGAAAGAGGGGGGTGTTTGTATTTCAAGCCTGAACAATCTGATGATTTAAAGTGTGCTCCAGTGTGAAGGACTGAGCAGTGTGTAGGGTGGGGAGGAGGTGGGAGGGCTGCCTTCTTTCTGTTTCTCCCTCCCCTTGTTCTTATTTTCCTCCTCTTTGGGACTGCTTTAGAGGGTGCATCTGTAGAAAACTCAATATCAGCAGCTGGTTTTTACTTCCAGAAGTAAATGCAAATTTTCACGTTGCTGGTTTACCTCCAATTCACACTTCACATGCCCGAGTCTCAAAGTCAATTCAGATTAAAAGTGTCTTGGTGGCAAAGCTTTACAGGAAAAGTGAATATTAAGTGACTAGTTGGGTAATGGAGACAAGGCTGATTTTTTTTTTTTTAATTATAGACTAGCTGGAGTTTTAACAGGCTCTGACAGGAACGAGCTGCAGTGGGATGAGGGGAAAGGTGTTGTCATGGATTAATAGTGAAAGAAAACACAATGAAGGAATAAACACTGAGTTTTCTGAGCAGTGGAGCTGCACAGGGATGTGTGGTATTCAACAAGCTCTTAAACAACCTGGTGAAGAGGAGGGAGCTGTGAGGTGGCAGACTTTGCAAGCGGTGCAGAATTACTTAGGGCAGCCAAATCCAAAAGGAGACTAGGAAGATTTGCCAGAAAATGTCGTGATATCAGATGAGTCAGTAAGAGAGGCAGAGAAAGCATTTAATGCAAAGCATCTCTTAAATGCAATGTCTAGTGGAGAAAAGAATAGATGTCTTGGAAAGAGAATAAATTGCTGAAAAAGAGAGAAAATCTCACCATTTAATGTCTTCAGCAAGGCAGATAAAATAAAACCTGGCCTGATGTAAATCCACAGAAAAGTTTCATCTCAGATATTGGCTGTTTTGCTATAGGTTAGGTTTGAGAAAGCTACAAAGTGTGACTGAGCTGTTCCAAGGTAGAGAATCAAAGAACCATAGGAGGGTTTGACTTGGAAAGGACCTTAAAAATCTTCCAGTTCCAACTTCCCTGCTGTGGGCAGGGACACCTTTCACTAGATCAGGTTCCTCAATGCTCCATCCAGCCCTGAACACTTCCAGGGGTATCCAAAGCCCCTCTTGTCTAGGAGGGAAGGATGAGGAGGCTTCATTAGACTGGGATATCTTTTTCCTGCTTGTGAAGAAGAATAAATAGTAAAAACGCATTAAAATTAATAATTATATGGAAGTGAATGGTGAAATGATTATTCACAATTTCTCATAACCAAAAGAATTTGTGGCAACCACTAAAAGTATCAGATTTAAGGCTAACCAAAGCCTATTATTTTCTCAGAGCATGTAATTAAATAGTAAAGCTCATGGTCACTGGTTGTGGGGGATATCAAATTATAAAGAGGCTGAAAAAACCTAGAAACAAATATCATAAATGCTATATCCATAGCTGTAGAAGCAATTTTAGCTCAGGAAGTCCCTGGATCTCTTTTTTTTGGGGGCACTGGGAAGTTCTACCAGGGAATGCTGTCAACAGTGAGTGAGAGCAGAGAGGAAGACATGCCTGGGGGCTGTGGGGAGGTTTGTGTGCAGGTGGGAGGAAATAAGAGTTGCTGAGCACCAGGAGTCTGGTATTACTTGACAGAAACATCCTTGTAAGCATTTAAAAATTCTTGTTAACATAAGCGAACAAGCCAGTCCCTCGCCGCAGGCTTTGACAAGCTCTAACCCACTTTGGCTTTCAAAAAGCTCAGCTGCAGGGCTGTTGGGTTTTGAGACAAACTTGAGCTGTTTATTTCTTTCTTTATTGTTGTGTATTTAACAGTTGATAGCAGAGCTGTGGCTGGAGCAGTGGGCCAGTGGTGAGGAAGGGGAGGTGAGAAGACAAGGTGGGTGGGGTGAGCAGGAGACTGAAGAAAAAGTGAAGAGAAAAAGGAATTTCAAAGAGACTGGAAAGAAAACAGAAGATGTAGAAATTCAAACAGAAAGAGCAGAGAGGGAAGGGAGAAAGACAGATATTAGATACAGAAACTGAAGGATGAAAAGCAGTGTTTGTGGAAGGGCAGTATGGGTAGAGAGGGGGAGATTATTTTGAAATACCATAATGAGGCTGAAAAAAAAGAGGAATCAGCATGGCAAAAGGATAAGCCCATCCTGTCCTTCCCTGTGCTGCATCCAAATAGGTCACTCAGAAAAGAGGAAAGACAGAGGCAGCAGAGGACAGGAGGCAAGGAGGAGAAGGGAGCCACGTCTCAATGCCCTTGTTGTTGAAAACAAGAGTGGTCCTTTGGGGTTCACTCAGGCCTGGAAGAAAAAACATTGTTGATGAAGATCAAGGGTGGCTCTTTGGCAAGTGAGGTTCCCTCACTGCAGGCATCATCCTGCACAAGATGCATTTTCATTTCTTCCCAACCTGCAGCCGTGTGACAATGAATTTATGTGGCAGAGGAGGGAAAACACCAGCTCATAAAGGAGTTGGTTTGAGCTCTGCATGCTGCTGGGAGGCACTGAG
Source organism: Taeniopygia guttata (assembly GCF_048771995.1). NCBI lineage: Eukaryota > Metazoa > Chordata > Aves > Passeriformes > Estrildidae > Taeniopygia > Taeniopygia guttata. The sequence goes on along the minus strand of NC_133024.1, from coordinate 112,269,456 downwards.
CACCTGGGACACCATCAACACTTAATTGCAGCAAATTTTCACCCCTGGTGACTGCTCTGTAAACATTTAGTGATGTGCCTCAAAGAAGGTGTCCTCACTCAGCTCTGATTTTCAAAAGCCCAGGGGTGAGCAGGGAGCCAGCACAACATTTCCCTGCTGCAAGGATGGTCTTTGCCTGGCTGGGATGTCTCCCTGCTGCTGTGTGGGGAAGCAGATGTTAAAACAGCTGCTAAGAGCTGAACACATAATTCTATAAAGTGCAATGAAAATCTAGCCCGAGGCCTTAATTTGTTTAAAAGCAACCATCTGCAAGGTATTTTTGAAGCAGGATGCAAATGAAAGCAGCACTAACATTTTTCTCCCCAGTGCATGAGGCAAGGTCCAGCAAAGGGGCTCCCAGCAGTGGTTTAAGGCATTGGTAGCTGGGTTTAGATCCCATTTGTGCCATGAATGTCCTGTGTGACCTGACACAGGTGACTTTGTCAATGTTTGTGCACGGGTTGGACAATGGAACATGCTGTTGGTTCAGGACTCCACGTGCAGGACAAACAATAAAAGCAAGAAGATAAAGAGGCAAAGGTAAAATCACCAAAACCATTCAGGCCCCAGGTGGAGAAAGCTGGTGAAACTCCTTCATTGGTTGTGCTGGGACTGGGATCTAAATGGAGGAGAGGTTATGTCCCATTCCTCAGTCCTTCTGCCTCCCAAAGGATCCCCATGCAGGGCTCAGGGACCTTTCCTTGTGGGGCAGCAATCAGGGAAAGAGCATTTATTGCTCCAGCAGACATGACTGGTGAAAGAATATGTAGATCCTGCCTTACCTATGGACTGATAAAAAATAATCATCACAGATAAATGATTAACTCATACCTACCTGCCTATACTGCCCTGAATGTCTGAAGAAAGCAAAAGCAACATAGCCAATTATTTTCAGAGCAAATGATCACTGATTAATCCTCTTTAGGGATAAATTTCATAGATGAATTAACAGCAAGCATTGTCCTGAAAGTGGCATCATTTATTCAGAGCCCTGGCAGACCACAGCTCCTTGAAAAAGTAGAGTGTTTGCACAGGCATGGAAATAAATTCCAAGTGCACAGAGAACAGTTTGCATTAAGAGGGGTAAAGTGGGTAAGTTTTAATTTTAACAGAATCATGATTTACTTAATCTTATCTGGCTTTATTAATTATCAGAGTAGGTAAAGTTTGCTTTTCGTTTAATGTTTTGTTGCTCACACACAGATATACTTTGCAGACTGAGGTGCATGGCAGCAGTAACATAACACAGGAAGGTGGAAAATTTTTGTGAAGGTTTTTGTAAACATGACAGAACTCAGAGTCAGCCATACACAGAACCAGGGAGAGCAAGGTTTGCACAATCCTGAAAAACAAAGAACTCTGTAAATGCTTGCAGCGGGTGGGAGGAAGAGAGGAGTTTTTATATGAAAGAACAATCCCTGGCTGGATGTGCAGTGGTTAAATGTGGGCTGGGAACTGCAGAAGGCTCAGGGCACTGGAGCAGTGAGGTTCCAGACCCTAGTCCTGGGTGCAGCTCACTGAGGCACTGGTTGCAATGTCCTCACTGAGATTGGGCTCTGGTTCCATTTATACAAACACCAAACAGCCCTGCAGTGTGAAAAATACAGCGTGTCCTTCTCACATCAGCTGCTGACTGGAAGAAAAGTTTTTTCAATAATTCATAGCTAATCCATTAATGAATAAACTACCTAAAAAAACCAAACTTGGTGTGAACAAAATCCTTAAAAATGACTTCATTGTCCTGAACACTCTTAGCAAGGGAGTGATGACCATTTCAGGCTTCCTTTCTCCTGGAACATAATTGAACACTTCTTCTCAGGCCAAATTTGCTGTTTTAATTAGACTGCCATGGGCTGCAGGGTCTAATTGCTATCATGGTGCAGAGCTCAGCTGGGAGCATTGGGGCACCACTGGCAGTCCTGGTGCTCCCTCAGCAGGATTGTTCCCTGGGGAGGGAGGGAACACACAGGCAGATCCCCCTGGCTGGACTGTTGGGCTTGAAGGGAGGGAAATGTCCATGCTTGGACTCCAAATATTCCTGTGAAATTGGTGGAGTTGGCAATGGGAGGCCCTGGGTCTACGAGGAGGAAAGGAAAACAAAATGACTTTGTTAGGAGCTTTCAGCTCTGAAAAATACTGGCCAGAATTCACACTGCCCTTCATGGGTTAAAAATAATGAGTTACAGCAGCTCTGGTTAACAGAAAGCCTGGGGAAGGCTTTAGAAGAAGTACATCACAATGTGTGTGATGGATGGTTGAGGAACAGGGGAAAGAGCACTGAAGGATAAATGATGGGGCTGCAAAAAATCAGTGGCAATCCAAGATACGGAAAAGGGACTGGTTACATTATCTAAGTGTAGGCAACTCATGTATTATCCTACTTAAAAGTGGAATTTTTTCTGTCAGCAAAATGGTAGTCAGTGAATTACTGAAGAGAAACAGGTAACTTTGGAGAGGGAGAAGGAGAGATGAAATAATTAAAGGCATTTTTAAAGAAAAACACTTAATCTAAGCAGGATCTGAAAGATTAGATTGCACACCTCCATCTCTGAATGAGTTAATATGTTTTACACTATCCAACCACCTCTGTTGGTATTGTATATGTATTTATGGGTTGATTTTGGTTCCTTCACAGGTCTGGTCTTTTGTTACTCCATCACAAAAGGCCCTGAGAACGCCACAGTCCTGGCTGGCTCAGAGGCCAGGTTCAATTGCACAGTGTCTGCAGGATGGAAAATCCTCATCTGGCTCTTCCAGGGCAGTCCTGTCCTCACTGTCCTCAGCTCCCAGGGCTCTGTGGAAACCACAGAACGCTTCAGCTCCAGGAACTACACCAGTGGGGATGAGTTCACCTCGGAGCTGATCATCCACAACACCCAGCTGGGTGACTCTGGCAGGATCGAGTGCAGCATCCAGCAACCCAGCGAGAACAACTTTGCCTTTCTCTCCGTTCAAGGTGTGTATGGCTGCCCTAGAGCAGAGCTACAGAATAAAGCAGGGATTCATTAAAGGATCTCCTCCATGGATCCACCTTGGGCAGCACCAGAGCCCAGCCAGGGCTGCACCCAAATGAACCAAAATGGCCCCAAAATGCACGAGCGCTCCCGGGGGCTCTCCCTGGGATCAGTTCTGCTCCATTGGCACCTTGGAGTTCATTGTCCCATTCCAGCTTTAGCCCAGGCAGTCCCACCCTGCTTGTTTTTCTCTCTCCAGCCCACGCTGTTTGTGCTCCTGGGCTGAGATTTGGATCATTTGTCCTTGGTGCCCAGCTGGAGCAGGAATTGTTTTGTCTCTGCTCTGTGCACAGAGCTCACCATCCCATAATGTGAAGCCCAGACCCACAGACTAAAGCAGCACAGAATCTGAAACATAGAAAAGCTCAAACCTGAGGCATCATAGCCACCAGCAAAAAGCTATTTTATTGTGCTGCACTTAAGGGAATCTTCTGAGGAATTTCTCAAGTTATCCCTGCTCCTATTTACCATCCTTTGCCTCCTGCCCTCCTCACTCTAATTTTACTGTCCAAGAGGGTTTTAGAGTTACATGCAGAGTGCCAATAGCAGAGGTTTTAACTGCCTGTTTTTTTCCTGCTCACTCTCTTATTCTTCATCAGCCTGCAGCCAGGAAAGCAGGATCTCACCACCAGGCACTGTCCATTTGTCAAGGAGGGGCTTGGTGCAGTGATGACATCACCTTCCTGTAAACCTCTTCTTATATGACCTGAGCATATTTAAAAATTACAGAGAAACACTGTTATTTCACTGTGTTGTCCTCCAGCTGGATATGTGTCAAGATGGCTAAAAAGTACAATTTCCTGCTTTTTTTTGGGAAGGTACTGAAAGTTGAGACTTGTGCTTTAGCCATATTTGGTAATGGGCCCATGTAGTTGAAATATCTGCGTGTTTCCGTCATGCATATGGTGTATCTGTATTAATAATTGTTTTCCACTTCATATCTCAAGGCATAGCTATTTCTGGGTAGCGAGATAAGATTTAAAACTACCAGCAGGAAAGCAATGCAGCGAAACATTCTGAAGGAACAAAAACATCTTTTCCCTCCCACAGTTAATGGATCTTTACTCATCAAAAATAGCACCTTAACAGTAAAAGACAACCAAACAATTGAGATTGTTTGTGAAGCCTTAGGATGGGCCCCGGCTCCAGACATTTCCTGGATGACAAATGACTCTTTGATTGATAAGTCCAGCTATGTTACCCAGCAAAGTCCAGGATCTCATGGCCTCCACAATTCCCTGAGCACCCTAACTCTGACTCCGAGGGACACTGAGGTTTTGGCTTGTTTAGCTGACATAGAAGCACTCCCCAGCCCTCAGAATGCAACTGTAACTCTTATTTTTGACAACTCTGACGCGGGTAAGTGAATGTTTGTTGTGCTTTTCCCGTCCTCTACCACCTGTGCTCAGGGCTGTGCGTTTTGTTCTGGTTGGTTTTGCTTCCAAAAGTTGGTTTTTTGCCAATGAAACCTCTGGGGTGTGGAATTCAGAGCCAGGAGTCACAGCATGATGTACAGGTAGGGTTAAATGTACTTTTACCAGTCTAATGAACCATGAAGCCCAAGGTAGGACTGAGCAAGACAAAGCCTCTGACAAATATCTGCCTCTGACTCCTGTGGATTCGCTGTGGAAAACCAGCCTTTGCTCCTTGACCAAGTAGATCTTAAATATCTGTAATCAGAGCATGCCAGCCATATTAACTTAATTTCTTACAAAGCCAAACCCTCATGTGAAATTTTCTGTAATATCCAATACCACTTTTACCCCTGGTTTGGGAAAAAACCCCTCCCAGTTTCTGCACATAAATTCTGTCCTAACATATATGGAATTTTTTGGGCAGTGGATTAGGTTGCCTTTTACTGGCTTTTACTTAAAGAAATTCAAAGTTGCTTTAATCCAAGCTGGGATGCAAATCTCTCCAGAGCAGTTAGCAAGTTCTTTGATAACTCTAAATATTTTTGCTAAGGTGGTAATCATGCTGACAGCTTCTCTTGATGAACTGATTCTTCTTCTGCAATGGGTGAACAAGGCACACACAAAACATCTTTACAGGGGTTTGGTACAGGCATTTTGACACATAAACAGCTGAGAAGATTGAGTAGCTATGCCCTTTGTTTTCTGTATGAATCATTATTTGCAGGCCTTTTTCAGAAGTGCTTGCTTGGTAATGCCGTTGGAAAAGGTCATTTTACCATCCCTAATATGGCCTTTTGTAGTCACATTGATCTTAATTACTGACTAAGCAAAATAGGACTATCCTGAGGAAGCTAATAAATTCCCCTGCCCACTCATTTGTGATGTTTCCATAGCTACTCCCTGCAAATCAGAAGAGGATAAAAACAGATGTCATAAAGCACTATTAGTGTATAATTAGTGATTGTATGGGGCCATCATTCATTTCTCTTTGGAGATACCATTGTGCAGCAGCAGCAGGCACTCAAAATTGGACAGGATAGGAGAACCTATCCTTTTAAAGTCTTTAAATGATCAGAATGAAATAAAAGCATGGCATTTATGACACAGGAAGGTATATAATGTATATATCACACTCAAAATCTAAGAGCTTGTCCCAGTTTTCATACACAGGCTCATCTGTAGCTGGCTGTTGGGAAAGAACACAACCAGCTTCCAACATGTAAGAAATCCTTCCCAAAACTACTGAAATATCAATTTTCCCCTTCACTTAAAAGCTGGGGGACTCAAATTCCTCCTTGTTCCTCTCAAGCAATACAAGAACTACAGAAAATCTGAGCCCTCTCCAGCCACCAGCCCCTGGTGAGGGAATGTCCCACCTTCCTGCACCTCTGGGTCAGTCTTTCCATACAAAGTGATGCATTTTTATGTCATTCACTCTTCCTACAGTGGTAGGAAGAGTGAAATTTGAAATCTGAAATTTGGGAACTCCTACAGAGCTATCCCAGGAGATACATTCACAGAGCTGTTACTTGGAATGGGATCCATGGTGGAGTTCCTTAGCTGGGTCCAAGCTGTCTTTGGCTTTGGTGTTGAATTCCTGTGGCTTTTGAGCTGCAGAAGTTGAGGACAGACAGTCTCCCATGAGCCTGGATGTCCTTTGCTTTTGAACTCAATCAGAAAGCTCCAAAGTGTCCAAGGAGCAACGTGTAGGTTTTTGCAGTCTCTCATTCCTCACCAGCAGCTGCCTGGGAAAATCCCATTTTCTGCCAACACTTTGTCAAAGTCAATGTTTGGACAACTTAGGGAGGAGCCAGAGGTGGGGATGGCAGCAGAGGATGGGCCCTGTGGAATGAGGAAGTGGCTCTGTCCACACTAAACACTTCATGGAACTTGGATTGGATTTCCTAAGGGACTCAAAGGCATTTAACTCTTTGATCCCATCGTGCCCCTCCCTCCTAAGCTCCTCATTCACACCCAGTTCCTTTCTGCATCCTCCAAGAATGCAGAGACACAAAAATGCTGAAGCTCTGGGAGTGTTTGTGTTGGACTTTGTGGCTTCAGCTCCCTAAGTCTCTGGGCACATAACCTGACCCTGGCAGGGAGTGAAACACCTTGGTGTGGCAGCCAGCCTGCAGGAATGGGCTAGTGAGGGCATGTTTAGCTCCTCCTTTCTCACTAGGGTTAAGCTTTCCCCTCTAGCTAAATAAATGTCATTCATATTTTAGTCATCTTGAAATCCCTGTGGCATCTCTATGGAACAAAATGTACTAAAATGTAGATATCTGTTGCAGTACTTCTAGATAAAAATACAATGAACAAGTTTATCATCAACTGATAGCAGCCTACAGGATTCACTGCTAATTTTCAGGTTACTGGGTGCTTGTTTTTCTTTTTAATAGAAGAAATTCCAAACATGCTTGTTGAGCATTAGGATTAGAGAAGACCTGGAACAAATTGCTTGATGATAATGACTTGAGCTTTGGAGAATGCAGGTTCCTGGCAGAGGTTCAAGCTTTGTAGGAGGCTCTGGTACTGAATATTTTCAGTCTGAAACCTCCAAACACACACCCAGGAATATTTGTAGATTGAAAGGATTTAGGTTATTCCCTACCACAGGTAAACCTGATTTCCACATCAGGAGAATTGCCCTGACCTTGTGCAGCTCCCAGTCACCCTCTTCTGTGGTGCCTTTTCCAGAGGCTGACCAAGAGCCAAGTGTGGCCATGGAGTTGTTAAATGGGACCTTGAATGAGGAAAAAGCAATCATAGACCCATGGGACAGAACTGTGCCAAATCTGCACGTGTCTCACACCTGTAATTTGGATGGGAACATTGCTTCTAAACAACTGCCAAAAGTTGGAAGTGTCCAAGGCCAGGGCTTGAATCAACCTGGGATGGTGGAAGGTGTCCCTGCCCGTGGCAGGGTGTGGAATTGAATGATCTTTGAGGTCCCTTCCAACCCAAATCATTCCATGATTCTATAATTCTAAATGCAAGATATTTTTAAAATTCTGCACACGTGGGAGACCTGTTTGGCCATAGCAACTGATTTCAGCAAGACATTGAATTACCCTTAAATCCCCTCATTTAACCCTGTAGATTACAGCAAAGATGAAGGAATCAGTTAAATGTGAGCATGGACACATTTAACTGATGTAGGGAAGATGGGTCAGTAGCTGTGTGTTCTTCTTTGATGCTCTTTAAGTGGGGAACAGGAGTCCCACCAAGCACATCCCAAAATCAAACACTTGTTGAAATCATTGAGAGAAATCCCATGGCAGAATAGATTAGAAAATAATTTTTCTAGGTTAGAGATCACCAACTGTACTAATCACCTACAACTGTTGCTGTGATTTATGGGGAGAAATTGACTTTTTTTTTCAAAGCAGTTCACTTTATTAAATGGGACACATAATACACATTTGATCAAATTAATTGTAACCCAAAATACCTATTTTATCTCCACTGACAAGAGCAGCCAAGCAAGACACTCAATATCTGCAGTATGGACACCTAAACTGAATCTTAACACCTTTCCCCAAATGTCTCCAAAGGACTCTGGGATGCCCAGCATAATTATAAAATAAAGTTAAGTTTGAAGGTTGCAACACTGTGCTTTTCAGAAGAGAAGTAGCAGTGGGAGAAGCTAAAACTGCAATAAAGGATTTGAATTCAGGAATATTTTAAATTCTTGGGCGCCATCCATAAATACAGAGTCTGTCATTTGGAAAACACAAACTCCTTGTTAAATATTCACCAAACACTTAATAGCATCTCACTGAAAAGGTAAATATGCTGAAGAGGATGTTTTGAGGCTTTGACAGTCCAATGTTTCTCCATTTAATTTAACAGAAAATTATTACAGTGAAGACAACAGGAGCACGTGGGTTATTGTACTTGCAGTTGTGCTTTCATTTCTTGGCATTGTTCTGCTGGTCGTTGTTGTTGTGGTTGCTGTGCGCTGCTGCCTGAAGAGGAGAGGTGAGTGGGCCTTCACAGCTGGTCTAAACATTAAAAAGTGGTTTTTGATTAGACATAAATCTACTTGTGTCAGCTCTGATGCTGCACCTGTAAGCAGAAGACTGAGCAGGCAGATCCTGCTCCTAACCATGATCTGTTTAAGATCCTCCTTAATTTCACCATCAAGTTTCTCTCATAAATTTATTCCAGTCAGTGTCTCACATTAACTCCTGGGGGTCATGTTTTTTGGGGAGTTTTGACTTTTAAAGACATTTGAACAATATTTTTAGTGCTGTGTGCCTAATTCCAGTTTCAATGTAAGATGCTCTACAGGGCTGCCCAATTTTGCAGACAGGATGGAGAGATGCTCCTGTGGTAGCTGGAACTCAGGACATGCTCTTAGAGAACTTAACAGTAGTTTTAAATTTTAATTTCCTGCATTTTAAACACCTTTTTTTTTTTTTTTTTCATTTTAGGATCTACTTATCAAAATGAAATAAGGTAAGTCAGATGATGGAAAACTTTTTATGTTTGCTGGACTCTTTGCTGCAGGGCAGTAAGGGGGAACTGAATGATCTTTGAGGTTCCTTCCAACCTAAATCATTCCGTGATTCTATAATTTTAAATGCAAGATATTTTTAAAATTCTGCACATATGGGAGCCCTGTTTGGCCATATCAACTGATCTCAGCAAGACTTTGAATTATCCTTAAATCCCCTCATTTAACCTTGTAGATTACAGCAAAGATGAAGGAATCAGTGAAATATGAGTATGCTGTAGAGAAGATGGGTCAGTAGCTGTGTGTTCTTCACTGGTTTTGCTCTTTGATGCTCTTTAAGTGAGGAACAGGAGTCCTGTTGGAATCTGTGCTATTGATGATTCCGAGATTGTAGAAAGTCTCTGTCTTTCTGCCCCACTGCCAAAGCAGAAGCCATAATTCATCTGTGCTGGTTTCAAGGTTGTTTATTCTGTTTATCTCTAACATGTTCTGCTGCCCTGCCGCAGCTCTGTCCTGCAGGGCAGCGTGTGGGGCTCTGCCCTCAGTGGGATGGTACAAACATTAAATACCACAAACTACCTGTGCTGGATTTACAATAACGTGCCAATATCTGTCACCTACGTTGGACAGTGTGTCCCCAGCCTGAACCAACAGAAAAATGCCAACACCACAGTGAAACATGGAGGGCATGAAGAAGGAGAAAAAGGACAAGACACACCCAATTTCCTGCATCTTGTCCCCTCTGAACCCCTAATCTAGAATCCTAAAATTTTACTTTTGCACTCGTGCCACATTTAATTATTACTGATATCAAACACTCAGAGTTTGTAATTCATCCTGTAAGATGGAAAACTCTTTTCCATGGCCAGAGATCACAGCCAGTGTCTCTGGGGGCTCTGTCCAGGGGGTTCCTGAGCCCTGCCAGAAGGAGGGAGGATGGATGGGGAGCAGAGCCCGGCGGGCGATTGCCGCGGCCGCCGCAGGATGTCACTGCCGGACCGGCAGCGGGAGGACGAGCTCCGAAAGGATAAACGCGTAAAAAAGGCTTCAGAGGGCGGCTTTGGATTCGCTATTAAGCAGAAATTCTTGCCTGGGACAGGCTGTCCCGGGATGATGTGACTCTCCATCCCTAGGAGCGCTCCTTGGAGCAGCCTGGGATAGTTGAAGGTGTCCATGCCCACGGATGATCTTTAAGTTTTCTTCCAGCCCAAGCTGGGTTTATAATTTTTTATTAGTAAAAAACCAATAAATATAGTTTTTTATTAAAAATATAAAAAAATTATATATTAAGTAATTTTTATGAAAATATTTTTATAAAACTATATATATTTTTTACTTAAAATTGCAATAATTTTTATTAGTATAAAAATATTTATTAGTATAAAAATTATAAAAATTATATAAAAATTATAAATTCTTTAATAAATTATAAATTATTATAAAAATTATATAAAAATATATAAAATTATAGTTAGTATAGTTTATTTTTAGTTTAAAAATATACAATTATATAATATATAATAACACAATTTTATGATTCAATTATATAATATATAATAATAAAATATTACAATAATATATAATTAGATAATAATATATAATAATATATAATAATATATAATAATTTACAATATATTATGAGATACAATTAAATAATATATAACACAATTTTATAATACAATTCTATAATATAGAATAATAAAATTATTTTAATATACATTTATATAATAATATATTATAACATACAATATATTATAATATACAATTATATATACAATTATATAATATATAATAATTTTAAAAATCAACAAAAAATTAATAAAGCTGCCCCGTGGATGGGTATCAGCACCTCATTCAGTGATTTTCAGACGTGTTTCAGTACAAAGCTAATGTTCCATTATTGCACTGAGATGGAAAACTTTGGAAATCAATAATTATAAGGATCTCTCAGCACTGAGATCCTTTTTATCAGCACCTGTGACAGCCATGGCAGTGGGGTTATTAATATTATTATTTATATGTAGGCAGCGTTGTGAATTCATTCTCTGCTTACGCTTGTGGGGTTTTAAGTCCCCGTCCCTTAATGAGTTTGCAGAATGTTCCACCCCGCTGCTGGCACGTCAGTAATTCCCAGTTTCATTAGCAGCCTCTTGTGGGGAAAGTTTGTGCAGGTCTGTTGACAGATTTCCATTTGTAGAGCACGTTATTGATAGGAAACAAAATAAGGAAATTAAATACCCTCTGTTTTCTCCCAAGGAAATGATGCTTATTATGCTATGCCATACGTGTAAACTTCTGTGTGATTTCTTACCTTGTGGGGCTAAATTCATCATTTTGCCAAGTGCAGCTAGATAAACAGGGCAGGATTAAACCAGCAGGGATTTCTTGGATTCTGACTTGGTTCAGAATCCCAAAAACTTCCACAGGGATCGACCCAAGGAGGGCAAAAGCAGTTGGACCTGCAGGGAAGGACCTGCCCAGCAGTGGGGTCTGGAGCAGTCAGGTCTGTGCCCTTCCCAGACCCTGCCTTGCTCTTGTGGACCTGCTGTGCTTCTTTCAGACAAGCTGAACAGGTCCAGAATAGCATAACCATCCTTTCCCTCTATGTTTTTTGCACCTGATCTAGGCAGAAATGATTCTACCTTCATGGCAGAAGTGTGTTTTCAGCTCTCAGTACTGCAAAGTTACTGTTTCTCCATTAAAATGAGTTGTCTCATTGTGTTCACAAACTTTGCTTATACTTTAAAGTTAAAAAACTGGGATGAGTTCAAGCTCTGAGGCTCAGTTTGGACTTGAAGATTCAGTGTTGATTTCAAGGTTCGAAAAACAATGACCCTGAAATCACAAAGATTATTAACAATCACAGATTTTGCAGGCTCAGTGATTTTTTTCCTTGGGGGGAACTTCCCTGCAGTAAAAAGAATGATACTTGTCCAGATTTTGGAAGCTGCATTGCTGTGGTAGCAAAGAAGTAGTGAGACCAAACATACACTGGGTTTTATTTCCCACTTTTATTTTTAACTTGGCTGGCTATCTTCCTGTACCTCCCACACACCTTTTAATTTTTTAAATTTTTTTTTGTAGCTGCTTTTTATTTGGCTACTCCACTGAGTTTGCTGAGATCTAAGGCTCAGATAAAAGAGACAGCAGAGTGTCATGTAACATGTGGGGGTGTTACAGCCCTAAACAATGCTTTTGTCTTCTAGCAACCATGGCAGGGCTCTTAGTGGTGTCCAACCTGTTCATCTCCTAAAAAAGCCCCATAGCTGAGAGCTGACTCACCAGATTTGTGTGTGCATTAGTAACACTCCTCTGAAGCTCTGGGGACCTGCAAAGTGATTCCTACTAAATATAAAAGAAGTAGAATTACAGAATCACGGAATCACTGAGGTTGGAAAAGACCTGCAAGGCCATCAAGTCCCAGCTGGGCCCCATGCCCACCTTGTCCCCAGCCCAGAGCACTCAGTGCCACCTCCAGGCCTTCCCTGGCAGGGATGGGCACTCCAAACCCCCCTGGGCAGCCCCTGCCAAGGCCTGAGCACCCTTTCCATGGGGAAATTGCTGCTGCTGTCCAAGCTGAGCCTCTGCTGGCCCAGCCTGAGGCCATTTCCCCTTGTCCTGTCCCTGTTCCCTGGAGCAGAGCCCGACCCTCAATACAACTTTTGTCCAAGGGCATTTTCCACAAATGTCACTAACATCCCTTCCCACTAAAAATTCCTGGTTTTCCATAGTGGATTTGTGTTTGCCACACCTCAAATCTAGTCAGAGATGGACCTGGGAGTGTCCTGACGATGATTCTATGGTAGCAACAGATCAATAGTAGCATCTCTTCTAGCATCAGAATTTTGGGTGGAAAAGCACCCTTCTCTGCCTGTGCAGCTGTGAGGGCACCATTCTGCAAATTTGGAGCTGTGTAACTTTAACCAAGGAATTTCCCTCACGTATAAAGTAACTTTCAGAGTGAAAGAGGAACTCCAGAGTGTACAGATAAATCTCTGACTGCGGGGATGTGAGAGGACACACTTTGGGTTTGCAGCTGGGCACCAAAATGATGATCTGGCTGGTGTTCCATTACTGGGCACCTAAATATCCTGCAATTCAGAATCAGAAATCAAAATTAATGTTCTGCAAAACCTATGGTCTGGCACAGGGTCCACACTTTTTGAAGATTGCCTTATTTTCATGGTTTTTGACATTGCAGCTGATGGAAACTTTCCAAACAGAATTCCATGGGCAACACTTCCATGCTAATTGCTTGGAATATGTTTTACACCTATTTTTTGGGATGTGAGACATTTACTTTTTTGTCTCTAGTCTGCTGCCCAGGAGTTCTTCCACCATGAAGAACATCTAATGACACCTTTTTGTTTCCTAGAAAAGTTTCGGCTGAGAAGAAAAAAGAAGGCGATTTGGAAAACTGGCAGAGGAGTGGCAGTGAAAATCTGGGATATATTCCAGAGGAATTGTGGAACACAGAGCAAAGCCCAGGTGAGTGTAAGCTGGTGAGTCACAGCTTGTCAAATTGCTTTTCAACATGGGACTTTTGGACAACAGGTCAAGCAATTAAAATTATTAGGTTTCACAATATTTAGTGAGGGACTTGTGTTTTTCCTCGACCTATCTGGAAGATTTTTATTTTTTTAGAGGAAGATCCTCCAAAAATATTGTGAAAACACCCAAGTTCTTTGCAAATTGATTTAGATTTAGTCCTGGGTTTGTTTTTTTAAATGTTTTAAATGCCTTTGTTCTTCCAATTGTCTTTTGGGTCCAGATGTGGGAGGACTGGAGTTTCATACAAGCAGCAATTTAGGCAATATTTTGCAATTGGCCTGTGAAAAGAAAAGAAAATCCACCACTCCAACATGCACACAAAAAAAGAAAAAAACAAACAAACAAACAAAAACCAACCAAACAACCCCCCCCCCAAAAAACAACCCCAAAAAAGGCCAAAAAAACCCCAAAAAACAAAAGACAAGAAGGAAAGAATAAAGGCAGTTAGTGAACTGTTATTGTACTGATAAATGACTAAGTTAGCATTATAAATTCTTGTCCTTAAGCACAAAGACTCTTCAAAAGCAAATGTAAATCTCCACCAAATCGTTACCCTCCACTTGCATTTATAACCACATTATTCTCAAAACATTTAATCAAACATTTAATGGCATAAAATTATTGTGCAGAGTCTATAATCCAGGAACCCATCCTTTCCTCTCTGACAAATAAGTGGTGAAGAAACAACTACAGGGGAAAGATTTTTGAGAGTATGTAGTATTATAAAATGCAGCAGTTATAAAAAGTAAAATTAAGTGAATCTGGATAAATTGATTCCACAGAGTCCTAGATTGGCTTTTTTTCCTATTTGTTTGTGTTCTGGGTTGACCTTGGCTGATCACCTCCATTCTCCACTGATCTGGGTATCTCCAGGACTGTTTCCCTCACACTTTCTCACTCCCCTTTCCCAGGTCCTGCTGTGCTGTTTTTTTTTTTTACCTTTCCTTAAATATGTAATGGCAGAGATGCCACCAGTGTCACAGCTCAGGCAGGACCCACCTGGAACTGCCTCTGTCTGACACTGGGGCAACTCCTGGTGTCACCTCACAGAAGCCACCCCTGCAAACTCCCTCAGTACAAAAATCTGGCCAAGTTAGCCCAAAAAATTAGCCTTAGTTTTGCTCACAATATTAATAATTAATATTGTTAATTAATAATTAATGTTATTAATATTAGCCATTGTGGTTCCTGCCGTGGTGGACACTGAGTAACTAATCTTTTATATTCTTGTTGCAGGAATTGCCTCTCTTCCCCCAATGATTTCCAGGTTTGCTGGCCCTGATTACAATTTGCACATCAGTTCTGTACCAAAGGTAATGCTGATATCTTGAATATCTTGACCTTTTTTTTTTTCCTTTTTCACAGAGTGTATATTGTGCTAGAGCCAAACATAGATTTTAGGGAGGTAAATAATTAGAAGTAAATTACAGCTGTAATTGAGGAAGTGGAATGTCCCTTCAGCATTCTTGACTGTATTTTCCTTCAGACTTGAAGGAGATGTGGGTCTAAGATGGAGGCACTCTGAAGGTGAGGTTTGGGGTTCCTTTGCCAACAAAATCCAGTGTAGAGAGAGTAAATAAATGTGCATTTTCTCTTGATTATTTCTTGACTATATTTTCCAATATTCTAGAAGTTGCTTCAATCAGGAACTTTACAGTGATCTTGAAACCTTTGGTATCTCAGCAATAGGAGCTGGGAGGGAAAGCAAACACCCAACACCCAGTGCCCCCAGAGCTGTGCCCCTTTTCCTTGTGGATAAAAGGTAAAAAGAAGAGCTCAGTGTTTGTTCCTCCACTGGTTCCATTCTCAGTGGCCTTCTGAAGGCTGGTGCTGCTCTCTCTTAGCTTCCAGCACAAGAGAAATGTGAATCTTAATTTATGCCATATTTTCATAAAATCCATTTAGCACTTCCAGAATGGTTTTTGCCAATATTCTCTTGAGAAAGTGGCAGTGATGAGGTACTGAGTTCACTCCTCAACTCAGTGATAACTCATTTATTTCTGAAGAGCTGCTTCAACATGCACAAAGAAGAAATCTGTCTTGGGGATGACATTGCACATAAATCACAGCAGAGTATGTGTGTGTCAACTTCTTTTGGCACACAATGAAATTTAGGAAGCACTCAATCAACAATTAAAACAATGATCACATAATACTAGTACAAAATAACAGCAATGACACTGGTGCATTTGTGCCTGGTAGTTATGATGGTTGACATTAATTACTTGTCAAACAAAATACTGTTAAAGCAAAGCTGAAAAGTCTTCAAAAATAAAGCCAAAAAAAAAAAAAAAAACCCAAACCAAAACCATGTAGAGGCATCAGTGTGCATCTATAACCCAAGCAACACTCTCAGACAGAGTGTGGAGTGCTTGTGAACAGGATTATGGGCTTTTATCAGCTCCTGCATACACAAGATGGGGCCATCAAAATATACTGAAAAGCCCTGTTCAAACTGACAAACAGTTTGTCTTCAAAGCCATTTTTTGATTGCTAAATATTCCTCTAACACATGGAAAATAGTTATAAATAATTTTCACCTCTCGATTCTCTCTTGGTGTTTTTCAAGAATGTGTGTGCAGATATTGATACATGTAGAAGCCAATGTGGCAGGGTTTTTATATTGTCCAGGGAGAACTGGTTGAAAAATCATAAATATTTCAATTTTATGCTGTGTTCCTGTGATGGATTCAAAGTTTCCCTGGCCACTTGATCTTGTAGGCCATCTAACCCAGGATTTCATTTGGCCATGGAAACTTTGAGTCCACCACAAGAACACAGCATAAAATTGAAATATTTATGATTTTTCAACCAGTTCTCCCTGGACAATATAAAAACTCTGCCACAGTGGCTTCTACCTGTATCAATATCTGCACACACATTCTTGAAAAACACCAAAAGAGAAGCGAGAGGTGAAAATTATTTATTAAATAACTATTGTTCATATGTTAGAGGAATATTTAGCAATCAAAAATGGCTTTGAAGACAAACTATTTGTCAATTTGAGCAGGGCTTCTCAGTAGATTGTGATGGCCCCATCTTGTGTATGCAGGAGCTGAAAAAAGGCTGCTGAAGGTTTACCCTAAATTGTGGATTTGCAGTCTGTGATTTAATTTTATCACAACAAATACAAACAGAGTAAAACATTTCCCAGGCAAAAAGTGTTTTCCTTTTACATTCATAACCTTCCCTGTTAAGTGCACAATACAGGTTTTCTCTCAAAAGGTGTTCCTGGATATTTCCCAATAAAGTTCAATCACTACTGATGCCAATGTATTGCCTAATAACCATTGTAGTGCTCTTTTATTATATTTTTTGTCAAGTAGGTGAAATCAGATGTAAACTCATTTAGCTGTTTGCTGGCTAGTGCTGAATCAAACAATTTGTTCAGAAACCACCTGCCTTCCTGCCATCTTCCAAGCACAGAAAGTTGTGATTCTCAGGCTTTCCCTGCCTGGAAACATTCCCAAAGACTTTTCATCTTTATTCTCTAGGGCCTTTTAGGGAGAAGTAGGGGGGTAAAAAGCCCAGAAAACAACAGGAGGAAGAAAAGTTATCCTGAGACTTTTTTCCATAGTGAAGGAGGTCAGGAAGGGGTGGACTCCAATAAATTACTTCTCTCTCCCTGGGTAATCAGGAAAAATGAGCAAAAGTCCTTGCAGTGCTTCTTTAGAGGTCAAGAAGAAGGAAGAAAAATCCAAAGCCTCCCTGAGGATCAGGAAGTCCATCTACTGATGGAAAAATTGCAGCCTGAAGATGTAAAACCTTATCTCTGTGTCTCTGAGGGTAAGGGCTTCAAATCTGATCCCTTTTGTTCAAAATGTAAAAAAGTTACAATTTTAAATGATTTGGGAGATTGAAGGAGACCTCATATCACAAGTTTTGCTTCCTCAGGATTTGTTACCCATAGACCCAGCTGGGTACAAACCTCAAGTCCCTGGTGTGTGTCATAAAAGGTGACAACAGAAAAACACCGAGCTCAGCTTTTGGCTATTCAGACTCTTTGAATCAGGAACTGATGCAGAACGTCCACAGAAGATAAATGCTGCCCAGTAATTGCACTGATCAATTCACAACCGGAACAAAAGGTTTGGCAAAGAACAAGGGAGGAAAATCAAAGGTGTGTGAGATGTTTAAAAAATGATGAGTAACAAAGCAAATTATTGAGCTGAGGGAAAAATGACCAGCCACTGGAAGAGGAGGCCAGAAGCATCAGTCAGAGGTGCTGGAAGGTCTTCATTGTGATGATATTAATTGAGAAAAGGTCAAACTGAGAGCAGAGGTGCAGACTGCTGTTTAATTGCAAATGTAGCTCCTGTCAGGGATGGGTGAGTGTGATCCTTGTTCCCAGTATTGGGGCTGAGCTGCCAAAAAAAAAGGGTTTTAGGGGCCAAAATTCCACTCAGGGAACAGTTCCTCATTCCCTGACCCACAGTGCTCTTTCCAAAACCCAAGAGCAGTGAGGGGGATCCCCTGCCTGGGATTTTGCAGATTTTGGGGCAGCACCACCTCCAAGGACCTCTGTTTTCCAAGTTCCCACAGAAGGAGCTCTGAGGATTGGACAATCTCCTGGAGGAGCTTCCTAATTACCTCATTTAATTTGCCACAAAGGTCTCTGTGGTAAATCAGGAGCCCATTCCATGAGGGTGTGAATGCTCATTTCCAATTTGCTGCTCTCATCCCTGCTGGGACTTCAGCACAGCTCCAGGAAGCTCCACAGCCTCACTCCTCCTCCCCAGTCCAGAGTGAGTCACGGCTCCCTTAATGGGGAAGGATCTATTTTTCTTCTTAACTACTCCAAGTGACACTCTATAAACTGGAAATATTATTTAGCTGTGCTTGTGGTTTTAGACTGAGAAGGAAATGAATGATGAATTGCAGCTCCATTTATTGCCCCATATAGAGCTGCTCCGACTCTGAGGGTTGTTGGAAAGAAAAATTAAGCTATCAAAATTGAATTAAAAGGTCAATAAATAGAAAAAGAAATCGATGAAAGCAAACAACTTTACCCCTCCTGATGAAATGGACTGCAGATATGTCATGTTATGATATCTATTGGTTAGCATATCTTGATTAAGAGAGCAATAAATATTGATGATACAGATAAAGAAATGGCAGGTGCAGTTTACAGATTTTTTTCTTCCAAATGTCTGTTGGAGAAGGGGAGGAGTTAAGGCATATGGGTGGGATTAACCCATGAAGAAACAAGGAGGAATTTCCTGGCTGTATTGATGGGCAGTGAAATGTGCTGGGTGTCCAAAAAGTTGACAGGATGGAACTGGTTTGTTACATGAAGTAGTGATGTATCTGCATTATTTTATGGGTATCCACAATTTATGGGGGATGGGTGTTTCCCTGTAAAAGAAGTGAATTTAGAATCAAAATTGAAAACTTAAGGGCAGGGTGAGAAATAACCTTCAGAACCAGAAAGCTGTGGCTTTGCCCCCCTGATTTTGTGTTCTGTTTTTGCTAGCCCAGTGCGTGATGCATTAAGTCACATTTGGGAGCACTCCTACCACATTAATGCCAGCAGTTTGTTCTAATGCAGTTGGACTTGAATATATTTTGGCTGGCTAATAGCAAGCCTCCAGTTTATCAGTGTTGGAGGAGCTGCCATCCTCCAGCTCAGTGTTGAGATCAGAGTTCCATTTCACAGGACTCATCATTCACATCACTGCTGTCACACGGGGTGCAGAACTGACTGAAACATGTTTGTAAGAGCAGAAATCCTTCTTTCATTGACTGAAGATCAGTATTCAAAACACCATGGAAGGATTCAACCCTGAAACCAGATGATACACACTCAGTTTACCTTCTGAGTCACCCATGTGTTGCTAGCTCCCTTTTTGTCTGGCTGAAGAGCTGGAAGAGATGAAAAGATCTGTGCTGCATCTGTTTCCCCAACCAGACCAACAAACTATGTGAAGCTTTTCCCAGTATTATAATCCTTTTATAGTAGTCCCTGTGAAAAGGCACCCAAGGCAGATGATAAATCAACAGGCAGGCTTTGAAGCATGTGACTGTCAGATATCCATGGGTAACTGGATGCCAAGCTGACAGTACAAAGAGATTTAAAATAATGTAAAATAAATGCTGATGTTAGCACATCCTTCCTGATGGGGGGACCACCTCAGGAACTTGCTCCTATGATGTTGTGCTGGGCAACAAGCCCCTGGAGATGGGTTTTTTCCCCTTCAATCTGTAGGGTGTAATGAATTATGAAGCCCTTTTTCCTCAGACTAGGACTGGCAGGACTAGTAGAGCACTGAATTAATCTAAAGAGGAAACAGCTTTGAAATCAAAACCAAGCAGGGGATCCAGCAGCTCATGGTGTAAGTATGAAGTGGTTGTTGTGGTCCTCCTCCTCTGCATTACTATTTTTAATGTGTTGTATGAGATCTTCCATCGCATTCAGCAAATGAGTTTTAGGTCAGTGACCAGCAGCCAGCAGCCTCTGTTTTAGTAAAGTGCAACCTCAGGAAGGCTCTGCTGCTTCAGAGAAAGCTGCCCAGAAAATGGCCAGCACACAGCATGAGCTCATTGAAATTAATGAAATTATTCATTAATTGATACCGGAGCACAGTAAGGATGAAGTAGAAGTAACTCTAAAGCAAATAACTCTGAAAGATGCTGCAGGACAAGGGTGAACCCTCATGGATGTCAGCCCCACCCTGGGAGCAAACTCTGCTCAGTTCCTGCTTTGGTGGTGAGGAGAACAGGGGCAGGATGGCTCCTTCCTGAAAATGGGATTTTTAAAGAAAAAGAGCCCTGGTGGGGTTATCCTTCCCCCAGTGCTCTCACAGGGCTGCCTGGATCCAGCTGCTGTTCCTCCTCTGGCTCCCTGCTGTTCAGGATCATATACAAACCTAAATCAGAGAATCTCAGACTGGTTTGGGTTGGAAATGATTGAAAAAATAATCCAATTACCACCCCTGCCATGGCAGGGACACGTCCCACTGTCCCAGGCTGCTCCAAGCCCAGTGTCCAACCTGGCCTTGGGCACTGCCAGGGATCCAGGGGCAGCCCCAACTGCTCTGGGAATTCTATTTCAGGGCCTCCCCACCTCAAAGGGAGAAAATTTTTCTTAATATCTGATCTAAACTTGGATTTTTTCAGTCTGAAGCCATTCCCTGTGTGCTGTCCCTCCATGCCCTGGAAATTGTCCCTCTCCAGCTTTCCTGGGGCTCCTCCAGGCCCTGCAAGGCCACCCTGAGCTCAGCCCAAAGCTTCTCCTGTGCAGGGGAACAATCCCAGCTGTGCCAGCCTTTCCTCCCAGCAGAGCTGCTCCATCCCTCTGCTCATCCTGGAGCCTCCTCTGGGCTCTCTGCAGCAGCTCCAGCTCCTCCTGGGCTGGGACAGGGCTGGGGCAGCTCTGCAGGTGGGATCTCACCTGTGGGGCACAGGGACACAATCCCCCCTGCAGCATTGCCCCCAATTGCCCCAAAATTTCCTCTTTCCACAACACTGCTGGCTGAACTTTCTGATTAATGTCTTTTTTCCCTTTAGCAAATCTGGTGCAATAGAATATTTTTCTGCAGCAAGTTCTGGGAAATATTCTCACCTCAGTATTTGCTAAACATGGGATACAAAACATGACCTGTTTCAGGGAGTTTTAGAGACAGGGTGTTCTTGAGCCCCTCGGAAAATTTTTGGTTACTCAGTGTGCTACTGGTTCAGTATCCTTTATTCTCACAGACCACAATATGTGGGAATATTTCCTTTCCACAAACATAAAACTTGCCTTTGGCATTTTTTCAGATTTTTTTTTTCCCATTCTATTTGAAAATTCATTATTTTGATGGGAGAGGTAGTAGAGAGCTCCTCTGCTTAACACCACAGAGTTCTTTGGGCAAGAAATTAAGTGCAGCAGAGGGATCTTGGAAAAGGTTCTTGAACAGAGCTGTTACTTCTCCAAGTACCTCTCCTCTCTGCAAAAATAAACAGTAAAGAAGGGTAAATTTAGAAAACAGCAGCATGTTCTAGCAACAAGAAGGGATGGGAGGGTAGAGAAAGAGAGTTGTGTTTAAAACAGAAGGCAGCTGTCTTGTGAAATGCTTCTAGTATAGTTAAATTTATCCCACAGTGGTGCTGGGGCTCATTAAATACCAGAGCCATGTTGTCCACATTTATTACCTAACATTTGCCTCCATGTGTTATTCAATAATGTATATGTACCAAATGCATTATTGAAGATGTTAAATACTGGAAGAATACCAGAGCAATCCAGACTGTACATGATTAATGCTCCAGAAACAAACCTCAGGAAAATTGGTCAATAGTTAGAGAACTGTGTTTGCCTTGATAAAACGTTTCACTGAGACAAACAGTAAAATTTCCTTTAATTTCCAAGGGCTTGAGACCAGGTGAGGAATTGCAGGAGGAGGTGTTACCAGTGCATTTAAAAACCCACAGTTTTTGTTACTCAGATGCATTTGAGAGTGAGTTTTTCCTTGTCTCTTCCTCTCCAATGATATTGTATAAAAGCACAGAAGTAATTAGGATTGGAGAATTGCACTTGTTTCAGATGGGGAAAGGCTTTCCAAGGCTGCTGAGCATTTGCCCTGCTCTGATCCCGCCTGTGAGAGCAGGTGGAATCCTGGCAGTCTTGGGAAGTTTAAAAAAAGCTTGGCTGGGATAAACACCAAGTGCTGAGAGTGATCTTCCAGCCACGTGAAATGGTGTGATTTCTAATGGATTTGGAAGGCAAATATTCAGATTTTTTACAGCTAAACAGCTTTCTTTAAGAGAACCAGGGGAGAAAGACCCAACATCACTTTTTGCTTAAGAGCACACAGACTGCAGAGGCCACAAGAAGTTCCCAGGCAGCAGAAGATCAGATCATGAATTCCCAGAAGTGCCAGCAGCGTGTTGCATGCAAAGCTTTTGTTTCGTTCTGCTTTCCCTCGTGTTTGGATTTTGAGTGGGCTGCTGGTGACAGATTTAATTTTGCTGTCGTGCTCTGGGGAGAGGGGTTGGCAGGTAACCTCCTGAGACCCTCGTGGGACTGTGGCAAGCACATAGGAACTGCTTTTCTGGCATTTCTTTTAGCTCTCTAACTGGTTTTGCTCTCCCCTAGGTGCGGCCTCAGAGACGTACTGATTATCTGGTGAACCCAAAGAAAATCAGGAATGTGACACTCGTGTAGGATGGACTTCTCCAAGAAGTTGCTTTTTCACATGTTTGGATGCCTTCATGCAATGGAGAAAAGTTAAAACCAGTTCTCTCAGCTTAACTTCTAAGTTATTTTTCTTTTTTTTTTTTTTTTCCTCATGCAATGAAATAAAATTGCAACCTTTGTAATGATATCACAGCAAAATAATGGACATAAATGAAATGAATTGTCTGCCCTAATTGCCAAGACAATGAGTTTGATGGGACTGTGGAAAAAGAATCCATGTTTTGGGTCTCAAGGAAATCAGCAAAACTGTCAGACAGGAATGCTGTGTTACAGCAAGATCAAGGACTGGAAATGCACAATATTTATTATTTCAGAAAAACTGGTTAATGATAATGATAATGGTTAATACAATATCTATGCTTTCAAACATATTTTATGTACAGCTGATCATCTTGAACTTTCAGCTCAACATTTTTCCATCCCTATTCTGTAATAAAATCAAAGGCAGTTTTCATCGGGGCTGCTTCAAAATTTCTAACAAAACTATCTTTGGATCAGAAATGACATTTCTCCATTTCAATACATTATTTTATGAGAAGTATTTGCCTTAAAATCCCATTTCAAAATAAAACCCGATCACCCATGTGCCAAAAAAAAAAAAAAAAATCCCTTTTCTAAAAAAATTGAAATTCAAATATCTTAAGCTGAAAAATGTAGATTTTAAACTCTTGACTTCGAAGAGTTGGTGCTTGAATGTTTTATGTCTCTGTTCTACTTATGGGCTGAGTTGTGTCACAGCAATGGTGATTTCTGGAATTCAGTGTGAACAGTGTTTTTTCCTCAGGGATAGAGTTGATAATGACCATGGGAAATGCACTTTACCAAAGCAACTTTTCAGCAGAGCAGATCCAGCACATGGACCATATCTAAAACTGATGAAATGTTTGGTCTGAAATTTTCTATTGCATAATAAAAAAGTTCAAGCTTATTATTTTTTTTTTTCTTTTACGAAAAGGCAAACTTCTTCCAGAAAAACAAGATATTTTCAGTGTACTCTTCTTTCTTCCCACTCACAGAATTCTGAATTATTCAGTGTGCCTCACGTTAATCTTTGGTACGAACCGATGCATGTGCTCTTGAAAGAAGCCGTTGCTTCAAATCCCTTCCAGTGACACTCTGTGCAACAAAATTGAGGAATTTGAAACCTGAACTCAAGAAGGAGAAGTTGTTTTGCACATTTAACATTTGGTACCTCCTTAACTCAGACAGATTTTGTGCTGCTGGTGGCATTTTCAGCCAGTCTGTCAGAACAAGTGCGGGGTCTGCCATGTGCTGTTTGTACACAAAGCTGTTTCAAATTCTGACCATCTACTGCCTTTCTATCTTGTTTGCCTAAGGAGGAACTTTGAAATTAATTTTACAATGTTACACAGACAAAAATATAAGCAATTTACATTGTGGCATATTGAAATTGTGCTCGAAAATATCCTTGTTTGGAATTAACCACTCGTGTTGAAAAACATCTACCTTATTCTGATACCAGAATCCCTATTGCTGACATCTGCTTGTTACCACTGTAGCTGAATGTAACCAAACAGTACCTAAACACAACCAAAAATCCAATTTATTAGAGGAATGTCCATTGCATCAGAGAGGGAGGCCCAGGGTAACACCAGCCTGTGACCTAAGTGGGTAAAAACCACGGAACTTTGGCTTTCTGTTCATGAGCATTGTTAACAAACCCTCCTGGCTGTCCGAGAAGTAAAAATAATCTCTAAACTCTATGGAGACAGTGGTTTCCCACTAGAAAGTGTTGATTCATTGGGATATATTTTAGAAAGGGTTCAAGCTGTACTCCTTTGTTTACCTCCAGGACCTTATTTTCAAGCTTATCTTCGATATTATTTGGTGTCACAGCAAAGCAGCCAACCGAGAACTGAAGTAAACCTTTTTTTCCACTTAATCTGAATCCTTCCACATTAATTAAACACATTTCTGTGTTGATGCCATGGGCCAGAAGACACAGACTGTGTCAGGAGCAAGATTTCTGTGCTGGGGAGCCCCCTCTGAGATTTCCAGGTGCTCGAGGCTCTTGAGAGGACACCAGCAGTGCTCCCAAAATTGGTTTGCAGGCTGTGGCTGGGCCAAAAGGCTCCCTGGCATTCCTGATGAGTGAACACTCTGAGAAGAGGAGGTTGTGATGCCTTCTGAAGGCTGCCCTAGAGCAGAGGCTGGGCAGAGTTAAAGAATAAAGTAGGGATTTATTAAGAGGCCTCCATGGATCTACCTTGGGCAGCACAACCCAAAATTGAGCTCAGAAAACACAAAAATTGATGACCAGGATCTCTAGCTTTTATCAGTTCTGCTCCATTGGCACCTTGGAGTTCATTGTCCCATTCCAGCTTTAGCCCAGGCAGTCCCACCCTGCTTGTTTTTCTCTCTCCAGCCCACGCTGTTTGTGCTCCTGGGCTGAGATTTGGATCATTTGTCCTTGGTGCCCAGCTGGAGCAGGAATTGTTTTGTCTCCCTGCTCTGTGCACAGAGCTCACCATCCCATAATATGAAGCTCAGAATTGCACCCTAAAGCAGCACAGAATCATAAAAATAGAAAAGCTCAAACCTGAGGCATCAGTTGGAGACTTCATAGCAGCCTTCCAGTACCTGAAGAGGGGCTCCAAGGAGTCTGGGAAGGGATGCTTCATCATGAGCTGTAGTGACAGGACACAGGGAATGGCTTCAAACTGACAGAGAACAGGGTTGGATGGGATATTGGGAAGGAATTGTTCTTTGGGAGGGTGGAGAGTCACTTGGAACTGGTTTCACAGAGCAGCTGTGGCTGCTCCTGGATCCCTGAAGTTTCCCAGGCCAGGCTGGATGGGGCTTGGAGCAACCTGGGACAGTGGAAGGTGTCCCTGCCCATGGCAGGGGGTGGCACTGGGTGATCTTTACGATTCCTTTCAATCCAAACCATTTTAGGATTCTTAGTGAGGCTCCAAACCTGGGAACCACGTGGGAGCCCCTTCCCTGCTGCCAGCCCCAAGCTGCCTCAGTCAGACATCAGGGACAGCCCAGCCAGGTCACCCTCCAGCTGCTCATCCTGCTGGCAGCTGGAAAAGTGCTCCAAGGTGCCACACCCTCCTCAAGAACCAGCGGGAAAATGCCCCTGAACATCCCAGAGCAGCAGGAGGGATGAACACCCCCTGGCTGCACCTCTCACCCACTCCAGCAAACAAAGCTTTCTGCACAAACAGGTACCACAGCCATGGAAACATGCACATTAACCAGAGGCTGGAGCTCTGTTCCCTCCCTGCCAGCTCAAAGAAGGCATCCCACACAGCTCTGGAACACTCCTAACAGCGCTGCCACGAGGTTAAAAAAAAATTCTCATCGTGTCCTTGGGATTTATGGTTGGGGGCATTTATTTCCTTCCAGATTTGTTTGTTTGGGCATGTTGTACAGCCTGTTTCTCATCTCCAGTACTAGCTGTTACTTATGTTTGCAAATAGAGCTCCACAAATAACAATACATAAAATACAGAGACAATTTTCAGCTCACAGGGAATATAAAATATACAGGCACTTTCAGAAGGCACAGTAGACTAAAAATATTGAATTTCAGGCACTTTATGGAGACACCAATCTTTTGTATGCGTGCATATTGATTTATAATTATGACTTGAGGGACATTTTAGTAATCTAGAAGTATCCAGCTTTTTACAGCTCACAGACTGTGCACAGTTTGATAATGTAAAACCCTTCCATGTTTCCTTACAAAATCTTCTAATTTGAATTCTGTGCTTGTATACTTGGGGAACAAATGCATTGAAGATAAACAGTATTTCATGCCACAGTAAGGTTTCCTAAACTTGTCTCACCAGTTTAGTATTTCACAGAAAATTCAGGCTACCTTTAATACACTTAAAAATAACACTTGGCTTCACAGGGAGGTTTCTTGTTTCAACAGAATGCACCTCAGGTTTGTGTGGGCTGAGTGGAATCAACAGATGAACTCTTACTGAGGAGTACTCACAATATTGACTGAACATTTGGTTTCTTACTGATCTGATTGAACAGAGCCTCTATTTTCAATATTTATTTGGTAGAATGTACGATATATGGTGATGCTAACCTAAAATGCAGCATTTTTGAGGATTTGGGCCTCCCAGTGACATAGATGGGAATAGCTCCTTGGCTGCAGGGCTCACCATCCCTTTCCTCAAAAGGATCCTGCATGAGGCAGGAAAAACACAGCTTCCTACCAAATTCCCCAGCAGAAACTCATGGAAAATTGGAATGTGTCTAGGGTTAAGTCTCCTTAAAATGTCATAGATATCTCATTTTTTCATCCCTCACTCTCCACCCAAGCAGATCTTCCCCATTCGAAGTGGGGAAATGAGGCCTACCCCCAACTCTCCCTCTCTCTGATTTTCTCTAAATCCCACACCCACATTCCCATCAACACCATAAAATTAATCCAGTGGCCTCATGGTAATTGTGTAAGCAAAATTAAGCAATCGGGATAGACCAAAGTGGGCTCATATTTTCAAGTTATAACAAAACCCAGCCCACCTCAGCTTCCAAGGGGAGAGCACAGCTCCCCAAACACCTTTGGTATCTCAGTGCTTTTCTTCCCAACAGCCTCCAAAACCCCTCCTAAAGATGAGGCTGAGCATTGAAATTCATAAAGCCACTTGATCTGGAGGAGCATGCACTCGGTAGATGTGACTTTTATGATTACTCTCCTCCCACTCAGCACGATTGACTCTTGTTCCCCAGGCTATAAACTACCTGCCTCTTCCTCCCCCCAGGTGACAAGCAGCTTCATTTTACTTTAACTTTCTCTGTCTCTCATTTTCCGCCCTCTTCCCCATCCTTTCTTCTCCACAGCTCCCAAATACATTTCCTTTAAACAAAGGCCTAATTGATACATACCTAATTAACATCTGAGCATTTGTTCTCAGCTTGTATTTAGCTCTGAAAATTGCTGCTTCTATTTCAGACCTGAATAAGGGCTTGCATACCTGAAAGTTTGCCTGATATTTCCAGCAATGCCAGTTGATCCAATAAAACACACACTAGTGGCTGTGTATTCCCATCATCCCAAATACCAGGATTCAGGAGGACTCTGTGCACACCTCAGCTGACCTTCCTGAACTGCTGGTGGGAAAAAAAAAATAGAGCCAAACCAGGTCTGCATTAATATGTCTGCACCAAACCTCCTCAGCCAGCAGGAAAGTTCTCCATGTTGTTGTGAAGGTGGAATTTGACAGGAATATTCTACATTGCTGCAGTTTGGAACTCTGTGTGAGATTTCTGCCCTTCTGAGTTCAGTTTTCTCTTACCCATCCTCACCCTCCTCTCTTTTCTTTGGGAGGTGCAGGTTGGTATCAACTCCTTCCCATTCTCCTGGAAATAATGGGAATAATCCCATGGATTATTTATGATAGATTAGCACAGATAGTTATTTAAATGTTGCATATTTGCAGGCTCAGAGAAATATTGCAACTTCTTTCCAGCTCAGAGAATCAATGTTTGGGAGTTCCCAGCATCATTTGGCATTAGCTCTGACAGCAGAGCTCGTGTCACACAGATGTTATTTATATTGTTTAATTTTCTCCTGTGCTATGATCACTCCCTCAAATGAGGTTTACACCAAGTGCTTTTAAAAACAAAAAACAAATGTTCCAGAAAAACACTCTGTTTGGTTTGGTTTTGTTTTGTTTTGGGGGAAGAATGCCAAAATCAAGGGAAAACAATACTGAGAGGTTTTTATCAGACAAGTCAGCCAGATCCATCTCAGCCCTGCCTCCCACTCATCAGCTTCCCATCAAAGGGGCCCAGGGACTGCTCCAACCTTGGATCAGCTCATCTGTGTATTGATTCCCTCAATCCCAGTGCCCTTCCCATCAGGTACTGATGCTGTGGGCTCAGCTCTTACCTGGGCTGTGTTTTCTGCATCCTGCAAGCAGCACCCGTGTCTCACCTCCTGTGCAAGGAGGAAGGAGCCTCGTGGCTCAGCCCTGCTGCCCCACAGCTGACACTCTTCCAGAGAGGCTGCCAGGATGGATTTTCCTTTCCCAGCAGAGCAAGGATTCATGTGGGGCTACAATCTACCAGTTGCTGGGATTATTCCATGCCATGGGTTTTCATTTAGGTGTCACCCTATTGACACAGCCCCTTGATGAGCACTGCTCCCTTTGGGTTTGCCTCTTGCATGTTGCAGCACCTATGGAAAAGCCTCATCTTCCTGCCAACTGCTGATCCACACTGGAATTGTGTTGGGGAAACAATTGCTGCTTGAAAATTAGCATTATGTTGTGATGTTTTCCAGTATAAAGCAGTTAGACACATTCAAACCACGAAAAACACTGGCACAGATTTCCCAGGGCAGCTGTGGCTGCCCCTGGATCCCTGGCAGTGCCCAAGGCCAGGCTGGACATTGGAATTTGGAACAGTCTGGGATAGTGGAAGGTGTCCCTGCTCATGGAAGGGGATGGAATGGGGTCATCCTTTAGCTCCCTTCTAACCCAAACCATTTTGTGATCTGATGATTCTAAAACAGAACCTGTTCTGTTAGAATACCAGCAAATTTAGCCACAATTTTTTTGGAGAACTTCATCTTGGAAATTTGCAAGTCTGTTCCCTGATCCTCTAAAAACATCCTTATGAACATCTAAAGTTACCAGCCAAGCCCTCTGATGCTGCCTGAGCTCAGAAAACACTTTAAATTTGACCACCGCCTCCCTGTCTCCATTTGCAAAATGACAAATAAAAGGTAGCAAAGAGGGAAGCAGTGCCTGTGCCAGCCTTCAAAATTCACTGCAGAGCCATCTGAGCTGCCAGAGGAACAGTTACTTTCCCTTACTCCCTTTATCCATTGCCAGAGCAGGGGACAAACACAGGGCGAGTGGTTTGGGAGTGCTGCTCACCAGGAGTGCTCCCACTGCTGTGCTGGGTGGAAGGGAGCAAAGGACTTGAGAGAGCAGCTGAAACTGCTGCACAGATTGAGAGAAAATCTACCACTTCCCCCTAAAATTATGGATGATGGCCACATCCTGGATTCTGTGATGCTGCTTGCTACTCCTAATAATTATTGATTGTTTACCCTTCCCTGTGAGGGTGGGCAGGCCCTGGCACAGGTGCCCAGAGCAGCTGTGGCTGCCCCTGGATCCCTGGCAGTGCCCAAGGCCAGGTTGGATTTGGGGCTTGGAGCAGCCTGGGACAGTGGAAGGTGTCCCTGCCATGGCAGGGCTGGAAAGATGTGATCTTTAAGGTCCATTCCAAACTGTTCTAAGATTTCATTATTACCTTTCCCTAGGGATCCTGAAAAGAATTGTGGCATTCTAAGTTCTGTTGTGCAACCAAATTTGAAGACATTTTAGAACTTTGCATGAAATGACAAGTCAAAATTCTGTTCCCTTTGCTCATGCAAAACCTTTGCTGATCTCAGTGGGGTTGAGTCTATTTTTAAAAATAAAATACCTCTCTTATGCAATAGGACCATCCAGGGTTACAAATAAATGTATTCTTCCCAAGGCTTTCATATTTCACTTCTTTTCATTCACTAAGCTAACCTTTCTTCAAAGGTTAGCTGAGTGTATTAAGTGTGTTTACAAGAGACAGGTACTAATGAGGATGGAACACTGAGAAGTGCAAGGCTGCAAAGTACAAGGTAAGGGAGGAGGTGGCTGTGGTACACACACACATTTCCACTGCTCTGAGCTGATACCTGAGAGCTGAGGTCTTGGGGGACCTGCTGAAACGACTTAGCTGCTGTAAATGCAATTTTGAGAGCTTTCAGTGCAGCTCCTCAGGGCCCTGGGAATGCCAGCAGCCTCTGGAGCCACCTTTCCCTGTAATCCTCCTCTGCAGGGAATTCCACCCTGCACATCCAAGGGTTTGCTGCCAGCATTTGAGGTGATGCTGTGTAACCTTCTCTCACACTGCTGTGAGAACAGCTGAGCTGGGGGAAAGAGCAGAGAGGATCCTCAGGCAGGGAGCTGGGATTCCCTGCCCACTGCCCAGCCCCTCCTGGGCTGCCTGTGTGTCCCTCTGGACCTGTCTGTTGCTGTAAGGTAGAAAAATCATAAAGAAAGGCTTCATAAAATCAAGCCTGCTCTCCTGGAATCAGTAGCTGGCCTTGTCAAAGCCAGCATTTTGCAAGTTCCCATGTGAAACCAATCCTGTTGCGAGCAATTTGTTAGTAAAACCAATTTATTCCTGGGTAAAAAACAACTTTCACCTGTATAAACTGTTTTTACACCATTAGAGAGAAAAATGAAACTTATCTTTCACAAACAACTTCCCTGCATGTATACACTGAGAGTTTGAGTGACCAATCAATACAGAATAACAACTTCTTACCAACCAATAAAGGTAATTTCCAGGATAACTACTGACCAGTTGGAGTCCCACATGAGGTCTGTAAAACTGGATAAAAAAGGAGTCATGTGAATAAAGAAGGGGCTTTTTCCACCATGAGGAAAATGGAGTCCTGTGTGATTTATTCCCATACCTGTGTGGTCACCTGGGCTTCTGGTGCCTGCCTGGTGGGGCCTGGACCCCGTGTGCTGCTGCCAGACTCTTGGTGAAACACAGAAAAGCTCTGTTTCCTGGCAAAGGGCTGTAGGAATTCCTCAGGTTGTAGGAAAGATTATTCTGGGGACAGATTTAAAAGTCATTTTTACAGACAACACAAACTAAATGGTAAGCACCTTCTGTAGCTTCCAGGGGTTGCACATTATGGTAACTCCCATCCATTCTGGGACAGAATGAATTCCAGATTTAAGTGCAAATCCTCCCACCAGGCAGTGAGGCACAGCAACACCCTCTGCAACCCCCTGACAGGAGGTTGTAGCAATTTGGGGCTGGTCTCTTCTCCCAGACAACGGGACAACGGGAAATGACCTCAGGTTGTGCCAGGAGAGGTTCAGGCTGGACACCAGGAAGAATTTCTTCATGGAAAGGGTGGTCAAGCACTGGAATGGGCTGCCCAGGGAAGGAAAATCACCATCCCTGGAGGTGTTCTAGGAATGACTGGGTGTGACACTCAGTGCTGTGGTCAGGGTGAGGTGATGGTGTTCAGGCAAGAGGCTGGATCTGGTCTTAGAGGCTTTGTCCAACATAAATGATGCTCTGTGGGATTCTGTTTGTGGTCCTTCTGTCCCTGACATGGGGCTCCTTCTGAAACAGCCACAGCTCCACTCGCAGGGGTGGGAGCATCCTTTACCCAGAGAGACAGGCTGGGCTTGTTTTTTGTTTGTTTTTTTTTTTCTTGAGAGGGCAAAGCTCCCTTTGCCACATAACAATGGACCCAGTGGTCATACAGGGAAGAGGAAGATGTGCCTTTTGCCTTCATCACTGGGTGTATCAATGCAGAGGCCACTCAGCCTTGTCACCCCGCGGTGCTGCCCCTAAGCAGATGCCCAAAGAAATCTGCTTCAGTGTTTAGAAACCTTTTCACTGCAACTCCTTTCCTGCTGTGACAAAAGCACTGCTGAACTATGCAGCACTGCTGCCAATAATGTTTTATTTCCCTCCAGAAAGTTTCCTTTCTCACCCTTCTTTGCAGGTGCTTCTTTTCTCCCCCTCTGCCCTCGATTTGTTGTTGACTCTCAGAGCTTTACTCTGTTCAATCAGGAGCCCAAATGCCTCCGAGCAGGTGCCTTGACTCCTCAGCTGGCTGTCAAGCTCTGTGAGCAGCCACATGCCACTGCAGAAGAAATAAGGAAGGAAATCTATATCCTTTTCCCTCACTGGCCAGGCTGCTGACAAATTCTGCCCTGCATTGCAGAGGCGATTCAATTATTTCAATGAACCCAATCAGAAATAATTAATGAAGACTTTCTAATGCATATTGGGAAGACCATCCACTAAAACATGGAGCTTTTCTTTCTTTTGCTGCATTGCTACACTCAGCAGCTTACAGCTAATGAGTTACAAAGCCTTGGTTTACTCCATTCCAACTGCTAATCCCTTTTGGTAGGGCAGAGGTGGATACAATTAATGTCAGAAGATTATGAAGGCGCTGATGGTGCTTTGAAATGGAAACTGTAAGAAGAGCCACAGGCTGTGGTTACCCACATTACAACACTTACATCACTCCTTGGCTCGTGTTTTGTTAATTTTGCCACAGAGCAGGATTTGCCAAGCAGCACCCCTGTCCTTTGTGCCTTCTTGTAACTGCTGGGTGATCAAAATTCACCGTGGGCAAGTGAGTGACAGGGCACAGCACCGCTCACGTTCTGTGTGTTTGCCCTCCAGGGACACACTGCCTTCAGCCATGCTTGTGGGTCAGCAACCCAGGCAATTAAAACCATCAGCTAATTAAAACCACCTCTAATTGCAACAATTTCCATGGAAGTGCCAGGCTGTGGCTGCTTTTCCTGCTGCAGGTGCAGGGAGCTGAGGGTTCAGCCCACGCTGCCTCAGTTGATGCCATGCTGGAGACTCCATGGGTAAGAGTTCACTGAACTCTGTTTGCTCCATTTGCTGTTTTCTGCTTCTCAGCCACAGCTGTCAAATGAACAGATTTGATAGCACAGGGTTGTTGCTTTTTTTGGTTTTTTTTTCCCTGTCAGGGAAAAGAAGATTTTATGAAGGCCTAAAGACTTAAGTAAAAGGTCAATTGGCATAATCAGCAATTTAAGTAATAAATCTATTATCATGCTTTCAATTTCATTACCCAATTAATGATTCCAGCTCCTGGGTTAGAAGTGGCATTTCAGTGTGCAGGGTACGGTGATTCCCAATGGAACCAGAGAATCCCAGGCTGGTTTGGGTTGGAAGGGACCTAAAAACCCACCCAGTGCCACCCCTGCCATGGCAGGGACACCTCCCACTGTCCCAGGCTGCTCCAGCCCCAGTGTCCAACCTGGCCTTGGGCACTGCCAGGGATCCAGGGGCAGCCACAGCTGCTCTGCCCACCCTATGCCAGGACCTCACCACTGTCACAGTAAAGATTTTTTTCCTAATATCCAATCTAAACCTGCTCTCTGTCAGTTTGAAGCCATTTCCCCTTGTCCTGTCACTCCAGGGCCTCGTAAATAATCTCTTTCCTTCTTTCTTGTAAGCTCCCTTCAGGTCCTGGAACAGCACAATTTTAATTTACTTTATGGCAAAGATAATTTATAACACAAAACCTCAGAAGGACACAGCAGCTCCTTTGCTCTCCAGGCATCAGTCATGTCCCCCTTTAAATTAGAAATGTGTGCAATGGAACAGGGTGAATAAACATCTAATATGGAAATGGACTTCTGTTGGGGTGTTTATGTACTTGCACATTTCTTTGCTTGACATTAATAGAAAGCAGCAAGAAGCATATTCTGCAATACTTTGGTCACAATCTAGAACACTGCAGCAGTGAGGGAGGAAGGAGAACATGGACAGAGAGGGAAGGACACATTTCCGCAGCAGCAAGAGCAGCCTCTGCTTTTATCAACTGTGGGGGTTTTTTTGTTTGTTTGTTTGGGTTAGGGTTGGGATTGAAAGTGTTTGAGATGGTATTTTGTATTTAGATTTAGATGTTTATTATTTCTTATTTATATTACCATTTTATAAGTTGTGAATTTTACAGTATTTTACTAACAAGTTATAAAATGTCCCTGTATCTATCTTTATAAGGTTTTTAAGGAAAAATTATTTAATTAAGAAATTACACTTAAATTATTTTTATTTTTAACTTAATAACTAATTACTTTTGTTTTGCAATGTGGATTTTTTTGTCTAATTATAAAATACTACTTAAACTTACAAAGAACGTGAAGAAGGACTAGCTACCACCTTAAAACTTCTGTTTTAGTTTTATATATATTATCATATTTTAAAACTTTAAAATCTAATATTTTTGCTATGTGATATTACACACTTCTATTTAAACTTCACACTTATAATCTTAGTTCTATCATTCAATTTTGGAAGATTTTTATATGGTTTTAGGCTAAATGTTTTGTTTGCTTGAGGGTCTGTGTTTTTCAACACAGAAAGTCTAAAATTCTCAGTGCCTAGGGTTCTGACAGTAAACCAAAGCTCATTTATTTGAAGTTGTTTTCTTGAAAGACACTACTTTGAAGAAGACTGAGCCCAGATCCTGGCCTGTTCTGCCAGCAGCCCTCCTGATATCCAAATCCCCCAGTTTTACACTAATCATGAACCTTTCCCACTCAACACCACATATTGCAGAGGTTAGTGACAGTACTTGTCACTGCTTTTTCACCCTGGATTTAAATGTGGTCTAAGCAGATAAGAAGCAAACTGTTTATAGATGCAGCACTGAGAGTATAATTAACCATCCTGCTTAATGAGTATTAGTGGGGATGAGGATACAGTGGCCATTCACCTACTTCTCAGTCTTTGTCCTGATCAGTGCTTATCAAACTGAGCTCTCCAGAACAAACAACAACAGAAAATCCCATTAGGAAGTAAAGCTTCAGATATCATTAAAGATCCTGTGTCACCCATACTGCCTAGAACAGGACTGGCAGAGTTTTCCTCCTGTACCAGGCTAAGATATGTCCATGGGGCAACCTTTGCCCTCAGGCCCTGGATTTGAAGGTTTTCTGCCTCCCAAAAATTTGGGCATAATTCATAGAAACTCCAAAGTTCTCAACCAAGGAACAGCTCCTGACCAGGTGGCAGAAGGGACCCTGTGATCACATAGATAAGGCACCATAATTCGGTGTTATTGATAAAATCAATGCACACACACAACAAAAATAAAAAATCCAAGGTTTAGGTCAGAGTTCTTTGCACACGGTGTCCGGAAATTTATATCAAGTGTTTGAACTGTTTCCTTGCATTCAGTTTTTCATTGCTGTTCCACTGATGACCTCCAGAAATCCCTTTTTGACTTAAATTATTCTTTGATTCTATGAATTGTCTTGAATTCCATTGAATTGCTCTGAAACATGAAACAAGATAGATACATGCTCAGCAAAATGGCAATGTGCTCTGTAAAATAAGCCAGCAGGTTTTTGGTCCTTCCTGGGTAAGAGCTATGTTATTTAACACCCTTGCCTTCCTCAATATCAGGTGAACTCATCTGTTTACAGTTGCATAACATCATTAAAGTTTCAGCTTCTGAAACTTTAAATACAAAGAGATGATAAACTAAATATTTAAGAGAACCTGGGATTAGATTCCTCTTGACCTTCACAAACTCCTTTGAGTAATTTATATAAATGAACCTACTTATTATTCATACAAATAAAATGCATGAAAAATAAATGTAAATCCAGGACTACTCCTGTTTTTTATAGCTGAGATCAGATCTATTTTGTCCATTAGGCTCATAGCCAGTGCTCCATCACACTGCCAAGGACACTATAGGGCCTGAACTGCTTCTGATTGAGTTAAAATTATTTTATTTCTGGTAATTTGAGGGAGCACTGACTGGACTTTTGTTCTGGCCAGATCCTGGTGTAAATGTCAGACCTCTTTGTGCTTCAGGGCACTCGAGGTGCACAGGGACAAACCAACTACCCAAGAATGCATTAAACCTCACTGTGCTTTTTTCCTAGTCCCAGGTAACAATGTGCAGCTATTTTTAATTTCTGTGCAGCAGCAAGTGTTAAACAAGCTCCACGTGACCTCACTTGTAATTTAAAGAGGTAACATCAGCAAAAAAAACCCAGAAAATATCTGTAGGAGCACCACAGTGCCAGACATGCAGCCTGGGAGGATGGAGTGGGGGGATCCCAGAGCTTGGCCTTCTTCTCACCCTCCTCCAGTGCCATCCATAGGATACTTTAATCTTTCAGGAGAAAGGTTTCTGTGTCAGCCCTTAGGGGTGTAGCCACTATGACCAAAAAATAGGTTTGGGATCTTTTCTTTCCCTCACCTGAGCAGAAAGTTAAAGGAGAGGGAGGGGGAGGAAGTGCGAGATGCTCTAACAGGGCACAAATTTGGATGGTCAGTCCTGAAATTACGTCAGGGGGAACTTCCCTTTCATGATCTGCAGAAAGATCCCCGAGAGCCCCGACCTTCCAACCTCACCTTCTGAGGGAGGGTGCTTTGGAAATACCACCATGGAAAACTCGGAATAAAATGGCACCACGGTGAGCCAGGACAGAGAACCACTTCCCTTTTGTGAACGTGTATCTATTTTAGAGTTGTGCTGACCTTTGCAAGAACCTTCACTTTATAATACCTCAGATAAAGAGAGAGCACTTTCCAGCAAAGATACAAGGTGGGTAAGGGCCTCAGAAAAGTCATCAGCCATTAAACTGAAATGTCACCATAAGCCCATAGGAAATAGCTAAATGAGGTGTTATTATTGGTAACACAGACATTGCAGAAGAAAGATGAAGGAAAGAGAACTAAGCATTTATTTCTGTTAAAAGTGAGGGGTCATCCTTTTCCATCAGTCAGCAGGGAGTTGCTTTTATTTCCACCTCCATTTTATCATTTTATTTTAACATAAAAAATTACAAAGACTATGATTAAAAAAGATTCGGCCAAATTAGCTGCACCTATTCATCATCTTAGGTCTTCAGATGCTGAACAGAATATTTTTCTTCGGTAGCATACTTTATGTCTCCTTTCCTTTCTATGCCTCACACTCCTCTTAGCAAACCAACCATGGCTAAAAGGAGGGATTTAACCCAGTGGGACAGAACAGGCTGTGCTAAATGCCTGGTTTTGGGTCTCTGACTATGCCCATTGCTAAATGGGTATTTCTGCAAGGTAGCCCAATGTGTCTCAGTCCATTGTTGCACTTCACAGCTCAGAGATTAAAAAGTGCTGAGCTCACCTTTCCCTTGACTGGCTCAATTTCTGACTGCTGAGTAAATACCTTTACCTTGCTAAGTGAAAGAGACTCCACTTTGTGAATAAACTGAATGTAGAAAATAAACCTAGATGGACCTCTTCAAGTATCAAGCCCATTTCATGCTTCCTACCTCCAGCCAATGTTGTATGTAACATTAATTTTAACCAGCTCCTTTCAAAAAACCAGGAATGCAAGGGAAAAAAGCTCCAGAGCTGAGGTTGAGAACTGCCAAATTTCACTTATCAGTCCATAAATGTATTTTAAATAAGGGATTTAGCAATAGTGACAACTCCTGCTCTTCACTGACCTTCTTATGTGTGAATCTTTACATTGATAAGGGTTTTCCCTCTCCAGCAAACTGCTCTGTCGTGATCCATGCCCTATTCCTGCCCATCCTGCACAGCAGAGGCATTTTTATGCCCTCTGAGAAAGTGAGGAATCCCAATGTGCATTTGCATGAGGGAAGAGCAGAGATGAAGTGAGTTCATACTTGTTTCCTCTTCTGGCAGCCACTAACTATGCATCACTTGACCTGGTGACTTTAGCTTCCTTTTACTGGAATGTGTTATGTGTAATTACTGTCAACACAGCAATAAAAAGGTTTCTGGATGAAGTGGAAAGAAAGGGTTTAGATGTCTCAACTTGATTATTCTTTTTCCTGTAAAATGTCTGGCAAAATTTGGGACTGCTGTGACACAAAGGTCAGAGGTTCTTTTGGGGGCTCTGCTCTGTCTAAAAGATGAAAGACAAATCGGTAAGAAACTCTTCTGAACCTCAGCTTTTTGCTGTTACAGAGACCAAGAAAAATAATAATCCAGCAGCTCCCCCAGTCCAGCAGCACTGCTGGGTGGAGCTTGGTGGATGGGGTCTCATTTTTGGCCAAACCAGTTCTCTGCAGCTGGGGTAAGAGAAAAGGGTGGGATCCCTGAGGTCCTCCAAGAGGTTGATACTGACAGGGATGTTACCTCAACCCTTTTGAAGCTGGGTGCCTTCTAAATCCATTATCTGAACAAGGATTTAGGGAAGAGACTCCCTGAGAATTAGCCCTTAAATTCCCAAAACTCACTGAAGTACACTAAGGGAACAAATCTACTTAAAACTTCCTTATCTCTCCACATCACAAGTTATAATTGTGGCTCTTCTAAATCACATTAATTCCTTTGCCTGTACAGAGATTGAAAATTGTTAACTGGTAATTATGATGTCTTTTTACTTTCTAATTAAGAGGGGAACTGCCATAGGTAAGCGCCAGGTAACATCTGAATGCTCCACATCTTCCCATCCTCTGCAGAGCTGAGCCAGTCAAGGAGTCAAACCCCAGAACATTCTTCAGGCTTTCAAAAGTTTAGGGAGTTTGGCTTAAACTGAGAATGGCTTTCCTAACAAGTCTGTCCAAGTTAAGGACACAGTTCTGAATTAAATCCATCAAAACTCTTCAGCCAGACAGAAGAATTGACACATATATTTGGGTGATTGGTTTTTAGGCTGTATTTTTTTAGGATGGAAGGTGACTCACACTGTACAGTAAGTCATGTCTTGTAACTCTCCTGAGAAAAGACTCAATTTTTCAAATTATATTTGATATCTTTGTGACAACGATAGCAATAAGATTCTGTTGGAGCCATTGACTCATTCCTCTTGCATGGGAACAAAGGTTAGGTTGTAACAAAGGCCCTCAGGCCCAGATCTTTAAAGGTATTTTGTTGATTAACTACCCACAGCCATTAGCTTCTTAATTAAAAGGTAAGAAGGCATACTAATGGGAGTTCAGCTGTGGAATCTGTCTCTTTAGATTTTTTTCTTGGGCAAATTAGCTGATATGTCTGAGATGACCAATCATCCATCATCCAGCATCTGAGGCTATGCTTGTTAAATCTATTGCTACCAAAGCTATCATCACAGCATAGTCTCTGTGATTAAGGCTGTGATCCAGGTCCTCTCCTGTTTTCTAGGATTCAAAAGCACACATCTTTCTGGAACAAAAGCTTTCCATTTGAAATCAACATCCTTAATTTCACCTTCAACACTGACTTTTTTCTTTTTTTTCAAAAAGTTTGTGTGAAATTGTTCCTTCTCTTTAGAAACAGCAAGAGGCAGAGGTTTCACTTCACTGTACCAATTTCAAGTGCTAGGAAACTTCAGTTTTTGCAGTCACAGTCAAAATTCAAATATATTCTACCAGCAGAGCAGTTCTGCTCTGATGGAATGTGGAATGCTGTTCAAGGCACAGCCATATTTTCATTTGGAACTTTTTGGATTTGATTTGAATCAAATTTTGACTGAAAAGTACAGCAGCCTGAGGAGAAATCTTCCCCTGTACTCTGTGGTACCTCCTGAAAGGAGTTTGGAGCCAGGTGAGGGTTAGACTCTGCTCCCAGGTGACAAGTGACAGGATAAGAGGAAATGGCCTTGAGCTGTGACAGGGGAGGCTCAGGTTGGACATCAGGAGGCTTTTCTTCCTGGGAAGGATTGTCAGACCCTGGAAGGAGCTTCCCAGGGAGGTCTGGAGTCCCCATCCCTGGGGGTGTCCAAGGAAGGGCTGGATGTGGCACTCAGTGCTCTGGGCTGGGTGACAACGTGGGCATTTGACACAGCTGGGACTTGATGGTCTTGGAGGCCTTTTCCAGCTAAAGGATTCTGTGATTCTGTCTCTTCTGGAGCAATTCTGTGCTTCTGGTCAAACCACTTCACTTTGCAGACACTTTCAGCGGTGGGATCGAAAGCCAAGCAAGACTGTGCAGATGTGTTGCTGTCAGTGACAAAGAATGAGCACACAAACAGCTCTCTCCTTGCACAAATACAGCCCCAGAGGGGCACCTCACCTGTGAGGAAAGGCTGAGAAAGCTGGGGCTGTTCATCCTGAAGAAAAGACTTTAGAGTCCCTTCCCGAGGGTTCCAAGAGAGCTGGAGACTTTCCACATGTAGCGACAGGACAAGGGGGAATGGATTCAAACTGACAGAGGGCAGGGATGGGTGGGATATTGGGAAGAAATTCTTCCCTGTGAGGGTGGTGAGGTCCAGGCACAGGTTGCCCAAGGGGTTGTGGACTCCCCACCACTGGAACTGAAAGCTCTTTGGGGCTCTGGACAACCTGATCTAGTGGAAGATTCCCTGCCCACAGCAGGGGCTTGGAACAAGGTGGTCTTTAATGTCCTTCCAACCCAAATCATTCCAGGAATTTAACACACACTTCTCCAGTGATGGATTGCTCAGTCTGGCACAGAAGAGCCATTTTCAGTCTCCTTAAAACAGGTGAAGCTCCTTGGAAGCCTGAGAGCCTTTCTGTTCCAACACCCAGCTCAGATTCTCTTCTCTTCTCTCTGCTGAATCTTTCAGGTAAGTGG